>NC_136423.1:34387500-34885000 GCF_052625555.1 Lactuca saligna
GTGTCAAACAAACATCCTATTACAAACAAACATCCAAAATACAATTAAATATCAAAAGTCATACTATCCGAGTAGCAAAACAACAAAATTTTTACAATCTACTAAGTAGCAAAACGAGACAACATATGCAAATAAAACCCATTCTTACATACCCTCATCACCGTTCCCATCGTTTCCTTGATTGTTTTGGGATTGAAAAAACGAATAAAGCTCATCCCTACATGCCGGGTCGGCGAGCATTGCACGAAGATTTTCCAACTACATAATTAATAACAATATATATAAAATTATAAGTTAATCGTCAAACATAAACAAAAACTATCAAAATACATTGTTATTTTTAAAGTAAGATAGAAAACCAAAGTACATTGCTATATTTTGCACTTGGGACAAAAACCAAATTACCAAACTTTTTAGCAAATAACCACCACAAAACCAAAACTACCAAATCAACATGCATTTTACGATGCTAAAGTAGATTGCTATTTTACCTGTGATGGTTGTGATGGTGGTTGTGATGGTTGCGAAGGCTGTGGAATCGTCGGGAGACCAGAAGGTTTGCGGCCAATGCCTCTAATGTGGCCACGTCGCTCTCCTAATACTTTCTCGAACGTAGCTCTTTCTTGAGTTGGCGTAAACTCACTTTCACCTTGAGTTTGTTCTAGCAGCTCTTCAACTAACCGATTCTGTAACTCCCAAAAGTGAGTAACAATTAAGTATAAATAAACATTTAAATATATGATAAAATTATAATTAAATACTTACATATTGTTGTTCCAATTCAGCAGTAACAAATACACCATTCTTATCGGTATGAGCTTTGCGAAATGTTTCCACTCTCTTAAGGTTCTGCTTAAGTTTAAAAATTAGATTATATTTTAAATAAATAATTACATGTATCGTACGGTACCTTCTTATAGCAAGTACTACTATACGAACTCGAACCCCCACGATTCACAATTGTTTGCTTTTCACGGATTTTTTTGTTCCTTTCTGAAGCAATTTTGTGTTCGTCAGTTTGAAAATACTCAACTGTCTTCTCCCAGTTATCAACAAGCATACCATCTGGAGGATTTGCCAATGCTCTCGGGATATCTTCATACCCTCCGACCATGTTGAAATATTCTTTTGCGTCGGCTTTACGCTCTCGAAAACCTCTTAACAAGGCTGCTTGAAAACTCTCTGTCAATAAAGTAGCTTGTGCATCCTGGTACATTTGATTGAGATCAAACTTTGTCTACAATAAAAAAAAAGTTAACCAAGTAAGAAACAATTATAGTTAAACCTATAAAATATATTTAAATAAATAATTACCGCTAAATGTTGTAATACAGTGTCCTTTATATCAGGGGAAACTCTTTTCCAACTCCATTTGTCGAAAGGGACCATCTGCCACATTGTTTTCCCAACTTCTCGGGAAAACATGTCTCCCGCCTCTCCTACGGGATTAAATGTGATATCCCTATCAAATTGCATGGCTATTGGTTTCCCCTGGTTCTGCAAGATTGCTTTTTCAAGCTTTATATTTTTTGCTTTTCCTCGAGCTTTCCTTCGGGCACGTCCCTCAACTACAAATGTAATTAAAAATTATTAGAAACGACATTTAATTTATGATAATTGAACAAAAATAGTAAATAAAAATTCATGATAAGACTTACCGTCCTGCTCGTGCTGGCCAGGACCTCTACCACCTGGGAAAGGTGGGTCCTCAGCTCCGTCTCCCCCATGTCCACGACCCATGACAGCATCCATGGTAAACATAAACAACAGCCACACTCTCATCATTTCCTGAAAAATTATAAGATATACAAATACAATTTTTATTATAGATACACATTACATAGAAATAAACATTTAGATAGGAATAAACATTTCCATTTAAACTAGAAATCCAAATACAGTTCATATTACAAACACATATTACAAATACATATTACATAAGAACTATTCTAATCAGAATCTTCCTCATATCCTTCAGTGTCTTCTTCGGTATCATAGTCAGAATCGGTGTCATCGTAATCAGTATCGCAATCAGAAACATCATTGACTCTACCAGTTGGCGGAGGAACTTCAGATGCACTTTCTACATCAACAATGACTCTAGGAATGTTTTGAAAGTACATGCTGAAATCGATAAAAAGTGGAGCATCGGATGAAGAGATATTTTGAAGTACATCGACATCGTCTACATTTTCGTGTGAGACATTGTCAACATTTTGAACAAGGTCATCATTCGATGGTAGATCCCAAATACTTCGATGATTAACATGCTCGACAACACACCGATGGTTATTGTTTGGCTCTCTGATGTAGAACACTTGTTTGGCTTGTGACGCATATATGAGTTGATCATCTTTGTATGCTTCGCGTCGTGTGTCGATACTGGTGAAACTATCACTAGAAATAACTCCTATTCGAGTATCAAACCACTTGCAACGAAATAGTACAGTTGAATAATCATGTGTATACCTCAACTCTATAATCTCTTCTAACTGGCCATAATACTTCTCGCCTTTCTCACCCACCGCTAAAACCCTAGAGTTTTTTGTTGTACGTTGTGTGTCACGACTAAGGACCATAAACCTAACACCATTGACTATGCATGCGGTGTAAGAATAGGCATTCATTTGCGGGCCCATTGCAAGAACCGACAACTCTTCGTGGAATTCTGGAGATTTTTCTATTTTCATTTGATGAACCTAACAATTATAAATTAATATGTATTATGTATTCGTTAGATCAATGAAAAAAAATTGTTTATTAATTTATATTACCTTTTCACGAAACCAATTACGAAATTATCTCTTTTCATCACTTTAGGGATGCTCAGATTTGAATTTCCTATGTTGATGACCAAAAGATATAGATTTAAAAAGATAAAATAAAAAATTAAGAATGAAAGTTAGAGATAAGATTAATTACTTGATATACTGTCTGACTTCTTCACAGCTATTCAATACAAACCATTCCATGTTATGCATTTCCGTTAAATTAAGAGTTTTGATTTGAGTTGTGCTGGTCGGTCGACATTTAGACTAAAACATCCAAAACTTTGTTTTTTCAATGACAACATCTACATTTCTTTCCGGACGATTCTTTACATCTCGAAGGTACATTGAACAAAATGATAAAGCTTCTTCAGCAACATAACCCTCAGCTATAGAACCTTCTGGCTTCGCCTTGTTTCTGACATAGTTTTTTAGTTTTTTCATATATCTCTCGAATGGAAACATCCATCTCATACAAACCGGGCCTCCAGCAATTGCTTCATCAGGTAAATGCAAAAGTAAATGAACCATAATGTCAAAAAACGCCGAAGGATAAATCAATTCTAACTTGCACAAGATTGCAATAATGTCTACTTTTGCTTTCCTCATATCCTCCACCTTCAATGTTCTGGAACAAAGTTGCTTGAAAAACGTACAAAGGTCTACAATAGGTGTATAAGTATCTTTGTCTAACAACCCTCTTACTCCAATCGGTATCAAACGTTGAATAAGAATGTGGTGGTCATGCGATTTCAACCCAATAATGTTAGTATTGGTATCGTTCACTTTCTTACTAATGTTAGAACCAAACCCATCCGTCAGCTTAACCTCTTTTATAAATTGACAAAAGATTTGTCGACTAGATTTCGTGAAAGAGTATCTTGCCTGGGGTCTATGAAACTTGTCACCATTTTTTTGCAACCATTCATTTCTCCGGATGTTTAGAATTCTCAAGTCCTCTCGTGCATTTGATGTGTCTTTGCTTTTATCGTTCATTAGGAGAGTACCTAACAAACTCTCGTCCACATTTTTCTGGACATGCATGACATATATGTTGTGTTTCAACTGTAGAGAAGACCAATACTCGAGTTCGAAGAAAATGCTTCGCTTCGACCGGTTCAACTCATAATCTTGCCGCTTTGGCTCCCCGCCTCCATGCTCAGGATGTTTACCCGGTTTACGAGTTAGTAGACGACCTAGTTGCTCTTGTATGTCATCATTATTAAAGTGTCTCGGAGCGGGTCTTGTCTCTTCCATCCCATTAAAGTCCAACCTCTTTCTTAACGGATCATTTGCATCTAGGAAACGACGATGACCGATATATACGACTTTGTTTGTTGCACGGTACGAAGGAGTGTCTTCATTGCAAGTAGCACATGCTCTATACCCTTGCCCACTCCAACCCGATAAACTACTACGAGCTGGCCAATCGTTTATTGTCCACAACAACATAGCTCTCATCGTGAAGAATGTGTTTGTCGCCGCATCTTTAATACGTACGCCTGAGTTCCACAAATGTTTAAGCTCTTCCACCAACGGTCTAAGGAAAACATCCATATCCTTACCTGGAGCTTTCGGTCCTGGAATCAACAAAGTCAACATGAATGATGACTCTTTCATACAAAGCCAGGGTGGCAGATTGTATGTGGTGAGTATGACCGGCCATGTGCTATGTGGATTACACATGTTTCCAAATGGATTGAAATCGTCAGCTGAAAGACCTAGGCGTACATTACGGGGTTCACTCGAGAAGTCGGGGTATTTTTTATCAAAATCTTGCCAATGTTCCCCATCAACAGGATGAATCATCACACCATCTTCTGAACGTCTGGTACTATGCCAAATCATATTTTTGGCAGTGTGCCTCGAACAATATAAACGTCGTAGTCTAGGGGTCACAGGAAAGTACCGTAACACCTTATGAGGTACTTTCTTACCCTTGGTGTTTTTATCGATCCATCGGCTCTCTTTACAAACGGGACAAACTTGCAATGAATCATGTTCTTTCCAAAAGAGACAACAATCGTTTTTACACACATGTATCGACTCATACCCCAGGCCAATAGACTTTAGTTTCTTTTTGGCTAGATAATGTGAAAGGGGAACCTTGTTGCCTTTGGGAAATGCTAATTGCAAGAGCTCAAGGAGTTGATCAAATGAACTATCAGTCCATTTGTTGTTCACCTTGATATGCATTAACTTTGCTAGAAACTCAAGGGAAGAAAAGATGCAACCAGTATACAATTGAGTTTCCATTTCTTCCAACAACTGTGCAAAATCATCATCCACACCGCTACCCCTTGTATTCGAGGTTCCTTCATCGAGGTTGGTATCATTTTCTCACGACTCCCACATCACATCGTCGATTAAATCGGCCATTTCGTTACTTGGCAAGACGACGGGAGGAATAAAAGATTCACCATGATAGATCCAAATTTTGTACGCCTTACTGAAACCATTTATAAATATATGGCGTTCAACTACAGTCGGGTAGTTGAAGTAACGGTTATCACATTTTTCACACGCACATCTGATTTTACCATTACTATCAAGGTGCAACTTCGACTTCTCAATAAAAGCTTTGAGTCCTGCTTGGAACTCGGGATGGTTTCGATATGGATTAGTAGTCCAGCTTTTATCAATAGACATGATGTTGCTGAAACATAATTTTGGGTTTAGAGTTTAGTATACAGAATTAGCATTGTTTTTTTTTTTCAATCCACATTTTTTACATCTAAAATAATACAAAAATTAAGTAATAAAGAAATGAAAAAAATAAATTAAAAATTTTTATTTATGCATTTTTTAATTAATTTTAATTAAAATTACTTGTAAGTTAGCTTGGGTAAAAACTAGAAGCTTTCTAGTTTTTGTATATAAGTTTTTAAACAATTTTATAGTTTTTTTTTTGTGTTTTTTTTTTTTTCAATTTATAAAAATAATGTATTTTTTTTTTCAATTATAGCATCCTACTTATAAGAAAACCACATACTTTTACATACGTATTATGTTGTTGTGTTGTTTTTTTTTACCGTCGAGATTAAAATGTATATAAGTTTTTAAAGATTTTTATAATTTTTTTTGTGTTTTTTTTTCCAATTATAAGTTAACTATATAACTTATTGGTTAATTAATTTGGAGTTAGCTTGGGTAAAAACTAGAAGCTTTCTAGTTTTTGTATATAAGTTTTTAAACAATTTTATAGTTTTTTTGTGTTTTTTTTTTCAATTTATAAAAATAATGTATTTTTTTTTCAATTATAGCGTCCTACTTATAAGAAAACCACATAATTTTACATATGTATTATGTTGTTGTGTTGTTTTTTTTTACCGTCGAGATTAAAATGTATATAAGTTTTTAAAGAATTTTATAATTTTTTTTTTGTGTGTTTTTTTTTTCCAATTATAAGTTAACTATATAACTTATTGGTTAATTAATTTGGAGTTAGCTTGGGTAAAAACTAGAAGCTTTCTAGTTTTTGTATATAAGTTTTTAAACAATTTTATAGTTTTTTTTTTTGTGTTTTTTTTTCAATTTATAAAAATAATGTATTTTTTTTTTCAATTATAGCATCCTACTTATAAGAAAACCACATACTTTTACATACGTATTATGTTGTTGTGTTGTTTTTTTTACCGTCGAGATTAAAATATATATAAGTTTTTAAAGAATTTTATAATTATTTTTGTGTTTTTTTTCCAATTATAAGTTAACTATATAACTTATTGGTTAATTAATTTGGAGTTAGCTTGGGTAAAAACTAGAAGCTTTCTAGTTTTTGTATATAAGTTTTTAAACAATTTTATAGTTTTTTTTTTGTGTTTTTTTTTTCAATTTATAAAAATAATGTATTTTTTTTATTTCAATTATAGCATCCTACTTATACCAAAACCACATAGTTTTACATAATACATAAGAAGGTGAAATTCACATACTTTTACATACATATACCACATATACATCAAATACAAATACACACAAAATAACATCCTATTTAAACCAAATACACATAATTTCACATATATACATAATAACATCATATTTATACCAAATACAAAAGTTTCACAATCATATATCACATTTACAACAAACATACATACATTCACATACACACAATAACATTCTACTTATAATAAATACATATAACTTCTACTAATATACCACATATACATCAAACACACATACATTGGAATATATATACCAAATTCACATATATTCAAACAAATACAAAATATACAATCCAATTTTCACATATGACAATTATCACATAATTTCACATATAAATACAACTTGAAGCTATACAACTAATTGCAATTAAATAACCACAAACAAAAAATTGAATAACTTACTTCTAATCCAAAACAATACCACCAAAAACAAGAATATGAACAATTTATTATCATTCAATCACTACATAAAGCTACAAATCAAAATTCATACAAAATAAAAATGAAATCATAAAAAAAAACTTACCTTTCTTCAACAAATGGAGGTACCTAGAAATTGATCCCAAAGCTTTAACCACTTGCTTGGAACAATGCTTCTAATCCAAAACAACACCACCAAAAATAAAGAACATGAGCAATTTATTATCATTCATACAACACAAAAATGAAATCATCAAAATAAAACTTACATTTCTTCAAGAAATGGAGGTAGAAATTGATCCCAAAGCTTTAACCACACCTAGGGACACTTGCTTGGAACAATGAGGGGAGAAATTTGCTTGAAAGAAGCAGATTGAAGAAGAAATCGGCGATATGGTGAAAGAACTCGAAGCAAACAGAAAGGAATATGAAAAAGGAACTGTTATCTGCGTGCGTTTTTTTTTTTTTTTTTTATCTACGATGACCAATAGCGGCGACACCTTTAGCGGCGACGCTAGGGGCAATACCGGCGACAATAGTTAATAGTGGCGACAAACTGGAGGGAAGGGTACCGCATCATTTTTAGCAGACTATTAGCGGCGACTTTTTTGGAGTTTTAGCGGCGACATCGGTGTCGCCAGTATTAGGTTAGACCGGATAAGGCACCCCACCCGTTGGATTGGATATCTCATCGAACGGTTGAGATGCAATATAGGGGGAAAGTGCGGATTCGGGTGACAACCCTTTAGCGGCGACACTATTAGCGGCGACAAGGGGCTTTACCGGCGACTCTAGCTAGAGTCGCCGGTAAAGCCCCTTGTCGCCGCTAATAGTGTCGCCGCTAAAGGGTATATTTCTTGTAGTGTTAAGTACTAATCTCAACACCATCCTTAATTGGTTTTTACGACCAAATGTCACCCTTATTTATAACTACTAATTACCTAGGGTATGAGCGAGTGGCGGACCTATAAAAAAAATTCAAAGATAGCACAATTCTTTTACACGTTAGTATAATATTATTTTTTTTGGATTCTGGTTAAACGGGTTCGGTATAGTCACCCGAAATAAGGACTTTTTCTATTTTCTATGGCAAATTTAACTTTATGGCAAAGTTAAACCAAGAATGTGCGTTCTTTGTAATAGCATAACTTCAACAAGATAGTTTTCATATTGAAAGTTCTTTGTAATAGCATAACTTCAACAAGATAGTTTTCATATTGCAATTTAACGTGACTACATATATTAGCTTTGAGGGGACATATTATATATCTTCTTCCAGTGTCAACCAAAAGGTAATGTGCTCTCTTGTGTTTTGTTCTTGACCTCATATGCTTCAATCAAAGCTATAGAGACTAGGTTTCAAACAAATGACCAATAACGACTAAGTTATTAGGTTCTCTACTCATTAATCACTCCTTTTTGAGCTTACATTTCAAAGCCTCTAGAATGGTAATTCTTGAACTCACTAAAATGCTTCTGGTAGTCGAATCTTACAATTGGTATTTGTTGGGGTGCAAAGTTGTTCATGTATGATTTTATAGATGGTTTGATTTTTGTAGATCCACTTAAATGTAGTGCATTAGCCTTTTGACTACTGAGTATTAGAGAGTAAGAGAGAGATATGTAAACACCACTATATAAGGTGGGTTCATACCACTTGTAGAGGTGTGCTTGAGAGATGTAGTCATAGTGATTAGTGAGTGAGATATTTATGAAGTCCTAGACTAGATCCCCTTTTGTACTTATTTTCTATGATCGAATATATCTTTTAGCACCCAAATCACTATGTTCATTGTGCAAATTTTAATTCCGCATTCCAAATCATGTTCTTATATCACTATAATTGGTATCAGAGCGGGTCTTCAAGATCAATGTGATTTTTGTAGAACAATTCTTGGTTTGACAACTTTTATTACAATTGAAGCAATTTTGATGAGTCTCTCTCTCTATGATCTCTCTTAATCTCATTGCATTGTGCGTTGCGTTCTTGATTTTTGATAGTTTGACTTGTTGGATCAAAATTTCTTTGAAAAACCCACTTGTTATGATCCAATAATTTTTTTTAAACAAATCCCAATCCAATCCTATTTTTTGTTCGATATGATTTTCAAATAACAATTGTTCATTTGAGTCCAAAAATTCATTGTAACTCAATTAATTTTTTGAAATTAGATCAAATCCCATTTTCTCAAAATCTATTGTTCATCATTTGAGATATGAGCCCAATATCATTATTCGATTATTCTTCTTGGTTATTTGAAGCCCATTTTAGCAATACAATCATTTAAAACCAAAATGATTTCATTACTGTTTGTAATCTTCAATTCAAAGCCCATTTCAAATTGTTTCTTTTATTCCTGGATCCACTTTGATATAATTCATTCACATCGTTTGTTGTATCTCTCATTCTCTCGTGGTTAATCGGACATATAATCTTATTTCAATAAGATGGATTATTGATTGTCGTTTGAAGTCAATTGATGATTTCGCTTTTACATTTTAGTCTTTCACTTGTTTTGATTTCATCATATCCTGGAGTCAAAGTTCGATCTTGTTACCGGTTCTTGGGATCGACTTTATTTGATATCAGGTCGAATTCAAATGGTTATTGAATAGAGATTGACAAGCAGTTAAAACTGTAATAAAATGACTTCGATGTGTGTATTAGATCATTATATGTCTTAAGAATGATTGTGAAAGGAAGCTGAAGTTAATTTTGGAATCGAAATGGAAAAGTCAAACTAACGAAAGTTGAAATTGGGATCTTGATTACTTGATTTTGAAGTCAAATTTAAATTGGATATTGTTGATTTTATGATGAATGGAGTTCGAATCAATGGTCAATAGAATTGTTGATGTCGATGTTAGTGTCAAAAAGAGAAATGATTTGTGACTGAATTCAGGTCGATTGTTTGAGTCTGAGATTCGAAGATAAGGATTTTGATGGTATTGATTTGGGGTCTGTATTTGTGAATCGAAGGATCGAGCTTGAGTGATGGATTGTTGAGTAACATAATTTTTTTTGGATTCGGTGATTTTTGGAGTCGAAAATCTGTTTTGGGTAATGTTCTTTGGTCGCTTGAATGTCGATCTGATTATATCAAGAAGAAAATGCTTCGAAACCTTGTTTATATGATCAATGGTTTGGATTCAAAGATTTTTTTAGTGCGTGTGAATCAGTTGATGTCAATGGAAGTGTTTTGATTCGAAGGAGTTGTAATCGGAAGTCGAAGGTTTGATTGAAGAAGTCGTTAATGTACGAAGGGTTTCTTTGTTTGGATATGAAGTTAATGACGAATGTGTTTGACCAGATAATGAAGGTTATGATTTTGTGATTTTGATTCAAAGGGATTTGAACGAAGGGGTTACTGGGTTATTATTAACGAAGGGTAACTGTGATTGTTTACGAAGGGACGAAGGGAAAGGAAAATTATCGAATATGGTCCTTATGGTTTCGATTATTTGACAAATTTTAAACACCCTTGGTATGAATGATTAAAATTTTCGTATGATTTGAAGAAAAGCAAATGCTTCGAAAACAGTCCCTGAACCTTCGAATATTTGACACTTCGACAATTAATTGAAGTTTCGGATGTTTGACACTTTTCACTTAACTTCGAAAATTGTTTGAGGCTTCGTATGTTTGGGGTATTCTTTGTATGATTTGAGAACAAATGACAGAATTGTCGAAAATAGTCCCTGAGATTTCGAATGTTTGGCGGTTCGTACCCAAATTCGAAAAAAGTCTGTTTTTGCTGAAACTTTAAAAAAATGCATTTCAAGCCCCTGAAGTTTGTGAAAATTGATGCTTTTTATCCAAATTTGAAAAAGGGGGAGAGTTATGCATATTTTGTTGTTTTGGGCGCAACGGGGCACTGCAGAATTTTGAAATTGACAATTTTTACCCATTTTTGAGAAATTTTGTCAAAGGTGATCCGTGAACGAAGCTAAAAATTAAATATTTTTTGGATTTTCCGTATTGAAGTACAAAGATTATGCCACATGTTAAGGGGGAGTTTTGTCACGAAAAATTCCAAATAGAGCACGTTCTTTTTCCTTGAAGGTTTTATATCAAATTTCGATTATAAAAAGGGGGAGAAATTTATATGGAAATTCGAACTTGAATTTTTCGTATTACGCGGATTTGAAGACCGAACTGATCTTGATGTTTTGAAGCTTACAAAATGATGCAATTGGAATTTCGGAAATGATTTATTTTTGAAATGGGTTTGGAACTATTGAAGATTTTTCGGGTGTGTTTTTATGCTCAACTTTAGGGTGATCGATTTGGAGTTTGAGAAGCTCGTGATCATTCGGTGATGCTCGGATTGTATGGTCTTACATCCTAGAGCCCAAATTGAAGAATCATGGAAGAATTGAAGATTGAAGTTCGTTTCGATATGTGTCACCTTTAAGGCTTGAACCGCGTAGTTGCTCGACTTTGGAAGATTTGAAGTGGGTCATCCATTCCTAACTTTGAGGGGGAGAATGTTGGGGTGCAAAGTTCTTCATGTATGACTTTATAAATGGTTTGAATTTTGTAGACCCACTTGCATGTGGTGCATTAGCCTTTTCATTAATGAGTATTAGAGAGTGAGAGAAAGACATGTTGTAACGCCCGTGTTTCTAGGCTTGCCATTTTTAGCAATGTAATAGTCTAGGTTAACCTTGTAACTCAACTTGAAATAATAAGAATGCATTATTTGTGAATTATTTGAATTATGTGATTTATGTGTGTATTTTCTTAATTTTTATAATTTAATGAATTAAGAATAAAATAAGCATCAAAATTAAAGTGTGAGATAAGCCCGATATCTTTGCATAAAGTTGTAGTGGTTGAAACAAGGATTCCGGAGATATAAGGAATGCCAAAATCCGAGTTATAACGAAGAAGTTATGACCTGTCGAAGTTTCGCGACAGAACCGACACGACGCCGAGTGACGTAAAATATGAATTTAAGATAGAGCGGTATTTAGCATTAGCAATCTAAACGAAAGTCGTAGATTTCGTTAAACCGAGAGCGTGCATAAAAGGAACGCCCAAATCTGACTTCGTATGAGGAAGTTATGATTTTATAAAGTTTCGACTTAGTAGTATACAACCCGAATACTCGATTTGAGATCAAGCAGTTTTTAGCCGAAACAATCTAAATGAGAATCGAAGATCTTGTTGTTAGTAGCGAAACGATGAAAAGTTAGGCGAGAACGGACGTCAGACGAAGAAGTTATGAATTTATAACGAAGTTTTTCTGTCCCGGCCTTCTAAAAATAAATAATAATAATAAAAGTCAAAATTAGCCAACGGAGTCTAAATGAAAGTTGTAGAGTATGGTCTAACCTTCGCGTGGATATAAAGAACGTCAAAAACGGAGCTCGTATGCGAAAGTTACGCAATTTAGAAGTTTGACAAGTCAATTACGCCCCGCATACTCAGTCGGATGCAACTTGTCTGACCAATACTCGAGTGCCACCAGTCGACGCACGCAGTGAAGTCAAAGTACGCCCCGCGTAACCCGAGTACGCCCCGCGTAATTTGAGTACGCCCCGCGTAATCCCAGACCCAGTAGCCTATAAATAGAACTCGAATTCAGCCATTTTCTCTTGTTCAAACTCTTCCCTCTCTCTAAGTTTTGCCTCGTTTTGCATGTCGTTTATACCCCAAAGCCCCGGTAATATTCCCGAGCCCCGAAGTAAGATCCAAAGCCCCGAGGATCCCGAAGAGCGTTATTCCCGAGCCGAAACGCTGCCCGCGAGGAGCCCGGTTTTGTGAAGATCTTCCAGATCTACGGAGAAACACCTCTTCTGCAAGCCGTAGTGCTGCCCGATCATCTTCTGATCAAGTGAGTGTGTAGTTATTTTCATTCCTACGCAATATTATGAAGTATTTCCTATAAAATACGTGTTATGTGTATATACTTGGTTGTTATACGTGTGAGTGTAGATTCACTCTCTTCTATCTTATAGATATGATGTATTCTCTATGAAATACGTGTTATGTGTGTATGCCTCATCTGTTATGTGGAATATGTATTGCTTAAAGCATGTTATACAGGTTTTTAAACTATGTATAAAAATGTATATTTTTTTATCTACTAATATGTTGGGTAGAACATGGGTAGATAATTGGTGTGTAATAAACAGATGAGAGGCCTCGGTGTTATTGGTGTTATTCTAGTCATTCAGCAGAGTATGGATGATGACCACGGACTATTCTAGACTGTCCTGTGGAACACTAGCAGGCTCATTACCTGTAGGTGTTGTGAACGACGTGTTCACCGGTGTACTCTATCCCCCACATGGTTGCCTTTAGGACACTTAATGTTGAGGAAGCCCCTCTGCAGTAATGTCCGTCCCGATGAAAAATCCTGAAATAGGTTCCTTATAATAGACGTTATTTTTAGGAACGTAAGGTGAGGATAACGTGAATGGGTAATCGGGTTTATTGTTGATTTTTGAAATTAAATATAATTGTTGTGGGTTGAAAACCCTATATGCTCACCAGGCTCGCAAGCCTGACCCACTCAGTTGATTTATTTTACAGGAAGTGGCGCAAGAGCTTAAGATGGGTGAACATCAAGTTGTTTTGTTTACAAGTCTGTATATGTATATATTTGTTGAATGACTTGTAATGCTATTGTTTATGCTTTATGATCTGTATCGGAACATGACATCCCGACTTTTGATTGTGAAATGAAATCATATTTCTTTATGAAATGTTTTGATAAATATCTATTTTATCATGTTTTGTTTTTGGGAACAAATTCCGCATCTCTTTTAAAATTAAAAGGATTTACTCTGAAAATTATTTTAAAAAGCATAAATGAAATCGGTCTTTTCTGGCCGAGATTTTGGGGGTGTCACAGTTGGTATCAGAGCATTAGTTTAAGCGAATTAGGAATTTGTAGGATTTCTAAACTTAAACTTAGGATGCTAAGTGGAGATTGCGAGGTGTGTGTCTGTTGGATCTTAGACACAAGCACTAGTTTATTTTAGGAAAGTTGCCTAAAATGCTTTTATGTGCTAAATGTTATATGTTGCCATATATGATATTATTTGTTCGGATCTATGGTTTGTTGCCAACCGGATCTGAAGGTTTATGTGTTTAGGATTCTAAGCGTATGTATACGATATTAGAACTAGCATGTAATCGTTTGGAATAATAAGGTGAAATTATTCGGTGTATAGATCAAAATGGTGAGAACAAGAAGCGGAGTTGGAAATGCTAATGAAAACAGGAATCAACCGCCTGTAATCGAACAAGTACCTGTCGTAGCTGCTGCACCTGAGCCGATAACAATGGCTGGTGTACAAATGATGATTCAAATGATGTTGGATCGTCAGATGGAAGAAACAAGACGCCTGCTTAGGCAAAATCGTGAAGAACCGTCAATTCAAGCGGAAGAGCCCGAGGAGAATGGAGGGCAGTCTGAAGGAGAAAACTTTAGTGGGATCATTGGTCAAGACGAACAACCAGTGGTTAGACGCAATAACCAATATGGAGGAAATGATGGTCGTGGGTGCAAGTATAAGGATTTCATGGCATCCAAACCACCATGCCTATCCGGAAGCCCGACGCCGGTACAAGTTATGGACTGGGTCTTTGAAATGGAGACTATGTTTGAAAGTTGCGAATGCAGCAACAGGCAGAAGACTGCTCTTGCGATCCCTCTGCTAAAATCTGGCGTGTTGAGTTGGTGGAAGCTGTTAGCTGACTCTATGCCCAAGGGAGAAGCAAGCAAAATGTCTTGGGAAGACTTTCTGGAACAACTAAAACTGCAATACTGCTCCGAGCAGGACCTTCTGGAAATCAGTAATGAGTTTCAGAATTTGAAGAAAGGGAAATTGAGCGTTACTGAATACGCTACAAGTTTCACGGAAAAGATGAAGTTTATCCCATATTTGGTGCCTACAGAACTCTCTAAGGTCAACAAGTTTGCCCTTGGACTACCAGCGGACTATGGTCCAATGGTTAAGCAAGCAACCACATTGAAAGCCGCCATCTGGGCTGCTAGAAATGTTGAGACCCAGATCAGGGAAAAAGGTCTAGAAAGGTCAGAGGTTGGTGAGAAAAGGAAAATTGATGGATTTTCAGGGTCCAGCAAGAAAAGTAAATTCTCGAAGTCTAGTTCGAGAGGAAGTGGAGGAAAGGTAGAGGCGAAATGGTGCGACAAGTGCAAGAAGAAGCATCATGGGAAGTGCGGCGGGGAAACCACATGCTACAAATGTGGAAAGCCAGGGCATTATGCCAACGAATGCACCTTCACCAAGAATGTTTGTTATGGTTGCGGTGAGGAGGGGCACATCTCAAGGGATTGTCCGAAGAAGAAGGAGGCAACAAGACCCAACATTCCGCCAAAGCCAAAGGCGAGAGCATTCCAGATGATACTGGAAGCTGCTAAAGATGAAGCTGATGTCGCTTCAGGTACCTTTCTCGTTAACAAATTGCCTGCCCAAATTTTATTTGATTCTGGAGCCAACTACTCCTTTATATCGCATGAATTTGGTAGAAAACTAGCTTTGCCTATTGTGAGACTAGATAATGCTTTATTAGTCGAAGTTGCTAGTGGCAAGATTGTACCTGTTAGCCATCGTATGAAAAACATTTTAATTGATTTGAATGGGAATAAGTTCCACGAGGAATTATTACCTATAGAACTTAATGGTTTCGACATCGTTTTGGGAATGGATTGGCTTAGTGCCAATGATGCCGAAATTTTATGCAAGAAGAAAATAGTGAAAGTGAATTCGCCTGGAAAGGAATCGTTTATGGTGTATGGAGATAAACGCAGAGTAAATTCTGGAATCATTTCCCTAATGAAAGCCAGAAAGTGTTTGACCAAGGGATGTACATCATATTTAGCATTCGTGATCGATGCTAAGAAGGAAAAGAAGGTGATGCAAAATATTCCTGTTTTGTGTGATTATCCGGAAGTATTTCCCGAAGATCTTCCTGGATTACCACCCGATCGACAAGTAGAATTTCGTATTGACTTGTTGCCCGGAACAACGCCAATTGCAAAAACACCTTATCGATTAGCACCGACGGAGATGAAGGAGCTAATGATGCAACTTCAGGAGTTATTGGACAAAGGTTTCATTAGACCTAGTTCATCGCCCTGGGGGAGCTCCGATGTTATTCGTAAAGAAGAAAGATGGAAGCATGAGGATGTGCATTGATTACCGAGAGCTGGATAAGGCAACAATAAAGAATAGATATCCGTTGCCGAGGATTGATGACCTATTCGATCAGCTACAAGGTTCAAGTTATTTCTCAAAGATCGACTTGAGGTCAGGATATCATCAGCTAAAAGTAAGAGAGCAGGATATAGAGAAGACCGCATTCAGAACCCGATATGGACACTATGAGTTTTTGGTTATGTCGTTTGGACTAACCAATGCTCCAGCAGCATTCATGGATTTAATGAACAGGGTTTGTAATCCGTTCCTTGATAAATCTGTGATAGTGTTCATTGATGACATTCTGATTTATTCAAAAAGCCAAGAGGAGCATGGCAGACACTTACGAGAAGTTTTGGAAGTCTTGAAGAAGGAGAAGCTGTATGCGAAGTTCTCCAAATGTGATTTTTGGATTCGAGAAGTCCAATTCTTGGGTCACGTGGTCAACCAAGAAGGTATAATGGTTGATCCAGCAAAGATTGAAGCTGTAATGAAGTGGGAACAACCGAAAAGTCCCACGGAGATTCGAAGCTTTTTAGGATTAGCCGGATATTACCGAAGGTTTATCCAAGGCTTTTCTTCGATTGCTAGTCCATTAACAACTTTGACCCACAAAGGAGCTACTTATGCTTGGAGTGATAAGCATAATGAAGCATTCGAGAAGCTAAAGAAGAAACTATGCGAGGCACCGATACTTTCTCTACCCGATGGAGTTGAAGACTTCGCTGTTTATAGCGACGCGTATGGTGTTGGATTGGGTTGTGTTTTGACCCAAAGAGATAAGGTGATCGCGTATGTATCTCGACAGCTGAAAGAGCATGAAAAGAACTACCCGACTCATGATTTGGAGTTGCCAGCGGTAGTTTTCGCTCTGAAAATATGGAGGCATTACCTCTATGGCAAGAAGTGCAAACTTTTCACTGATCATAAGAGTCTCCAATATCTCTTTAGTCAGAAAGAACTGAATATGAGGCAACGACGCTGGCTGGAACTACTTAAAGACTACGACTATGAAATACTTTACCACCCCGGTAAGGCCAATGTTGTTGCTGATGCTCTCAGTCGGAAAGTCAATCTTGAAAAGCGAAGGCCAAGAGCGTTGAGAATTGAAGTTGTCTCAACCATTTTAGAAAGTATAAAGAAAGCTCAAGAGGAAGCTTCGGAGAAGAATGACCGGAAGGAGGAACGTTTGGGCAAAACGTTGGTGTTCGGTGTAAACAGTCACAGACTGAAGGTGTTCCAAGATCGGATTTGGATACCTAAGACAGGAGGAGTCAGAGATCTTCTGATGGAAGAAGCTCACAAGACCATGTACTCAATTCATCCCGGTAGCACCAAAATGTATAGGGACCTTAAACCCTATTATTGGTGGCCGACGATGAAGCTCGACATTGCGAAGTATGTGGCCGAGTGTGTGACTTGTGCAAGAGTCAAGGCACAACATCAGAAACTGTACGGGAGTTTAGAACCATTGCCTGTGCCTATGGGTAAGTGGGAAGACATTACTATGGATTTTGTCACTAAACTGCCCAGAACAAAGAATGGTCACGACATGATTTGGGTGGTCGTCGATCGATTCACTAAGAGTGCGCATTTCATAGCAGCCAATGAGAAATGGTCTATGGAAAAGCTTGCGAATTCTTATGTGAAGGAAATTGTGAGACTTCACGGTGTTCCGCTAACAATTGTGTCGGATCGTGATAGTTGTTTCACCTCAAGATTTTGGAAAAGTCTACAAGAGGAATTGGGTACCAAGTTGTGTTTAAGTACAGCTTACCATCCGCAGACTGATGGTCAGAGCGAACGGACGATACAAACACTTGAAGATATGTTGAGAGCGTGTACCTTGGAATTCCTAGGTAATTGGGATGAACATTTACCTTTGGTAGAATTTTCCTATAATAATAGTTTTCACTCGAGCATAAAGATGGCACCTTATCAAGCCTTGTATGGACAGAAGTGTCGTACGCCGTCTTGTTGGCTTGAGGCTGGGGAAAAGCAGTTTATGGGGCCGGAGATAGTCCATCAAACTGCTGAAAAGTTGAAAATAATTAGGGAGAGAATGTTAGCAGCTCAGGATCGTCAAAAGAGTTATGCTGACAAAAAGCGAAGACCGATGACTTTTGAAGTTGGAGATTCAGTTTTGCTTAAAGTCTCGCCGTGGAAGGGAATTATAAGATTTGGAAAAAGGGGAAAGTGAAGTCCAAGGTTTATTGGACCGTTTAAAGTTCTTCAGAGGATTGGGAACCAAGCTTACAAGCTCGAACTACCAGAAGAACTGAATGGAATTCATAACACTTTCCATGTGTGTTATTTGAGGAAGTTCACGGGAGAAGTTCCCGACATAATTCCACTTTCAGAGTTGAGGATCGATGAGAACAAAAGGTTGATTGAGGAACCGGAGGCAATTGTTGACCGAAAGACTAAGAAATTGCGACGTAAGATGGTGGAGTTAGTGCTTGTCCGATGGAAACACACGAATGGGCCAAATCTCACCTGGGAGACGGAGAGTGACATGATAAGTCGCTATCCGCATTTGTTTGCTGGTGTGTGATTCCGGGGACGGAATCATTCTAAGGTGCAGAGAATTCTAACGCCCGTGTTTCTAGGCTTGCCATTTTTAGCAATGTAATAGTCTAGGTTAACCTTGTAACTCAACTTGAAATAATAAGAATGTATTATTTGTGAATTATTTGAATTATGTGATTTATGTGTGTATTTTCTTAATTTTTATAATTTAATGAATTAAGAATAAAATAAGCATCAAAATTAAAGTGTGAGATAAGCCCGATATCTTTGCATAAAGTTGTAGTGGTTGAAACAAGGATTTCGGAGATATAAGGAATGCCAAAATCCGAGTTATAACGAAGAAGTTATGACCTGTCGAAGTTTCGCGACAGAACCGACACGACGCCGAGTGACGTAAAATATGAATTTAAGATAGAACGATATTTAGCCTTAGCAATCTAAACGAAAGTCGTAGATTTCGTTAAACCGAGAGCGTGCATAAAAGGAACGCCCAAATCTGACTTCGTATGAGGAAGTTATGATTTTATGAAGTTTCGACTTAGCAGTATACAGCCCGAATACTCGATTTGAGATCGAGCGGTTTTTAGCCGAAACAATCTAAATGAGAATCGAATATCTTGTTGTTAGTAGCAAAACGATGAAAAGTTAGGCGAGAACGGACGTCAGACGAAGAAGTTATGAATTTATAACGAAGTTTTTCTGTCCCGGCCTTCTAAAAATAAATAAATAATAATAAAAGTCAAAATTAGCCGACGGAGTCTAAATGAAAGTTGTAGAGTATGGTCTGACCTTCGCGTGGATATAAATAACGTCGAAAACAGAGCTGGTATGCGAAAGTTACGCAATTTAGAAGTTTGACAAGTCAATTACGCCCCGTGTAATTTGAGTACGCCCCGCGTACTCAGTCGGATGCAACTTGTCTGACCAATACTCGAGTGCCACCATTCGACGCATGCAGTGACGTCAAAGTACGCCCCGCGTAATTTGAGTACACCCCGCGTAATCCCAGACCCAGCAGCCTATAAATAGAACTCGAATTCAGCCATTTTCTCTTGTTCAAACTCTTCCCTCTCTCTAAGTTTTGCCTCGTTTTGCGTGTCGTTTATACCCCAAAGCCCCGGTAATATTCCCGAGCCCCGAAGTAAGATCCGAAGCCCCGAGGATCCCGAAGAGCGTTATTCCCGAGCCGAAACGCTGACCGCGAGGAGCCCGATTTTGTGAAGATTTTCCAGATCTACAGAGAAACACCTCTTCTACAAGCCGTAGTGCTGCCCGATCATCTTCTGATCAAGTGAGTGTGTAGTTATTTTCATTCCAATGCAATATTATGAAGTATTTCCTATAAAATACGTGTTATGTGTATATACTTGGTTGTTATACGTGTGAGTGTAGATTCACTCTCTTCTATCTTATAGATATGATGTATTCTCTATGAAATACGTGTTATGTGTGTATGCCTCATCTGTTATGTGGAATATGTATTGCTTAAAGCATGTTATACAGGTTTTTAAACTATGTATAAAAATGTATATTTTTTTATCTACTAATATGTTAGGTAGAACATGGGTAGATAATTGGTGTGTAATAAACAGATGAGAGGCCTCGGTGTTATTGGTGTTATTCTAGTCATTCAGTAGAGTATGGATGACGACCACAGACTATTCTAGACTGTCCTGTGGAACACTAGCAGGCTCATTACCTGTAGGTGTTGTGAACGACGTGTTCACCGGTGTACTCTATCCCCCACATGGTTGCCTTTAGGACACTTAATGTTGAGGAAGCCTCTCTGCAGTAATGTCCGTCCCGATGAAAAATCCTGAAATAGGTTCCTTATAATAGACGTTACTTTTAGGAATGTAAGGTGAGGATAACGGGAATGGGTAATCGGGTTTATTGTTGATTGTTGAAATTAAATATAATTATTGTGGGTTGAAAACCCTATATGCTCACCAGGCTCCCAAGCCTGATCCACTCAGTTGATTTATTTTACAGGAAGTGGCGCAAGAGCTTAAGATGGACGAACATCAAGTTGTTTTGTTTACAAGTCTGTATATGTATATATTTGTTGAATGACTTGTAATGCTATTGTTTATGCTTTATGATCTGTATCGGAACATGACATCCCGACTTTTGATTGTGAAATGAAATCATATTTCTTTATGAAATGTTTTGATAAATATCTATTTTATCATGTTTTGTTTTTGGGAACAAATTCCGCATCTCTTTTAAAATTAAAAGGATTTACTCTGAAAATTATTTTAAAAAGCATAAATGAAATCGGTCTTTTCTGGCCGAGATTTTGGGGATGTCACACATGTAAACACTTCTATATAAGGTGGGTTCATACCACTTGTAGAGGTGTGCTTTAGAGATGTAGTCATAGTGATTAGTGAGTGAGATATTTATCGTAACGCCCGCAGATCCGGGCTAGTCAATTTAAAGGCAATAGGGGTCGAAAACGACTTTTCGACAAAAAGATTATTTAGAATAAATAATCTTAACCAAGTTGTAGAATATGTCACAAGGTTTCCGTACATATAAAGAACGCCGAAATCCGAGTTATAACGAAGAAGTTATGACCCGTCGAAGTTTCGCGTCGGAACCGGCACGGCGCCGGGAAGCGTAAATAGTAAATTTATGATAGAGAGAGATTTAGCCTTAGCGCTCTAAACGAAAGTCGTAGAATATGTTAAACTAAGAACATCGATAAAAAGAATGCCCAAATCTGACTTCGTATGAAGATGTTATGATTTTTCGAAGTTTCGGATTAGCGGTGTACAGCCCGAAATTCGAATTTTAGATCGATTGATTTTCATCCGACACAACCTAAACAAGAATCAAAGATCTCATTATTAGTAGCATAATGATAAAAAGACAGACGAAAATGGACATCGGATAAAGAAGTTATGAGATTTTAACGGACCAATCCTGTCCTGACCTGTTAAAAATATAACTTTAAAAATAAAGTCAAAATTAGCCGACGGAGTCTAAACGAAAGTTGTAGAGTACGTCTCCACCTACGCGTGGATATAAAGAACGTCAAAAACGGAGTTCGTATGAACGAGTTACAAATTATAATAGCATATTTACGTATTAAAATAAAGTATAAATCATGTATACGTACACATATATATACATATGTATATATCATTAGAAAGGTATCGACGATGCGGTCATTATAAGACTAATGTTGAGTTCTTTCGACATTAGTTTAGTACAAATATCATTAAATCCATTTAAAATAGTATTATAGAGGGGTGTTTAGTTGTTTATATAACTAAAAGGTCATTAAGTAATTATGGAGGGTAGTTTTTGAAAATTCAATTAGTATAAATAAGAGCCTTGGGCTCTCATATTTCTTGCACCATTCTCTTGATTCAAGAGTCTTTCTCTCCTTATCCCCTGAGCATTTCGGTCCCTCGTGATTCGACTTCTCTTTCTGTAGTTTTAGTATAGTAAGGTGAGCGCTGAAGCGCTGCACGAATCTTTTTTAGAAAGATTCAGCAACGAAGTTCTGCCCCTGCAGAGTCCGACTCCTAGCTAAAATCCCCTTAAAAGTAAGTTATGCTTACCCTATTTTAAATATAGTTTATATTTAAAATTAGTATTGTTATTATAAATTTATAATAAATATTTGAGCTATTATTATGACTTATATAAGTGTCGTTATAATATCTTTTAACTACTTGTGGTACGGGGAATCTGGTTTAAAGGGCCGCATAGGGTTGTTGGATTTCAGAAGTGCTATACGCCAAAATGGTCCTGCCCTCCGGTGTTTTATGTCTGGCCCCTGTCTGTACATAGTAGTTGGAAAGTATTGTTTAAACGCTTATATAATAATAATAATAATAAGACTAATAATTAGTGACGGTAATATTAGACTAAAATCTAGTGGTGATAATATTAGGTTTCATCAAAGGAAATTATTTTAAAGTAAACGAAGCGCTGTCCGAGTACCGAGTCACCACCTTCTCAGGTGAGTGCATAGTTACTTTCATCTTACACATAGATATGACGTATTTTATATAAACTACGTGCTATGTGTGCATATTATCTGTATACTTGCTGTCTATGTTGGATGAACATTTTTATACATGTTTTAGATGATTTAAACTGTATACGTATTTTATATACACGAATATGTTGGGTATGATACGGGTAGATGAATGATGAGAGATAAAAGATGATGTGAGTAAACATTGGCAGCTATAGACTTAGTGCCTAACTAATAAACATCGGCAACTATGGACTTAGTGCCTATTGGATAAACACCGGTAGCTATGGATTTAGTACCTGTTAAGGAATTGGTAGCTATGGACTTAGTGCCTATTAGATAAACACTGGTAGCTATGGATTTAGTACCCGATGAATAGACTATAGCAGCTATGGAAATAGTGCTTTATGAACGAACATTGGCAGCTATGGATTTAGTGTCAGTCCTATAACCCTGGAGGTAAGGGACTTCGGAATAAACGAATGCAAGATAGATGACTCTTAGGTTAAATCCTTAAAGAGTAAAGAAGACAATGGGAATGGATAATTGGGTTGATTGTTTGATTGAACATAGTAATTATATTATTGTGGGTTGAAAACCCTATGTACTCACCAGGTTTCCCAACCTGACCCACTCACTTTATGTATATCACAGGTGACGAAGTGAAGTGACATTACACTGAGAGATTTAAAAGAGATGTAGATCACTAGTGTAAATCATTGCAAGTTCTGTTTATGCTTATGTTTCGGTATTAACGATGACATCCCAAACATTTTAAAATGAAATAAATACGTTTCTTCGAAAATGTTTTAATAACGTATTTACCATGTTTTTCTGGGAACAAATTCCGCAACCTTTTTATAAAATGAAGTACTCTGATTTTTATAAAGCATAAACAAAATCGGTCTTTTCTGGCCGTGATTTTGGGGATGTCACATTTATGAAGTTCTAGACTAGATCCCTTTTTGTACTCATTACTATGATCGAATATATCTTTTAGCACCCAAATCACCATGTTCATTGTGCAAACTTTAATTCCGCATGCCAAACCATGTTCTTATGTTACTACAGTATTGTCCAATAAATGATAAAGATTTAGAGTACATTGACAATATTGTCCATGATTCAGGTTCTAATATGGCCATATGTTAAGTTATATTCCACATGTTGGTTAGTACTACCATATTTCAATGAAGCTGTTTATGTATATAAGCATCTCATCAGACCACTTTACAAAAATCCACAAGTTAAAACATGGTATTTACCGTGAAAGAAGGGTATTTTCGATAAACCAAATGATATTATAACCACCACAAAGAAATATATAGCATAAATATTGGTCTTAAAATACGATCATACATATTACAGTTTCATCCTTAACCAAACCTTATTGATTTGATCAATCACTACTAATAAAGACTTTAGAGTAAATTACTGAAATCATCCTTATGGTTTGGTTAAAATTGCACGTTTGGTCCCTAACTTTTCTTTTGCAATCGGATCGTCCCTGTGGTTTGATTTTGTTGCAGTTTTCATCCCGGTGGTTTGATTTTGTTGCGTTTTTCATCCCTTACGTACATAAAGTTAGGGACCAAACATGCAATTTTGACCAAACCATAGGGACGAAAAATGCAACAAAATCAAACCACATGGACGATCTGAGTGCAAAATAAAAGTTAAGGACCAAATATGCAATTTTAACCAAACCACAGGGACGATTTCAGTAATTTACTCAAGATTTTAATAGTCATAAACCAATTACGATTCAAGAAAACATAGTAGATTACATCCATTAATTGTATGAACTTAACAATAGGTAACAAAGAACAATATTAAGTACATATGGATCTTCAATCAAACAAGCATAATAAATCAAATAACTTTAATAATCTAAACTAGCAGTCAAACCAAAATCTCAAAGAGTCCTCTAGTCTAAACACTATGTAAGAGGGTTTTGAAGCCCCAAATCAAAACAAATTAAACACAAGGAATATAGGTTCGAAAGCAAAAGTAAAGCAAATTAACTAATTCTCTAATGATGATATATATATATATATATATATATATATATATATATATATATATATATAATAGATTTTATATTCATAAATCTTAATGTTGCAAGTAACTAATACACATTATAGGTAGTAAACCTGATCCTGTAATAGTATAGTTTGTATGACCATTTGTCGATCACAAAGAGAATATGAATTCAGTTCAAATAAATTCAAATCTTAATTAAATTATAAACATTAAAGTAAATTGGGGGGGGGGGGGGGTGTTAAATTCAACTAACACTTAATTAAAACTAACAAAACTAGAGAATAGACTTAGCAACACAAGAGATAAAGATGTTTTCACATAGATTTTGATTTCACCTTAGAGGATGGTGGATTCGAATTCAGTGCAACGAATATTAATTATTTTTTTATCGATTTATAATGCATTATTCATCTTGGTCCGATTAACTAAACTGTATAACTATAAAGACAATTAACATAAGGATCATGAAACTATTACTATCTATACAATTACAATTAAGTTCGTATTATGAGAAATTTAATCTAGGAATTAACTTTAGTGGTCATGAAAGTCAACAAATAGCATAATTTGGTAAAAAATTCTTTCTTACACATTACAGTTTGCAATTTTACTACTTAACCCTAGGTTTTGGTGAAAACCCTAGTCATAGTTATTTAATGGTTATAAAACAACTATGATTCAAGCTAATAAAACTAGATTAATTGTCTAAGTACTACTAACTCAGTTTTGGATAATAAAAATCAAGACTTAACAAACAAGGGATTTACCTAATGATCAATAGACAAAAACATAAAAACATAAGCAACGATTTACTAAACACAATCATTAAGCAAACTAATTTGTCGTTCCAACACATCTAGCTTTGATTCTCTCATTCTTCACTCCAAGTTGGTTCTCCACCTTCGAAATTGGCCCAAAAGGGTTTCTAGACGTTAAGAACCCCTTCTAAATATTAGGAGAAGTTCCCAAGAGTTACACACCAAATTAGGGTTGTAAAATTGGCTATTTATGGACTTAGAATCGTAGTTGTGTGAAGCTTTTCATGTCGCATTGCGAAGGCTAATCTGCATCCAAATCGATCTCGATCTTCTCATACATTGTTATTTTTATTTTCCAGTTGGTTTCTAAAAGACATGACATACTTTATGCTAGTTTCTGGCATTTTTTGTTTTTCAATTCTTCTCAACTCCAAATCACTTCTAGTATCAATATCAAATTCAAAGAATTTTCGGTACCATTTATTTTTAAATATAACAATTAAACTCTAAATATAAAGATAATTATCCCAAAATATATAACTAAATAAAACAATACCAAAATAACCCACACTTATTATTTGCTTTACCTCAAACAAACTTAGTTTTATTTGAAGTCCAATTATAGTTTCCAAGTTCCTAGACTCATTTTAAAAAGAAAAAAAAACAAAGATATAAAAGTAACAACTTTAACTGCATAAGTTACATGTGGCAGACTTTGGTTCCTTTATATTGACCCAACACTTGTCTTTTTACAAACTATTGATAATTTTGCCCACTCTTTTTGACTTTTCAACAACTTTTTTTTTTCTTTTCACAACTTTTTCCATGTATTTGTTTTCTTTTTTCATAACTTTTTCTATATTTTTTTTCTTTTTCATAGCCGACTCTTTTTACACTTCAATAAAAATAAATAATTTAATGCTCAAAAACTTAGCGAAAACTTAAATTATACCCCAAAATTTCATCTAGTATGTAAAATCCTAATTTTAATCCCCATAATGCACACTTAATTTATACAATGCCCTCATTGTATAAATAATCAATTAAGCACAAAATAAAAAATAGAGAGAAGAATGAACTCCTCTTTAGTATGTAGTGGTGAGATTGCACGATTGTCATGGGTTGATTTTAGATGCCCATTCTTGAATCGTATCGGCTATAACTTTTTGGAATGGAACATATTTGTTGTAACATCCTGTTTCAAGATGTTTCTCATTTCAGGATAGCGGACCATATTTTGATCAAGTATAGGTCTTGGTCTTCAAGAGAATAATGTTTAGACCTTAATAGATGTTGATAATGTTGGTTAAGTGAATCAAGCCCCTAAAAATGTGAATCAGAGCCAAAGGGTAAAAAGGGAAAAGTGATATTTTAGACTCTTTGCGTGAATTAATGAATTTAGTTCGTTATGTTTTAGTTCAAAAGAGACTGTATAAAATTGTGGGACTTGTTATTACATTTGCTTGCATATAAAGATCGTGGAGATGTCACACCTCAGTTTGTTGGGGTGAGGTCGGACACAAAGTGATGGGTCAGACGGAGGTAGTCTTGTAGACTACCGAGAAGATTCAACAGATTAGGCAGCGATTGCAGACCCCTCAAAGTCGGCAGAAGAGTTATGCCGACAAACGTCGATTTGAGTTAGAGTTCCAAGTCGGTGATGTGGTACTCCTGAAGGTCTCACCCTGGAAGGGTGTGATCCACTCAAGAAGAAGGGGAAATTGGGTCCCCATTACATTGGTCAATTCAGGATTATTGCCACGGTAGGCAAGGCGGCATACATGCTAGAGCTACCAGAGGAGCTTAGTCGAGTCTACAACACTTTCCATGTTTCGCAGTTGCAAAAGTGCATTATGGATCAGGAGGCAGTGGTGTCATTGGATGATATTCAGGTCAATGAGCGCCTGAATTACGTGAAGAGGCCCGTGGCCATACTGGAAAGGAAGATGAAAGTTCTACGGAACAAGGAGATACCTTTGGTAAAGGTACAATGGGAACATCGGAGGGGATCCGAGTGGACGTGGGAGATGGAGGTAGAGATTCGGGAGCACTATCCAGAGTTATTCACCACAGCAGACTTTGAGGACAAAGTCTAGTTCGAGTGGGGGAGAATTGTAACGCCCCGATTCCCAGGTATTGATTTTGATATAAGAATTTTCTTGATTTCAAGGTCAACTCGACGAGTTGGTTGCCCGAATCGTCGAGTAGCAGCGTGTTGGTCCACATGTTTAAGTGACCTACTCACTGAGTCCAATAAGGGACTCGACGAGTAGGAGCTGTAGGATGAAACCCTAATTTCCGGGGTTTTGTACCCTATTTAAAGGATCACTAGCCTTCCTAACTACCCCTCTGTAGCCTCTTGACATTCCAAAACCCTAATTCGTGTGTGTGTATGCTTCATTGGTGTGTTTAATCTTTGAAGAAGGATTTTGGTGAGTAAAGATTGGGGAACAAGTGATTAGAAGCAAGGAGCTCGTCGGAATCAGAGATCTACTTCAGTGGGAACCCTTTTGAAGGTATTAAGTTGTTACCTTGGCTCATTTCTTCCTATATCTCTTTTGGGTGAGTTTTTAGGAAGCCTTTCTTTTTTTTAAGCTAAGATCTAAAGTTGCAACTTCAGATCTAATCTCTCTTTGGCCTCTAAGTCCATAAAGTTGTCAGCTTTGGCAAGTATGAACCTCCACTCAGGTGTAAGACTTCTTTGCAAGCTTAGTTTTGTCATTTTAATACTTTAGAGCTTTATATGCATGTAAAGTTTGCAACTTTACATGATAAGAATGCCTTGGGAAGCTTGATCTACAATATAGAGCCTTTGCATAGCTTAAAAAGCATCTGTATGGATGAAGAACTGAAGGCACTCGGTGAGTGGCATGGTCAACTCAGCGAGTCCGATGAAGATTGGCGTGGGCTCGGCGAGTTGGATGAGTGACTCGGCGAGTTAGCTAGGGTTTTCCCAACCTTTGGACATGTATGAACTTGGTAAATTGTAGGGAAAACTCGACGAGTTGGCCAAGGAGTTTACCGCCGCAAACCTTAGGAACTCGACGAGTCACTCTAATGACTCGTCAAGTTGGCGAGTTATGCAAGGAACTCGGCTAGTAGCTGAGGGTACTCGACGAGTTGAGGTCAACATGGACTGTTGACCTTGGTAGTTGATGTTGAATTTGACCAAGGTTTGACCAGTGGACTTATGGGGACATTTTGGGAGATTGGAAATTTACAGCATGGGTCTATGGTAATTATAGGTGGTGGAGTTTGTGCTGGTGATCTAAGAGTTTTAGCTTATCCTTCGAGTCAACAGTTGCGAGGTGGGATATCCTCACTATACTCAAGGGTTTAAGGCACCAAGGATGGCCCTTTAGATTGTTATTTGGATATGTTATGCTAGTATGATCTATTAGATCGGTATCCTGGTAGATAGGATGGTATTATGTGGTATGTGGTATGATCTGTTAGATAGGTATCCTGGTTGTGAGGATGGTATTATGTGTTATGTGGTATGATCTATTAGATCGGTTTGTTTGTAGATTGTTATGTGATTATCTGTTATATGTGCACATGCTTTTTTGGTTGTTGAGGCTTATCTGCTTTGTGCAAAAGCCAATAGACCTAGGTATTCCAACCTGTTGGTTGTGGGCCGTGAGTATTCCATCCCGAGGATGATTGGACTCATAGTATGTGGGCATTCCAACATGTTGGTTGAGGGCCTGGGGTATTCCATCCCGAGGATGATTGGACCCATAGTATGTTGGCATTCCAACCTATTGGTTGTGGGCCTGGGGTATTCCAACCTGATGGTTGACTGGACCCATATTATGTCGATCATGATTATATGTGTATTATCATGGGTATGGGTATTTTGGGGGAACTTACTAAGATTTCGGGCTTACAGTTTCAGTTTCTTATTTTAGGTACTTCTAGAGATCGCGGTAAGGCGAAGGCATGATTGTACCGCTCCTCCTGCTGTTATGATTTTTATGATTTGACACTGGGATACTCTGATATTTATTATTTTGAAAACAAACTATTCAATGTTAAAATGGCCTTACGTGTTTTGAAAAAGTTTAAATTTGGCATGATTTTTATGGATGTTACACCTAATCGCAGTGAAAACATAACGAGCTTGCCCCTGAGGATGATCCCTGCTGATGTGTCCAACTCTGCCACTCTTGTAGCAGCCCAAACCCATAAAACTACAAACTCCACCATGGATTTTTCCACACGTGCTACAATGACCCCGACTCCGATGGCCTCTCAAACGCATCTCATAATTCTCGGGTCTCTTCCCGGGACCCTCCACAATATGCACCTTCTCTCTGACTCCCTCTTCCCGATGTGCTCCAAATCTATCTCCTGCTTACGGGCTCTAGAAATCATATCATTTAGGATCTCACACCCTGAAATACTCACGAACTCCCTAATATCATCCCACAGCATGTCATGATACCTCACTTCCTTCATTTCCTCATCTGATACGTACTGCGGTACCAACAAAACGCTTTCCTAGAACTTAGCAGTGATCTATGCCCCGATCTCAGCAGTCTGGCGGAGATCCAGAAACTCTCACGTCAACTGTTGTACCTCAGTCACCAGAGAAACCTCTACCCAAAACTTGGTCGAGAATCATCCCACAACATAGCATCAACCGTATCATCACCAAACTCACTACCAACCTCTTCCCACCAATCACGTGTCCGTTCCTTCAATAGGCAGGAAGCATATCTGACATGCGCCTCCTCGGGGTAGAAACTCATCCTGAACGCGTTAGCCATATCCACTAACCACCTCCTACTAGCAATAGGGTCCCAATCCCCATGGACGTAGGAGCTCCAAAAGCATGAAACTCCCGCAGAGAAAGAGTGCAACCTCGAATGATAACCATAACCTCCGCACTAAACGCACCCAAACATGCAACCAACATCTCTGAAATACAGCGAGCAATCTCCGAGAGATGAACTCTCGTAATTGCTCGCTAATCGGCTCAGCACCTGCACCTGCGCCGGAACCCGAACCAGAACTAGAACCACCTCCTTGAGCGCTCACCCCCAATCTGCAATACGACATGCCAAAGACCAAAACAAAATCAAGAATCCTCCTCCATAAGCTTATTAGATTCTCCATGACTCTCTCCAATTTGAGTATTGATCATGTGGTTTCAGTACTATAGGCCCAATACTACCTTCCACACCTATACATACTTTTCTCAACAATTATCCCGAATACTCTAAGTCACTTTCTCAGCAAAAAGCACCAAAACTCACTAAACAACATCGTTGGATTCACTGAAGCATATCCTAGGCTCTCCTAGGTTCCTTACCTCACACTACCATCAGCTACTGAAGAACTCCTCATAATGCCAGTCATCCACCTCTTAAATACCGACATATTCACTTAGTAGCTGACTCCCATCATCCAAGAGTTGCACAAAGCAAAAATCAAGCAACATTCGTGCAGTAACTCTCAAATCAATAAAACTATCATTGCATATTCAACCCACATACCACAACTCATGCTATGCCTTTCCACCCTCACGGTCAGCTGCCTTATGCATGCAAATTATACATAGAATATGATCAAATAGACTGTCGAATAATAGACTCTCCCCTAGGAACACAACTAGACAAGGACCATGAAATAAGGCTGAATCAATTATTCTGGGGCTATAAGATCCTAACCGTATACAATTTTTAAAGCATATACTTAGTAGTTAATGATACCATTAGATATTTCCTTTACGACATACCATCCAATACTCCCAAGACCACTAAACATCACACATATCAAGCCAATCTATTACTCACTAATCAACTCTTCTACCACCTCATATAAGGCATATCTCCTAGCATTATATCTTGCAAAAACTAAGCGGATCCTTAGTCATAACTAGCATGCAATTCTCATAATCATATCATATCATAATAAACATGTATTGGTATTCTAGGAACCACTACCATGAGCTTGGCCGATTAAACACATCACACCCTTTCTTTGATTAGAAATTCCATTTTTTAGTTGAATATTTATTTTATAAAAATCTTCAACAATCCCCAGTTTGAGTTCAGGAACACCCAAGAGTATGCCTAAATCCCTCAAACCAAGGCTCTGATACCAAATTTTAACATCGCAACAATCCAGGGTAAAATTTTCACTTTTTTGTTATAGTCAAAACACTAATGAAACTTATCCAAACATTGAAAAGGATTTTAAATAAAACAATTATCAGAGTTCATTCCCAAAGATCACATATTGCAGAAAACATGGGTGTATGTGTTGCGATCGTCCCGAACTCTTCATTTGAAAACTAGAGTACCTAAAACAAGACTAAAAACCATCAGCATAAAGCTTAGAGAGTTCCCCAAAACATACCACACATGAAACCACATAAGTCCACATAAATCATGCATACAAATATATAAGAATTCCATGGAAACCCTCCACGGTCTTATTCTGGTGCCATGGGAACCCCCACATGGTCTTAACAAACTATCATGGGAACCCCTACATGGTCTTGGCCTGGAATGCCATGGGCTCCTCCATGGTCTGATATCCAATTGCCTTGAGCACCCCCCCGAGTCTTCCATACAAGTATCACAGAGACAACTAGCATACCACATATCAAAAAGACAACTAGCATACCACATAACATATAATGGGCTGGAATTGGTGCCTTCGACCCGTGGATATGGTGAGAAGACTCACCTTAATGTTGAAGCCCACTGCAAGAAACCCTAGCTACTACCCTAACGACTTGCCAAGCTAGCAATACCAAAACAATATCCAATAAGCAACTGAATTCCAACCGATGGTCAATAATCCACACTTGGGGTATAATGACCATTTTACCCCTAACCCATTAAGACTCACAACCAAGTCCCAAGCCTAAAACCAACGAGGCCCAAAACTATAAGATCCATAAAAGCCCATTAATAGCGTAATTTTAGAAATTGGGTCAAACCCCATATGGGCCTTACCCAAAAGCCCAACAATTCTTGGTTCAATAATAATTCTCCAATGGCCCAAAGGTCCAAGCCTATTGGGCCCTCTAAATTCCAAACCTATTGGGCCCACCAAGGCCCAATACAAAACCCAAGACTCTAAGATTCACCTGATCAAAAGGCCAAAATACAAAACCCAAACCCATGCCCGAACTCCAAGCACGTAACAACCCATAAGCCCACTGATGCGTGTACGGAGGGTGTGCCCCCTTAGGTATGGTCATCGTACTCGAAGACAAAGATTGGGGGCCTCAGATCAGTACGCGGGGTGTACACGAACTTATGTGGGGCGTACCCGCAGATCCTCCAAACAACTTTTGTTACTTAACTAATTAAGAACTTTGCATCTAAACTTCAGGAAACCTCCAAATGAAGCTCTTAATGCATAAAGTCGGCACCTTTAAGTATTTTCATGACTCAAAGGGACCCAATGACCAACTTAACCCAATAATACCCATCTTAATCCATTAAGAACATGCGTGGACTATATCTAAGAATCAAGCAAGCATTTTTATAAACTTGTAACCTCAAATCTGCTAAGAGTAGCCAGGGCCGGTCCAAACGTATGTGAGGCCCGGGGCAAAAAGAAAAAAAAGTCCCCTCAAAGGCAAATAAAATAAAGATTAAAAAAATATCATTTATTCTTCGGTATAAAGTTGTTTAATTAGCAATAACAAGCAAGCCAAATTATTTATCTTTTGAGCTAATTTAAGTTTGAATCAACTTTATGCCCTAAAAATCATTTAGATAAAAATTTTATTTTAATAATATACACTACATAGCCTATAAATTTTGGGCCCCTAGAGATGTGGGCCCTGGGCGGTCGCCCGGGTTGCCCACCGTCTGGACCGGCCCTGAGAGTGGCAACTCAAATCTTTTGGAGTGGTGTCCAACCACTAGATCTCACCCATAAGGTCAAAATGGGACCAAAAACCTATATAATCATAGATCTCAACTTCTAATGATCAGGCTAAGAACTTTTTACCTTCAATAAGCTGGAAATGTAGAAAAGGGTCCAAATCCTCAAGCCTTTCCTTGAACCACCACCTTGCACTAAGCTACCACTTCTTAAAATACACTAGAATCCACTAAAAATGCACATACAAGGCTCACAACACTCTTGGATGAAGCTACAACTCGAAATCAGGGTTTAAGGCAATGGATGATGAAAGGGGGGCTCACACCTGGAACTTAAGGTGCTAAATTGTGAGCCAAACCTAAAAATTAGGGTTTTGGAACTCATGATACTACGTTAGGCGTAGTTTTTGTATGATGGGCATACAACTCTCAGTCCCACGTACCTCTTCCACACGTACATTGGGTGTACCCCCCCGCTTATACTAGGCATACCCAACCAAACACGTGCATCCCTCCCTCTCATGCATGGGACTAATTTGCCAAGAATTTCCATTAGGGACCAAAATTTCCGATATCTTGGAAATACCATAACCCCCTCATTCTAGGTCCATTTCCAACGAACCTTATATCCACGAAAAGGTGGCAAGAATCCGTACACTCCTAATAACACACCCAAGCATTAAAACCTCCTAAACAAAACCCAAAATCTATAAAAGACCGAGATATCCAATTACAATTATACCCTTGGCTTCCGAAGACACAATCAAATATTGGGATCACTTATACCATGACACCCACATCCAAAATGGGCCAAATACTTTCTTTCTCAAATCCCTAGGCCTCATGACAACTTATGGCTGGGCCATAGCCCCAAAATGGAATTTTTGAGTTTTCTTATCGACCAAGGTGGTGTGTCATACAAGATGATAATTAGGTTAAAGTTATGAGACTTTATGATATCCAATTACAATTATACCCTTGGCTTCCGAAGACACAATCAAATACTGGGATCACTTATACCATGACACCCACATCCAAAATGGGCCAAATACTTTCTTTCTCAAATCCCTAGGCCTCATGACAACTTATGACTGGGCCATAGCCCCAAAATGGAATTTTTAAGGTTTCTTATCGACCAAGGTGGTGTGTCATACAAGATGATAATTAGGTTAAAGTTATGAGACTTTATATAGAAATTTTGCAGCGAACATGTTGTGTGTTTTCTGTTGACATGTCATGACTTAAGGCATTTCATGTACCCCACAAGTCATCTCTTCTGAGACGCATCACACCTGACACTATTCAACAATTTTTCCAGCTTCTACCAATCCACATCCATTTCGGCGAAGTTGTTTCTTTTTTCTCCATCAATGTATATATCTGTGATAATAACAATTTTACAGAAATTAATGACTTCTTTTTTCTAAATAACATCAAAAGACATTTTGAAATAATAAGATAACACATGAAATATGTATAAATTAAACACTATCACCTAGCAATAGTTTTGAATGGGAACAATCACCAACAAAATGGCATAATTGATGTAAAACCTATTTGAAATAGTCAAACCATTGATAAACAATTACCAATATTATATGCCTTGTCCATTACCACGTAAAGTTCTTCTATTACTATGATAAGTATAAAATGTGAAAGAGGTTTGCGTTTTGGACTCTGTATTATTGTTTAATTATTCTTTTGGCGACCAATTCACCAAGATTGTAGTCATTTCCAAAGCTAGCAACCCCATATCCATATCTTACAAAGGCTTTAGAAGCCCATTTGTGTTGGATTAGTGTCTAAGTCCATAACTATTTTGGTATGTACTTGACCCGATGGTGCATGGTCCTTTTGGGTTGCCTTCACCAAAGCAACTTGATTGGAGAAATATATAAAGAGAAAGGATAATATGATTTATTAATATGTTATAAGAATAATATATTAAAGGAGAAATCATATTTGTTTAATTAATATTGGTTAATAATTAATTAAGAATTAATTTTGTGATCAAATGTAATTAATTAAACTAGAGGGGTTGATTTGTAATTATGTGATAGTTACAAAATAAAGTAAGGATTATCTTAAATATAGGGTGAATGAATTTGAGGTGATAAGGCCTTAGAATTCGACTATGATAAGGATTCAAGGATTATCTTATGGGTTGCTTTGTGGATAAGCAACTAGATAAGGATAATGACTGAAACCCTATCTCTACACCTATATAAACACCCCTTGGCTCATGAATTCGTGAATCCCTTCCCAAGAAGTCCTAAGGTCGAATTCTAACTTCTCTCCTCTCTCTTTATACCTTCTCCATTTGCTCTTGGTGTTTGTAAGCCATTAGAGGAGTGAAACTTGTGACTCTAAGCATTCCAAAGTCAAATCAAGGAGATTTGGGATTGTTATTGCTACATAACAATCAAGGTAACATTATAAACTTATTCTCATGTTAATATGATTATTTGAATGCTATAATTAGGGTTTATAGTCTTGGATTCAAAGCATGTACAATAGAGAAACCTAGATCCAAGCATTAGGGTTTGTATGAGCACATAGGATGTTTTATGACCAAAACCCATCAGTGGTATCAGAGCCTAGTTTGGTTTCAATTGTATGAACTTGACATATTAGGGCTTATTGCCAATAAACCCTAGGAGGCTAAAGTTTTTTTTTTGAGATTAGGGTTTGCAAACCCTAATTTGTAAGAGTTTGAATAAGATCTTCAAATCCTTTCCTTAAACCCTTAAATTTCGAAATCTAGGGTTTGTCATAATCCCTTGTTTTTCGAAATTTGCCTCCTCCCCAAGATAAGATCCTAATTTTTTGGGATTTGGATTATCCCATATATTGTAATTATCCTCTAATTGTAATTCAAGATCTTGCATTATCCATCCATATTTTCGAAATCTATATAGATATGTAAGGGATTAGGATAACTTATATGTATAAATGGTAATTATCCTCATTATTTTGATAATCCCTTATGATTTAATAATTAAATTAATAGTCTAATTCAAGATAATTATTAAATCAAGAGTTTTAATATTTAAAATTTTAATTTAAATGTCATAAATTCGAAATTTTAAGATAGATTAAAACTAAATTGTTTTGAAATGTTTCAAAACTTGCCCTCAAGTTTTGGAATTTAAAAGTTGATTAAAAGTTAATTAAGAATGTTAAATTCTAAAACCCTAGTAATATTTTGAAAAAGTTCAAATACACCCTTATGGTTTTATTAATTAATTAAGGAGTATAATTAAAAGAGATTTAATAAATCCATAAAAGTCTAGGTTAACCATTTAATTGAATTAAAAGTGTAATTGTTAAAGTTAACCACATAGTATTTTAAAAGTGTAAAATGCGCCCTATACTATGTATAACATTAAAAGTCTAACATTATATATATATGTATAAGTAAAAATCAGTGTTACCATTAGTAGGCCTCATTCATGAAGCTGGTCTATAAGGGGTGTTTAAGGAAATTGCCTATAAAATGGCGATTGAATGGGTATCCACTCTTACCCACCGCACTCTTGACTAGTGGAGGGTCATTAGCCGAACAGGTAGGATAGTGTAACATCCGAAAAATACAACCAAATTTAAATTTTTCAAAACAACCTGATTTTCATTAAAATGATTTCAAAAAGGTTTTCAATACAAATCATTAGAGTATTCCCAGTATCACATTGCTACAAAATCATGAGGAACGGTACGATCGCGCCTTCGCCTTGCCACAGTCTCCTGAAGAACCTGAAAAACATTAAACCACAACTGTAAGCCCGAAAGCTTAGTGAGATACCCCCAAGATACCAACCACGCATACGCCCTTCCAGGCTGCGACCTTCTGGTCCAAAACATACAAAACACATACACAACATATCAGAACATAGAACAGCCAGGCATAACGGGTCTACTGTGTGACTGGTCCGCCGTATCGGGCCTTCAGTCCACCGGGTCCATCCTCTAGGTCTAGTCATGTCCTTCGAGTCTACAGTGGGGTTGGTCCGCCCGCATCGGGCCTTCAACCCACCTGGTCCACTCTCTGAGTCTACAGTGTGACTGGTCCGCCCGCATCGGGCCTTCAGTCGGCCTGGTCCACTCTCCGAGCCTCGGCACGTTTGGTCCGCCCTCGAGGGGCCTACAGCCTATCCGGACCGCTCGCTGGGCCTTCGGAATAACCGGTCCGCCCTGGGTATCTTGGCCTACAGCACAAAGCAGGACCCGCCTCAACCCATCTCTAGTCCAAACAACCATGTGCACAAAACATACAATCATATAACAGTCATAGTCAACAAACCGAGCAAGCAGATCACATAGCATATCATTACCCTAACCGGGTTACCGACCTAACCGGTCACTAGCATAGCATCACTCTGTATATCGGGAAACTAACCTTAACAAGGTCTCCTAGCATGTACCATCCTAACTACCAGGATGCAGACACATCAAACAATAACATCATAACCATATCCGAATCTCAATCCAATAAAGGGCCGGCCTTGGTGCCTTAGACCCTGTTGATATAGTGAGGATAACTCACCTCGAAACTGTCGGCTGAAAAGATAAGATCCCGCTGCTCCGAACTCTGACACGAACTCCTCCACTGAACATCAAAACATACAACTCAATAAATACCCTTAATTACCAAAATACCCCTGGAAGACAACTGGTCAACCTTGGACAAGTCAAAGCCAACCCCCGACTGACCCTACTCGCCGAGTCAACCCGATGACTCGCCGAGTCCATATGCTCAGAACTTCCTTCAATCAGTGACCCAACTTGCCGAGTCACCCCAAGACTCGTCGAGTCCAACAACTCTGAGTCCACTCGCACCCAACTCACCGAGTCATCCCTTGACTCACCGATTCATCGACTCAACCAGAAATATTGGGACTTCCTCGACAAGACTCGCCGAGTCCAAATGGACTCGTCGAGTCCAAGGCTATCTTCAACCTACTCGCCGAGTTGTTCTTCAAACTCGTCGAGTTCCAGGCCATCTTCAAGCAACTCGTCGAGTCCACCCATGTGACTCGTCGAGTACCACCGGTCTGAATCCATACAGAAGCATCTCAGGCCATGCAATTTATCCAAAACATAGATCCAACCTCCTACAATCCATCCATCACGTAAAGTGGCAAAGTTTACGTGAATCTAACGAGATCTAAGCCATATTCACCTTAAAACCAAGGTTTGGGACATGGTAGCTTCATTAACAACACAAGAATAGAGGCTTTAATGCTATTAAGGTCTTCTCCACTCCAGATCTGAGGTAGCAACCTCAGATCCATCCTCCAACATCAAAATGTCACACAACCAAGCACCCCACACAACCCCAAAATGAGAAACTAGGAAGATACAGCCCAAGAACGAAAGTATTACCTCCAAAAGATGTCTCAATAGCAACCAAACTCGAATCCAAGCAAAGCCCTTTGATCCAAGCCCCTTCTCCTTCAAGATCTCTTCAAACAACACCTCTCCAAGCTCTAATTTGCTCCACAAATGAACTCTCCACGAACTTAGGGTTTCTGGAACTCAAGGGGGGAATAAGGGAGGCTGTGGATGGGTATAATGCTCTTTATATAGGGCTCAACCCCGAAAATTAGGGTTTTCTTCATACAGCACCTACTCGCCGAGTCCATCTTTGGACTCGCCGAGTAGGCCACTTGACACGCGACCATAGCCACGACCTGACTCGCCGAGTCTATCCATGGACTCGCCGAGTCACCCTCTAAAACTTACACTTTTAGCCCTTCAACTCTACTCTTGCGATTCCGGGATGTTACAGATAGGACGAAACCTTCCATTATAAGTATAATGAATTACTAACGTAACTAAATGTTTTTCTAATTCCTAATCTTAGTTACTTAGGCAAAAGTTAATTGATGCAATTCCATGAAATTACACTTTGTGCCCTTGCGAAGACGTTAGTGGAGCGTGTGTGGCTTACCGACACACTAAATGGTTCTAAGCAAAGGTAGTAAAGGGTGACTCAATGTTTGTCATAGTTCGGTGGAGCGTGTGTGGTTTACCGGCACATCGAATTGGTGATTGTAACATGTGAGGGCACCATGTAAGTTTGCATGGTTATTCACACCCGCTTTGTGATCCTCGGCATCCCAGTCACAAACAAGAGGGACATATCGAGATTTAAACATGCCATTGAAAGTTCAATGAATCTCAAAGGATCTAGGAGTTTTCATAGATTTAAAACTTAAATTTCTTTTTCGTTTTTCGTGGTGGAAATTAGTGAATCGTCATTCACTTACCTTCAAATATTCTGCAATTAGGGTTACGACATCCCTCTCCCAGGTTGTAGAATATTGTGTTGGGTCCTAGCCTTAGTATTTCATTTGGGCGATTTACTAAGGACTCAATCGATCAACTAACTTGAATTTGTTTTCTCCCGTTTTGTAGATGTCAAAGTTCGACAACTATGGTCTTCCCAAATCCCGTGGAACAAGCATTCCACATGAAGATGATATTCCACGATTCGATCGAGGAACAAGAAATCATGCTTCACTTCCTCCTCCTCCTCCAATTATTCTCCCCAACCCACAAGATTGTAAAATTGAAAGTTTCAATATCACTCAAGCCCTTTTGGCAAGTAAACATAAGGAAGGAAAGTCGGTGTGTGCACACGTCCTAAGGATGAAGTCGCACATTGATAGACTAAGAATGTTAGGATCCGTTGTCGGTGAGGAAATGGCTGTTGATGGGGTTCTCCAGTCACTTCCTAACTCGTATAGTGAGTTCGTAAGAGAGTACTATATGATGAACCACGACGTGACCCTCATTGATATCACCTATATGCTTATTGCTGCTGAATCAGCAATGGTTTGGCGCAATAGAAAAGCAAAGTTGATTGATGAATCTGCCTTCAAGACCTCTATGGATATAGACAATGGTAATGAAAGACATGCAATGATCGAAAAGTTTGATCATAAGAGAAAGACGATGTCTGAAGTAGTTCCATGTGTTGTTCCAAAAGAGTCAATTTTCTTTTATTGCCAAGAGAAGGGGCATTGGAGACGAAGTTTTCCTAATTACCTAAGAGATCTAAGAGATGGGAGAGTCAGAAAGTATGGCTCCACTTTAGGTAAAATCCACTATATATAACTCTGTTAAGTTCCTATTCATTGATTCTTAATAAATGATGTAATAAGATTGCATTTGAATGTTTTGAAGGATCGGTGAAAAGAAAGGAAGCTTGATAAGAAAGCAAGATGAATCTAATCACAAGAGATGGATCTCGATCGCATGGACTTGAAGATTAGATTTTGAGCTTAGATAGTTATGATAGAGTTGTTAGAAATTTTCTTTTACATAGTTTTCAATGGATTTTGCATTGTAAGGACAAATGTTTTTCCGCTGCTTTTATAAATAAAATAAATTTTGACTTACTTATTTATTTGTTTATTTCCTTGCAATGAAATCGTTATGAAAATTGATGTTTCCATATTTCTACAACGAATGGATATGATTCTTAGTTATGTTATTTATGGAAATGTCAAGAATTTACCAAATAAGGGAGAGTTTCTCATCGCCCAAATTTCAATTGGACAGAAATTTGGAATCACGCAACTTGGTTGCATGATGAATGAGAAATTCATATTTGGAAATTAGACTAATTCGTTGACAAAGTGTCAAGTGAAGGACTAGGAGATCGAGTACACAAAGTTGTGTAGTTCACCATAAGAATAACAAAGATATTCGTTGTGATTTACTAAAGGTTTAGTAAATATGATTATACTTACAAGATTAAGTGTAATTCTGAATTGATTAAAGGGTTTAGATCAATAGTAGAACGAATAAGAAGAATTAAGTAGGTAGAAAAATAAAAGTTTCTCCATTCTAAGAAGAAGGGAGAGTAGCTTTTATGCTTTATGATAGGTCTTAATGATTAAGAACCATATCTCAATTGATCCTCTAAGTGAGTCTTAGTACAATTGTATGTTTAAGAAGAGGAATCAAGGATTGAAGAAATGGTTAAATCAAGAAGTCTATCATACTTCGTTCCAATAACAAGTCTTAAAGTTAAGATTGTGACAATGAGTGAAAAGTATTAAAGGTTTATAACATTCATCAAATGTGGAAAGTTGTGATGTCTTGAATAAGACAAAGACCGACTAGGACCAATTTATGAAGTGTTTTTGATAAAAACTACACTAACTCTTGAATATTTGTTTGTCAAGAAATGTTTATTGACAAAAGAATCTTATATGTCAAGGAGTTAGTGGGAATCTTATTGGTCTGGAAAGGTTTCAAGAACAAATCAAATAAACCTTATCGATCATCACTAGCACACGAGTTGAGGTTTACAACCTATCGTGTTGACAATATTTTGATTTTGTGCTCTTCCAATTGAGTTAATTATGCATGTGAGTCCTATGAGTTCTCATCTTGAACGCATAAAAGGCAAGGCACCTTAATCAATGAAAGGTACATTGACAGGAAAAGGTGAGCTGCTTAACTACTTGGAAGACATGGTGGGCAGCTGTGCTACCATAAGGCAAGAAATCAAGATTAAGAAAGTTCGGTCCATATGCGTTTGAATTTGTCATAAACTTTATTTTTAATAAATTCACATGGATAGGAACATATACACCGCTTTAAAATCTAAGTGTCATAAGATTTCCTCCTTCATGAAAATGATTGTGAGGAAATGCTTTCACCAAGAAAGATTTTAAAAGGATAGTGATTGTAAAATTGCATTCTCGAATTCGATTATGGTTATGGTATCCCTTTCCATAATTTGAATTGTGCGGTTTGGCAATTAGTCTTAATAGTTAAGACACACATATGCACTATCTAAGGAAAAGGTGTATAAGTTCAAGAAAGCTTGATAAAAGATTATCAAAGCACTAAGTATTAGAAACATGGACTTAAGAAATTCAATAGGTATTGTTTTTCTGAAAGTTAAGATGTTTATGAATACATGTCAAAGCTAGTGGGAGCATAAGTGTTATGTTTTACAATAATCATCATGATAGTGGAAGCATAAATGTTATGATTGTATGATTATTAAGGCACGTATTGCAAAGTTGGCAATATTAATTATAGAAAACAAGAGTCATTCTTTGCAAAGTCGTAAGGATGGAATAGTTGTTTTGCTATAATTAAGGGAGAGAATATTATGCTTCATTTCAAATCTAAAGGATTAGGTTGAGAAATGTTAATAAATTTAGTCAAGGGTACATAGTATGTTCTTAAAATTTCGATTATGATTACGGCATTCCTCTTCACAATTCGAATTTTGAGAACATAGAAAATAAAACATTGTGCGTCGTGTCCCATACGCTTCGGGTATAGGATCGATTGCAAATGCTTTAATGTTTGACCATTCTAAAATTTTCCAAATGTCTAGCGCATTTAGAGGGAAAAGGGACAAGAATCGGTTTTGACTAAAATAATTAAACAACTATCAAAGAACAATCCAAAGTTCGACGAGGATTGGTTGCTTGTGAGTAGTTGGAAGCATGGTATTAATGGACCATATTGACATTATGACGAATAGAAAAGATTCTATTAAGAAATGAGTTGTCATATGGAACATATGGAAGCGTGTCCATATTGGGAAGTAAATATTGAAAATCTATGACTAGATTAGAAACTTTTATGCAAAAGGATGTTCAAAGGAATGTACTTTGAGTGAGAGACATCATATCTAAGGAATTGTCTTGTAACAATCTCCGTTATAGGACTTTGTAATATCATTGGCAATAGTCTTTGTGACTTTGGTGCAGTGACATTACGAAAGGATCGTTGCATAAAGTGTTAAGATCTAGCATATTCTATAAATAGCGAGAATTTGGTATTCTTACACTTATGAAAATGGATTTGGAGTTGTGATATGAGAATGATTGGAAATGTGTGCAATTTGTCTATTCCACAAAGTAAGAACCATAGGTAAACATTGTGTGCATGCTATGAGCATGGGACAAGTGTAATAATTCAAGTAAGAAGTTGATTACCCGAAACGACAAATAATGAGTAATCGATATGGTGATAAATAAAAGGAGTGTTATTTATACTCAAAGGGTTGAGGCCATATGGGATTAGTATTATTCTTGTGTTTCACTTTGCATGTTTTGACTTCCGGAATAATTGAGTTTATTAAGAATAATCGACTTATTCGAACGCGCCACAGTCGTTCATATGTTGGAAGTAGATATGAATGAAGATTGTCGTGAATTGGTGTGTGGATTGTCTAAAAGAGTATTAGACATAAGCAAATGTTTGTTGCAACGTTCATGTGTGCTTATGAATATGAATTTGAGCATTGGATTAAACCCACGCTCGCTTGGATCACTCCATGAATTGTATCATGAGTGATTGGTGAGACGATAACATCTTATATTCTTGAAATCGAGATGTGTGAGTTGTATCTTGCTAATCGGTTGCACATTGATAATATGTAAAAGCACTAGTAACTTGGTGTTATAAAACATATTGTTGTGTGTGATTTGGTTAGTGAGTGCAAGCAAGCATTGTATCAAAGTTTATCCGTTCCTTTTATCCAAAGTATGATAAAAACGATATCTTTGGGCCCCTCGATGGTTTAGTGATGACAAACGTAAATGCTCGGCTGGGCTAGGGCTAATTTGATTTGTTCAATTAGTCAGTCGTCATAAATCAGAAATCGAGAAGTAGTACAAAGAGAATGATTAGAAATCATATCTCATATGATATCTAGAATGGAGGAATATATGATCCCTTATCTAAGGACACGCGTATCTGATATAACCAGAGTTGACTGCGGCTTTGGAAAGCTTCGATTGCAGATCAGGATTTAAAGTCATACGCAGAATAGTTATTAGACTTATCCAAGTGGGAGACTGTTGGATTAGTGTCTAAGTCCATAACTATTTTGGTATGTACTTGACCCGATGGTGCATGGTCCTTTTGGGTTGCCTTCACCAAAGCAACTTGATTGGAGAAATATATAAAGAGAGAGGATAATATGATTTATTAATATGTTATAAGAATAATATATTAAAGGAGAAATCATATTTGTTTAATTAATATTGGTCAATAATTAATTTTGTGATCAAATGTAATTAATTAAACTAGAGGGGCTGATTTGTAATTATGTGATAGTTACAAAATAAAGTAAGGATTATCTTAAATATAGGGTGAATGAATTTGAGGTGATAAGGCCTTAGAATTCGACTATGATAAGGATTCAAGGATTATCTTATGGGTTGCTTTGTGGATAAGCAACTAGATAAGGATAATGACTGAAACCCTATCTCTACACCTATATAAACACCCCTTGGCTCATGAATTCGTGAATCCCTTCCCAAGAAGTCCTAAGGTCGAATTCTAACTTCTCTCCTCTCTCTTTATACCTTCTCCATTTGCTCTTGGTGTTTGTAAGCCATTAGAGGAGTGACACTTGTGACTCTAAGCATTCCAAAGTCAAATCAAGGAGATTTGGGATTGTTATTGCTACAAAACAATCAAGGTAACATTATAAACTTATTCTCATGTTAATATGATTATTTGAATGCTAGAATTAGGGTTTATAGTCTTGGATTCAAAGCATGTACAATAGAGAAACCTAGATCCAAGCATTAGGGTTTGTATGAGCACATAGGATGTCTTATGACCAAAACCCATCAATTTGTTCCATGACTCGATCAATAAACTCCAAATTTGAAGTTTCAAATGTTTTATCAAAATCAACCGTAAAAACCAAGGCATTATAGTTCATGTTTTCTAACTAACTACGCACCTCCTTTACCACTAATGGAACATTAAGGATATTCCTTATGCCTATGAATATTTTTTGAATCTTACTAATAATGGAGATAATCGATTTCTTATATAAGTAACCTATAAGGTTACTAATCCTATAATCTTTGTGTGAATGAAGGTCTTTCACCTTAGGGACAAGAGTGGCGACAAAAGTGTTACAACATTGATTGATTACACTTGTTCTTTTAAATTCGTTAATTAAATGCCAAAAGTGCTTATTAAACTTGATAGTAAAGTGCTAGCTTGGTAACTAAAAATATTTCTAAGAAACGCTCTCGTGAGTAGCAACGTTTGACGTTTCTGACCCTCTTCATCGGTAGGATCAAACATCGATGGGTCTTGTTCTGATTCTTCTCCATTTTCCATTTGAATCTGGTAAGCCTCGTTCGCCATGGTTGCTGCTAAGAGTAGGGCCGACTTTTCAAATCGTCAGTCGAATGAAATCCTAACTAAAAAAATTGTACATAATGTTTACGTAAGGAATTTTCTATGACATTTTACTCAACGGGAACTGTAGAATACTTGTAAAAAGTATGGGAAGGTGTTAGATGTTTTCATTGCATCTCATTTTTCAAAGATGGGTAAACCATTTGCCTTTTTTAGGTTCTCGAAAGCGGTGAATATTGACACCTTATTGTCGAACCTTGGTACTATTTGGATTGGCAAACTAAAGTTGATTGCAAATTTGGCTCATTTTCAAAGGGGTGATAAGGGGTTAAGAGTTAATCATTATACTAATAAACTAGTTCTTGAAAAATATTCTCATTTGGGGGGCATTATGAATACCTATGCATCTATTCTAAGTGATAATAAGATTGATAAACCAATAAACACTATTGGAGAAGATTGCTTGATTCATAAGAATTATCCTCTAACTCTTATTAGTGAAGTAAAGGACTTTCGTTCTCTCACCAACTTTTGATTCATTTGTGTCAACGAAGGATTTGAAGAAATAAACTATGGACATCTGGGTGGAAAGTGGGTATCCATGGAGTTTTCTTCCATGCATACAAAGAATAACTTCCAACATCATGTTGGAGTTCGGTCGTGGTTTGATAAACTTGAAGATTGGCAAAAATGATTTTGAACCCAAACATTGTGTGGTTTGGGTAGACATTGAAGGGGTTCTTCCGTTGGCTTATACTTCTAAAACCTAATCCTTGATTGCAAAACAATGGGGTGATGTTCTTTACATGGACAATCCTAACAACAACTTGTATAGCAAACGATTGTGTATTTCCACTATTGAGAAGTCCTTGATTATGGAGTCATTTAAGATTTCTATTCATGGAAAGGTGTTTATGTTAAGGGAAAAGGAGTCATGTTATGGACTCTAGATTTTATTGAAGATGACTCCAAGAAGTTGGTAGAAAATAATGATGCTCCTAGCTATAATCATGTAAACTTAGAGGAAAGAGAAATTCAGGACTCGGGAGTAGAGGCCAAGAAGACTGTGAACCTGATGATGTATGACTGGAGGCAATGCCTTCAGAAACTTTTTTAAGTGGTCAAGCACAACAACAACAACTTCCTCAACAATAGCAAGCCATTGTCTTTCCTGATTGGTTCTTGGTAGGGGCTGATGCTCTTTTGGGTAGAGTAGATTTTAGTTGTGAGGTAGGAAAAAATAATGAAGCGCTGCGAGAGTGTTCCGGTGAATATCATTTTCTTTTTGTGATTCCATTCGACATGTACAAAAACCAAAAGGTTTCTCCCGTTTTGAAGAATTGAATTCTTTAATAGATATTAGGCAAGCAATGGGGTATGTTATGGATGGGTGTTCTAAAAATATTTAGGAAATCATTGAGGCATGTTGAGTTTCGCATGGTTTACGATGAACTGTTTGTCGTTGAATATTCAAAGAATGGGGAAGGGACCAAAAACAAAATGGGTTAGGGAGTTGTTAAACAAAAATAGTATTTCTTTGTTGTCACTGCAGGAAACTAAAAAGAAAATGGTGGATGTTCTTCTTGTGAGATCTTTATGGGAGAATAACGATTTCTAGTATTCTTGTAATTTTGCAATAGGTTTGTTAGGGGTATTCTTTGTTTCTAGAATAAATCTTTGTTCATATAACACAAAGTTTTTGTTAAAGTGAATTTTATTATTGCTAAGCGTATTTGGAAACCTTCTAGTTCTCATTTGCTCGTGATTTCCGTTTATTCTCCTCAATGGATACCCGAGAAAAAGAAGATTTGGGATCATATTACTCTTGTTCTTGGAATATGGGAGGGTGAAGTTATTATTATGGGAGACTTCAATGGAGTTCCTTTTGTTCATGAAAGGTATGGTTCGATGTTTAATCCCTCCGATGTTGTTGTCTTTAATAGTTTTATCACTAATAATCTCTATTTAATGTCCCTCTTGGTGGTTATTCTTATACTTAGGCTGATAAGCAGGCTACTAAAATGAGTAAGCTTGACCAGTTTTTAACTTCTGAAGGTTTTGATTGGTATTTTCCCTAGTATTGTGGGGTTAGTTTTGGACCGCCATTTGTTAGATCATCAACTTATTCTCTTAAAAGAATGGGTTTGTGATTATGATCCGTCTTCATTTATAGTTTTTCATTCTTGGTTTTCGATGGTGGGATGTGAAAAGGTGGTAGAAGAATCTTGGAAAAATGATGAAGTGATAGAGGAGAATGGGTTGGTTTCCCTTAAAAAGAAACACCAAATTTTAAAGAAAAATCTTAAAGACTGGAATTCGAAAGTTAGAATGGATCAGGTTAATGTAAAAGTTAATTTGGTTAAGAAGATGTTTGATATTGATAAGCAGGTCCATACATGTTGTGCTTTTTTGATAGATGTGTCTACTATGAGGATTGTTTTAAAAGATTTGACGGCTATTAAAAAAAGAGACGATAGATTTTGACAAAAAAGAAAAAATTAAGTGGCATATTTAGGGGGATGAGAATACTAAATAATTTCATGGTATGTTTAATAAAACTAGGAAACAGATGGCTATTCGGGGGATTTTAAAAAATAGTGTTTGGACGTACGATTTGGTGGCGGTCAAGGCTGAATTTCTTAACCATTTTAGCTCTAGGATCGCTAAGCCTATTGATCCTAGGGCTTCGGTTTTGCATGATTTTTTCATACTTTGTTTGCTGAGCAAGATACAACTTTATATTATGATGTTTCTATGAAAGAGATTAAAATGTCGGCGTAGGATTATGGAATAGATAAATCTCAAAGTCCTATGGATTCTCTTTTAACTTTATTAGAAGATTCTGGTATCTGATGGAACTTGTCTTTATGAAGGCAGTGAAACAGTTTTTGGCTTTGTCTGTTTTTCCAAGAGGGTATAACCGTTCGTTCAATGCTCTTATTTCTAAAGTGGTTGATTCTACAATGTCAAGGATTTCGGTCCCACTAATCGTAGTGGTTGTCAATATAAGATGTTGGGTAAAATTATTGCAAATCCTTTAAGTTTGGTGGTTGATAAATTGATCAGCGAGGAGCAATCTCCTTTCGCTAAGGGTAGACAAATTCTTGATGGTCCTTTTAATATGAATGAATTCATGTCTTGGTGCAAGTTCAAAAATAAATCGACTACGGTCTTCAAACTTGACTTTGAAAAAACCTATGATTCGGTGAGGTGGGATTTTTTTGATGATGTTATGTGTAAGATGGGATTTTGTGTAAGACTCTAAAATTTTCAAATAAAATTTTCATTTTTAAAACCACACAAAGCACAATTTCACATTTCTCAAATCCAAGTATATAAATTCTTCAAAACACAAGACGATAAAATGTTAGACGATATCCCAGAATCTTCAAAACATAGTCTCTATCTAGTGTGTACAATCATGTCGGCGCCTTCCTGCAATCCTGAGAGGTACCTAAAATACATTTCACATAGCATTGTAATCATAAAATCTTAATGAGTTCCCCAAAATACCATACACAAATAATTAGCCTCTCATGGCTATATCTCGATAAGGACCCTCCGGTCATGTGTATCAGTGAAGACCTTCTTGTCTGACAACTCGGGTTGGACCCTTCGGTCCGGTATCTCAGTGAGAACCCTACAGTCTCACAACTCGGTTTGAACCCTCCGGTCCTAACTCAACAAGGCATAGAATAATATACAACATAAATCACAAAGGCAAAATGCTTGATATCACATAACTCAGTATAAGCACATAAGACCATTTGTTCAATAACTCAAATAAGAACCTCTGGTCACACACTATTACCACTCAGGTAAGTATAGTGAAAAGACTCACCTCGTAAGTAAGCAAGTATGTCTTGTACTCAATCGATGTCCATTAACCTTGTAAATTTTCCCAGTGTCGACATTTTTTAATTTCCACACCTCCATTGAGACTCTTTTCTTGTATTTGACTTTCTTTTTACGGGAGAACCATACCGGACTCAAACCTTTGATAATAGCAATCATCCAACCATATTCTTTCTTGTACTTGTTCATTAAGGTGACCAACTCTTCCTTCTTTGACATGGTTTTTGAGTAGGTGACCGGTTGGGCGTCTTCTTTCTTGTGATATGTATCCTTTGAAGAGTCCGAAAAATTTATCGCTTCCATCTCTTGTGGTTGGTCTACCAATGGAGTTAGTTTCTTAATGGTAGTGGGCGGCTCAACCTCTCTTTCATTAACCCCTATCACTTCCTCTATAGTTTCATTGTCAGCTTTTTCAATTTCTTCTTCTTCTTTGACAACCTCTTCCACTTCTACTTCTTCTTCCTCTTCTTCATATAACACTCTTGGGCCATCAAAAAATTTCTCATCATTCAAAGGAATGGAACATGCACTATGCGATGGGCTCTTTTCGGATGGTAATTTGTCTTGAGCTTCCATTAAACTAATTGATTGAGCAATTTGTGTTATTTGTTGCTCTAAGCTTTTGAGGCTAGCTTGGGTTGTTTCCTGAAAAATTTGGGTAGAAGTGGCAATGCTTTTAACAATGTCCTCTAAGGACATGATTGGCGTTTCAGTTTGTTGAGGAGGGTAAGGATAGGGTTCTTGGAACAGTGGAGTTGGTGGGTATTGGTTATTTCCCCAAGTTTGGTATGGGTTTTGGTATTGGTTATTTTCCCAAACTTGGTTGTTGTCCCACCATTGATCATGTTGAGGTTGATCATAACTCGATTGGTTTGACAAATAGTAGCTTCCCTTCTCTTGCACGTCTCCCCATTTTCCTTGTAAATATGAACACATGTCGGAATGATGTCCATTTTGGGCACAAAAATCGCAAAGAAGAGGTGTGGGCTGCACACTTTGGTCACTTTCAATCATCATAACTAACTGAGCTAGCTCAGAAAGTCGCTCTTCGGTGCAAGAAGTGTTCATCTCCAAACCATACTTCTTTTTTTTTTTTTTTAAATTTCAGGAATTTAAATTTGAGTACCTGCACAATGAGATCTAGGCATAGAGAAACAAATTGATTAAAAATAAACCAATCCCCGGCAACGGCGCCAAAAATTTGGTGGTTGTCGAGGCCAACACAAATAATAACCCTAATTATTACACACTAAAATAGTGTATAGTGGTAAAGGGATCGAATCCACGAAGACTGGTTCAATTTGATAACTCTATGAAAAATCTCTTTGTAAAATACTTGGAATATGACAATAAATTAAAAATGGGGGTTTTGATGTTTTGAAATACTTGAAACAAACTAGAATTAACTATGATTTAAATAGACAATTGCAACAAAAATAAGAATTTGATGTGAAATCAATAAGGGAAAGATGGTTGACTTAAAGTTTTCTCACTTTGACTTTTGATGGACATATCATTAGAATTCAAAGGTGCAATACTTGTTTTAAATCCTCAATTTGGCTATAGTAATCCAAGGAGCTTGAGATTACCTAGACTTTTCTTAATTGTTGAAATGGCTAGAGAAGCTCATAACAATTTCCTTAGTCAAAGTCACTAATTCCAAATAGCATGTAATTAGTGAAAGTCAACTAGCATTAAGAACCAAAAAGTCACCAAATCCAAGAGGGGTCAAATGCTTTCACCACCATGTTGGAGGAAATGTTTTTATGATTGTGTGAAGCAAAAACAACACAAAAATCATTTGTTGCTTGCTAATTTGAGGATCCTTTACTTAATCAAGAAATTAGCCAACTAATCACCACAAACATATTTAAACTCATGAACTAAAACATACAAGTAATGATAAGATGTTAAAACACAAAACATTTCCATAAAGATTCAAGAACATGTTCATGGATTCTTCAACATTCAACATAAGTTCAAAGGATTAACCAAAAGTCAACCAAGATTAGCTTAGCCAAGCATGGCTAAACCTAAAGAAACAAAGTTAGAGAAATTTGTACCAAACATTAAGCAAGAATCAAGAGGTAAAAATGTGATGTTCTTCAAGGGTTCTTGGCCTTCAAAAGTCTCCAAAACTCCAGAGAGAATCTTCAAAAATCGGGTGTCCAAGAGTATGCAAAAGATGGGCACCAACCTTCCTCAAATAGCTCAAAAGAAGAATTTCCGAAACTGCCCCTGCAGGAGGTTGCGCGACCCGCGTGCTATTGCGCGGGTGGGTTGCGCGGGTGGTCCCTGGATGTAGCATCTTTGAGGTTTTGGGCCTCCATAGCTTAGCCCACTTGGCCCAGGTCGAATCCAATCACCTCCTAGCCCATTTTCTTCAAGTTTTTCTTCATTTTAAGCCCAATTTGACCTCTCTAAGTCCTCCAAAGCTCGTGAACTCGCCCGATTAATAATTTACGTACGCTTGAATATTCCCCCGCATCTTGCAAATTTAAAGTTTATTTCTCTCCAAGTCTTCAAATAATCATCAAGATCACTCTATGCATCATCTCCACTACCCATCAAGCCCAACGTCATTTTTGTCTACCAAATCTCATCGCCTCCTATACGTCCCGAACACTCCCGCTCCGCTAGACTCGAAAACCTGCAATTATGCTCACAAGATTCGAGAGTACCCGAAATAGTCATAAAATAACAAAAAGAAAAATATGCATGGAAATTATCTAAATTATGAATGAAATATGCTAAAATAAACTATAAAAAGAAGTAATTAAAATGAAGCTATCAAATCACCCCAAGCTTAAACCTTACTTGTCCTCAAGTAAGACAAGACTAAATGAACTTGGGATGAACTACCCTAGAAATAAAAAGAATGGATAGAACCATGGAACCTGTTCGACGTTAGTCAACATGGTCAGAATTGATTTCGCTGCTATCTCACAACTTTTTCATCCGATGACAATGGAACCATAAACCACAGCCAGGACAACTCCTTTAGGTGAGTAAGGAGGGATGAGCAGTCGCAGCCTCAATGGAACATGTATACAATGAAGAACATCTGTAGTAGGGAGAAAGCAACTGGATGGGCTCGGGTGGAGCTCTTTTTTAAGTGTACACTCTGATCTCACATTTGCCGGTTTCTCTCATGTGTAACTAGGTTTAATCGCTCGGGCACCGTTGTAGGAATCGATTCACTTGGTGTTGGCCCAAACCTCCCGTAGTATCCGACTCGACAGTCTCCCTAACATCACCAATTTGCGAAAAACAACTCGATCTATATACAATAAAACATACCTAAATAAATGAATATCAAATGCCGGGTGACCAAGATGTTGGGAAATTTGTTCAATAATTGAACCGGCCACCTATCTAAGATAGTTGCAACTGAAAATTTGCATGCTTCATTTTGTTTTTGTTTTTGTTTTTTTTTTTTGATGAGAAAACCCTTTGACTCAAAATTTGGTTCCCAAAGGTGTGTAGGTGGAACCGAAAGGGTAATGATATAATCCGAATGGCCTAAGTGTGAAAATGACCATGTGTGGAGCATAAAGATATAATGTAAGCTCCTTTTCAAACTTGTGGTTTTTCAAAGATAATGAAAATGTCCAAATGTGGACTAAAAGACTCTCTAAATTCTAAGAAAATCGCAAAAAGATATGGTGATGTAAAGAGACCGGATATGGATTCTACTCGGGGACAAGCACCAATGCTTCATCCTAACAGTTCAAACATGATCAAGTGTGATCCTCTCCGCGGTAGTGACCGCAAGGCTAAGAACACCCATTGCTATAGTATATCCTACAGTTGTTAGTATTGTATGCATAATTCTTCATGAAACTACCTGGCCATGATCACTTACCCCTTTAAGCTACCAGCATCTGATCCCAAGTATGAAATCCCAAACTGCAGCTAGTGGTCCCGATTCGATGGGTGAGATAGCAACAAGATCCTGGACCAATAATGATACAATAACTGTGAACCTGTTCCATGGCATCCAAGAGAGGTGAGAATAAACAGACAACAAAAATGCATGAATGCTAATGTCTTAAGCTAAATGTTATGCAAAAATAAAAAGTAGAAAAGAAGAAAATAAAATCTTTTTGAAATTTTATAAAATAAAAAAAATGAATGCAAATTAACTTAAACTAATATGTTATGCAACCTAACTAAAAATGCATGAAAAAGAGTAAGAAAAAAAAGGGAAATGCCCCACCCCAAGCTTAAGAACAAGCATTGTCCTCAATGCTTAAGGAAAGGGCGGAAAGGACCTAAATCGGAGGGTCGGGCGGCGGGAAATGTCTATGGCGGTGGTTTCGTGAAATTACGACCGGTAGAACTCCGCCAATCTTGAATTTTCAAGCGAGGTGGGTGCTGGAAGGTTATATGAGAGGAATGGAGTGGGAGGTCAAGATGATTAAATGAAGAAGAAGAGAAGCTGAACATTTTAATCTATGGGTCAAAAAGGGTCAATTTCGGTTAATGTTGGTCAAGAAAAGTCAAAAGGTCAACTCATTAAAACCTTTGGTCAACACCTGGTCAAATAATAGCCAAAAATAGCCCAAATTGCCCATCACAGTGCGCGGGTCGCGCAGTGTAGCACGCGGGTCGCGCAGACCTTGCAGTTAAGTCTTGGGCCAATGTCGCTTCATCACACCTGGCCGCGCAACCCACCCGCGCAACAGCACGCGGGTCGCACAACCCCCTGATCCTGTTCTTCAGTTTTGCTTCATTTTTCTTTGTTTTTCACCCGTTCTCGCTTTGGAAGGCCCCAAAAACCTAGAAACTCTTGATTTCTTCAAAAACAATTCTTTTGAATCCCAAAAGCATCTTCAAAAGTCATTTATTCAAATTAAAAACAGAAAAACACAATGCTTTCCAAAAATGCCATTCTTTAACGTCTTTGGCGAGACGCCTCCAAACTTCACTTTCACACTTTGGGGCGTCCAAATGGACGACATCTTGGACATTTGAATCAAAAACTTCATTGAATAGCTTCAATCGATGTCCATTAACCTTGTAAATTTTCCCAGTGTCGACATTTTTTAATTCCACACCTCCATTGAGACTCTTTTCTTGTATTTGACTTTCTTTTTACGGGAGAACCATACCGGACTCAAACCTTTGATAATAGCAATCATCCAACCATATTCTTTCTTGTACTTGTTCATTAAGGTGACCAACTCTTCCTTCTTTGACATGGTTTTTGAGTAGGTGACCGGTTGGGCGTCTTCTTTCTTGTGATATGTATCCTTTGAAGAGTCCAAAAAATTTATCGCTTCCATCTCTTGTGGTTGGTCTACCAATGGAGTTAGTTTCTTAATGGTAGTGGGCGGCTCAACCTCTCTTTCATTAACCCCTATCACTTCCTCTATAGTTTCATTGTCAGCTTTTTCAATTTCTTCTTCTTCTTTGACAACCTCTTCCACTTCTACTTCTTCTTCCTCTTCTTCATATAACACTCTTGGGCCATCAAAAATTTTCTCATCATTCAAAGGAATGGAACATGCACTATGCGATGGGCTCTTTTCGGATGGTAATTTGTCTTGAGCTTCCATTAAACTAATTGATTGAGCAATTTGTGTTATTTGTTGCTCTAAGCTTTTGAGGCTAGCTTGGGTTGTTTCCTAAAAAATTTGGGTAGAAGTGGCAATGCTTTTAACAATGTCCTCTAAGGACATGATTGGCGTTTCAGTTTGTTGAGGAGGGTAAGGATAGGGTTCTTGGAACAGTGGAGTTGGTGGGTATTGGTTATTTCCCCAAGTTTGGTATGGGTTTTGGAATTGGTTATTTTCCCAAACTTGGTTGTTGTCCCACCATTGATCATGTTGAGGTTGATCATAACTCGATTGGTTTGACAAATAGTAGCTTCCCTTCTCTTGCACGTCTCCCCATTCTCCTTGTAAATATGAACACATGTCGGAATGATGTCCATTTTGGGCACAAAAATCGCAAAGAAGAGGTGTGGGCTGCACACTTTGGTCACTTTCAATCATCATAACTAACTGAGCTAGCTCAGAAAGTCGCTCTTCGGTGCAAGAAGTGTTCATCTCCAAACCATACTTCTTTTTTTTTTTTTAATTTCAGGAATTTAAATTTGAGTACCTGCACAATGAGATCTAGGCATAGAGAAACAAATTGATTAAAAATAAACCAATCCCCGGCAACGGCGCCAAAAATTTGGTGGTTGTCGAGGCCAACACAAATAATAACCCTAATTATTACACACTAAAATAGTGTATAGTGGTAAAGGGATCGAATCCACGAAGACTGGTTCAATTTGATAACTCTATGAAAAATCTCTTTGTAAAATACTTGGAATATGACAATAAATTAAAAATGGGGGTTTTGATGTTTTGAAATACTTGAAACAAACTAGAATTAACTATGATTTAAATAGACAATTGCAACAAAAATAAGAATTTGATGTGAAATCAATAAGGGAAAGATGGTTGACTTAAAGTTTTCTCACTTTGACTTTTGATGAACATATCATTAGAATTCAAAGGTGCAATACTTGTTTTAAATCCTCAATTTGGCTATAGTAATCCAAGGAGCTTGAGATTACCTAGACTTTTCTTAATTGTTGAAATGGCTAGAGAAGCTCATAACAATTTCCTTAGTCAAAGTCACTAATTCCAAATAGCATGTAATTAGTGAAAGTCAACTAGCATTAAGAACCAAAAAGTCACCAAATCCAAGAGGGGTCAAATGCTTTCACCACCATGTTGGAGGAAATGTTTTTATGATTGTGTGAAGCAAAAACAACACAAAAATCATTTGTTGCTTGCTAATTTGAGGATCCTTTACTTAATCAAGAAATTAGCCAACTAATCACCACAAACACATTTAAACTCATGAACTAAAACATACAAGTAATGATAAGATGTTAAAACACAAAACATTTCCATAAAGATTCAAGAACATGTTCATGGATTCTTCAACATTCAACATAAGTTCAAAGGATTAACCAAAAGTCAACCAAGATTAGCTTAGCCAAGCATGGCTAAACCCAAAGAAACAAAGTTAGAGAAATTTGTACCAAACATTAAGCAAGAATCAAGAGGTAAAAATGTGATGTTCTTCAAGGGTTCTTGGCCTTCAAAAGTCTCCAAAACTCCAGAGAGAATCTTCAAAAATCGGGTGTCCAAGAGTATGCAAAAGATGGGCACCAACCTTCCTCAAATAGCTCAAAAGAAGAATTTCCGAAACTGCCCCTGCAGGAGGTTGCGCGACCCGCGTGCTCTTGCGAGGGTGGGTTGCGCGGGTGGTCCCTGGATGTAGCATCTTTGAGGTTTTGGGCCTCCATAGCTTAGCCCACTTGGCCTAGGTCGAATCCAATCACCTCCTAGCCCATTTTCTTCAAGTTTTTCTTCATTTTAAGCCCAATTTGACCTCTCTAAGTCCTCCAAAGCTCGTGAACTCGCCCGATTAATAATTTACGTATGCTTGAATATTCCCCCGCATCTTGCAAATTTAAAGTTTATTTCTCTCCAAGTCTTCAAATAATCATCAAGATCACTCTATGCATCATCTCCACTACCCATCAAGCCCAACGTCATTTTTGTCTACCAAATCTCATCGCCTCCTATACGTCCCGAACACTCCCGCTCCGCTAGACTCGAAAACCTGCAATTATGCTCACAAGATTCGAGAGTACCCGAAATAGTCATAAAATAACAAAAAGGAAAATATGCATGGAAATTATGTAAATTATGAATGAAATATGCTAAAATAAACTATAAAAAGAAGTAATTAAAATGAAGCTATCACTTTACGTCCGTGTATGGCATCTAGGTCTAAGTTTTCCAAAACAAAGATAAACAATGGGTTTAAGGTATGGAACTTGGCCAAAATTGGATAAAGCTCGAGTCTTTAGGCCTAAAGGGCCTAAACATGTCTAGATTTGAAGTCTTAGCTTAAAGCTAAGCTCAAAGCCAATATGGACGCAAGGGAAATGCTAAAAATGGCCATAAACCCTCTAATGGAGAGATCTAACAATCAAGTGGTCAAGGTAGTAGATTTTTACATCCAAATGGTCTCTAATACTGAATGAATGCCAGATCCAAGGACTCCTTCTTGTCCTAAGCCTTTTGTTCCTCAAGCCCCTTCAAAGAATGCACCAAAACACACACTCTTAGCCTCTCTGTCTCTCTCTCTCTCTCTCTCTCTCTCTCTTTCTCTCTCACAGATGATAATACCTCGATTAGGGTTTCTCTCATGGTGCCAAGGTGATGAGGGAGGCAGAATATAAGGCTTAAGGTCCTTTAAATAGGCTACAAACCCTAAAAATTAGGTTTTTCTCATTTAGCTCTAACTCGTCGACTTGCCTCTAAAATTCATGCGACTATATACTATGTATCACAACTGTACAAACTTTACTTTTGAAACAACTGTAAAACTTTTCTTATGTAATGTATTGGTTGTTTTACTTTACTTACTATGTGCATTGGATTTGATACTCAACGTGGAGTCAACCCCGGAAATGTTTCCGCCTTCGGTTTTCGGGGTGTGACAGATTGGTATCAGAGCCCTTGTTTATAAGTGCTATGAATTAAAAGTATCTTCAAACTACAAGTATTTTCAAAAAAATATACAAGTATACCGAACCGTTATCATCCGTAACCACAAGTAGAACATAACATAAGTAATTGGGTGTTGTGTACTATGGTTAAACCTAGGCAGTTATGTAGTCGTGTCTAGGGTCAATATAGCCTGGCCAACTATATTCATTTGAGACACGGCCAACATGTGCTTGGGAGTGACTGTGGTATGCGGCATGCCTAAAACTTACCCTAATATCCTAAACATCGAACCATTGTCATAATCAATTCATGAAATACTATGGGAGTATTTCTCGACCCCAATCCTCTGTAGAAATCCTTATTCGAGTGGCTATCTTTGATTATTCTTAGCGATAAATTATCTGTTTCGATAACTCTTTCCTGCTTTATCGCTTATTCGGATCATATAACTGCCATATCTATCGATTCAATGTAGAGGACTTACCATCCTCTCTTTCTTGATCTTATTAAATCAAGATGCCTCCCTGAAAGAGACACAACTCAAATAACAACAACAATCCTTCTTCGCCGCCACCTCCTCCCCAATTTGACCTAGCATCACTCCAGACGGTCCTGACTGCTACAATGGTGGCAGCCATGTCACAAATGAACCCTGGTGGTTCAGGAGGTGGTTCCTAATCCCAGGACCCTGAAGTTAGCCAGGGACACCAAAAAGGGGGTTCCTATAAGGATTTCATGAACGCGAAACCAACATCCTTCAATGGCGCTGGAGGTGTCATTTCTTTATCCCGATGGTTCGAGAAAATCGAATCCATTTTCGAAATCTGTGCTTGTGCGGAATCTGATAAGGTCAAGTTCGCGGCCTGTACTTTCATCGATAAGGCCCTGACTTGGTGGAATAGCCGAGTCAAATCTCTGACCTTACCCGTAGCCAATGCCATGGGCTGGGAAGCCATGAAAGAACTCCTCATTGCCGAGTACTGCCCCCTTGATGAAATGCAGAAACTAGAGCACGAGCTCTGGAACCTGAAGATGAAAGGTACCGACATTGCTGCATACACTTCCCGATTCGATGATCTCGCACTTCTCTGCCCGGGATTAGTCACTCCTGAAAACAAAAAGATCGAAAGATTCATTTGGGGGTTATCCCAACCAACAAAGAGTCATGTTTTGGCTGCTCGTCCGGATACCTATGATAGTGCCAAGACTTTAGCTCAAACTCTGATTGATCACAGCGACGACGTTAAGGAAATCACTACCACTTCTGAGCCGACCCAAAGGAGTGGCGAAAAGAGAAAATTCTGGAAGAAGAAGAAGGGTCAATCTTCTCAAGGATCTTCCAAGAAACAGCAGACAGTAGCAGTCCATGCTGCTACTACCCCTGTTGCTGCTGCTTCTGTTGTGGGATCCACAGCTCCAACTCCTACCAGTAGATATGCTGGTAACCTTCCTCTGTGTGACAAGTGCAAATACCATCATCATCCTGGTCCCTGCCGAGAACTTTCCTGTACCAACTGTGGTAAGAAAGGGTACACAGTTCGATTCTGCAAAACTCCTACCCAATCAGCCAACCAATCATCTGGAGCAGGTGTTAGTCAAGCTTGCTACAACTGTGGAGAAGTTGGGCACTTTAAAAGGAACTATGCCAAGAAGTCAACTGCTGATAACACTGGAAGGGTTCTAACCATGGGACGGGAGGAAGCAATCGCTGATCCCACTGTTGTTTCGGGTACGTTCCTTCTCGACAACTCATATGCTAGTATTCTTTTCGATTCGGGTGATGAAAGGAGTTTTGTTAGTCATGCATTCAAACGTAATCTAAAACATAATCCCCAACCACTAACTGAAACGTTTACCGTCGAGATGTCTAACGGTGAAAAATAAAGTGCTAACAATGTATTCATAGGTTGTACGCTTACCCTAAATGATCACTCATTTCCTATAGATCTCATGCCCGTTTCCATTAAGAGCTTTGATGTTATCATTGGCATGGATTGGTTGAGTTCCAATCATGCTGATATCCTTTGTTACGACAAAGCCATCCGTCCCAACCTTCCCTCGGACCAAACTCTCATAATCTATGGTGATAAACCCAATTCCAATCTTCGTATCATTTCCTGCATCAAAGCTCGAAAGCTCCTTCGAAAGGAGTGCATTACATTCTTAGCCCATGTGATCAACCAGAAGCAAGAAGTTAAAGACCTCGCGAGCATCCCCGAAATCTGTAACTTTCCTGATGTGTTTCCCTTCCTCCCGAGCGTCAGGTCGAGTTCCGTATTGACCTAATTCCTGGAGCTACCCCCGTAGCGAAGTCTCCGTATCGACTAGCTCCAGCAGAAATGCAGGAGTTATCCAGTCAACTCAATGAGTTTCTCAGCAAAGGATTCATTAGACCGAGTTCCTCACCCTAGGGAGCTCCGGTACTGTTTGTCAAGAGGAAATACGGATCCTTTCGGATGTGTATCGACTACCGTGAGCTGAACAAGTTGACCATTAAGAACCGATATCCTCTTCCACGAATAGACGATCTCTTCGATCAACTTCAGGGAGCCAGTTATTTCTCAAAGATAGACCTACGGTCAGGGTACCATCAGTTACGAGTCCAGGAGAATGATGTTTCCAAAACAGCTTTCAGGACTCGGTATGGACACTACGAGTTCGTAGTGATGCCCTTCGGTCTAACCAATGCACCGGCTATGTTCATGGACCTGATGAACCGGGTGTGTCATGCTTTCTTAGACAAGTTCGTCATCGTGTTCATTGACGACATCCTCTTCTACTCCCGAAGCAAAGAAGAGCACAAACAACACTTGAGGTTAGTGTTGGAGACCCTTAGATCCGAAAAGCTATACGCGAAATTCTCCAAGTGTGAATTCTGGATATGGAAGGTAACTTTCCTCGGTCACGTGATAAGCGAGGAGGGGATTCACGTGGATCCTTCCAAGATTAAGGCGATAGAGAATTGGTCGGCACCGAAGACACCCACAGAAATTCGTCAATTCTTGGGTCTCATCGGCTACTATCGGAGATTCATCCTGAATTTTTCCAAAATCGCTAAACCTTTAACCACTCTAACACAGAAAGGTGTACCCTTTTGTTGGAGTGATAAATAAGAAACTGCATTCCGAACGTTGAAAAGAGCCCTATTCAGCGCGTCTGTTCTGTCCCTGCCCAAAGGGACAGAGGACTTCGTTGTCTACTGCGATGCATCTAACCAAGGTTTAGGTTGTGTGCTTATGCAAAGAGGAAAGGTGATTGCTTATGCCTCAAGACAGCCGAATGCACACGAGGTCAACTATACCACACATGACTTGGAACTAGGAACCGTGGTCTTTGCATTGAAGATTTTGAGACATTATCTCTACGGAACAAAGTGCACAATCTTCACTGATCACAAGAGTCTGCAGCACATCTTTGATCAGAAAGACTTAAACATGAGGCAATGGCGATGGGTAGAACTACTCAGTGATTATGAGTGTGAAATCCGTTACCACCCCGGTAAGGCCAATGTGGTAGCAGATGCCCTTATCCGAAAGGAAAGTGCAGACCGCAAGGTGAAGAACCAGACGATGACCATCCATTCCAACCTACCCATGCAAATCCAAGAAGCCCAGTTAACAGCCCTTAAACCCGAGAACATGTCGAGTGAAGCCTTGAGATGAATGGAAAAGAAACTTGAGATCAGAGGTGATGGAGTTCACTTTTTCATGGATCGAATCTGGATTCCCAAGTCTGGAGGATTCAGGGAAATAGTTATGGAGGAAGCGCACAGAACCAAATACTCTGTTCACCCAGGTTCGGACAAGATGTACCTAGATCTCAAGAAACAATACTGGTGGCCCAACATGAAAGCTGAGATAGCTACATTCGTGCGCAAGTGTCTGACTTGCGCCAAAGTCAAAGTTGAACACCAGAAACCCTCGGGTCTGCTCCAACAACCCGAGATCCCCGAATGGAAATGGGAGATGATTACCATGGACTGCATCACCAAACTGCCCAAATGTTCTAGTGGGTACGATACCATTTGGGTAATTGTCGATCGTTTGACAAAATCCGCTCACTTCATTCCGATTAAAGAATCATACAAGATGGAAAGACTCGCGCGAATCTACATCCAGGAGGTAGTACGTCTACACGGTGTACCTGTATCCATTATCTCTAATCGAGATAGTAGGTTTACCTCCAGATTCTGGCAGTCCCTTCAGAAAGCCCTTGGAACCAAACTAGATATGAGCACAGCGTATCATCCTCAGACCGATGGACAGAGTGAGAGAACAATCCAAAACCTGGAGGACATTCTTAGGGCATGTGTCATTGACTTTGGAAAGTCGTGGGACACACATCTATCTTTGATCGAATTCTCATACAACAATAGTTACCACACCAGCATTAGGGCTGCTCCGTTTGAAGCCCTATACGGTCGTAAGTGCAGATCCCGTCTGTGCTGGGCTGAGGTGGGGGATACACAGTTAGCCAGGAGTCGAATCCCCGAAAGTGCTCTCACTGGTCCTGAAATCATCCACGAGACAACTGAGATGATCATTCAAATCCGTAACCGATTGAAAGCTTCACGAGATCTCCAAAAGAGTTACGCTGATAACCGTCGGAAACCACTAGAATTCCAGGTTGGAGACCGTGTCCTGTTAAAAGTCTCGCCCTGGAAAGGCACTGTACTTTTTGGTAAGCGTGGGAAACTTAATCCAAGGTACATTAGACCCTTCGAGATCCTCTCCAGGATCGGTCCAGTTGCCTATAAACTTCGTTTACCTCACGAACTTAGTAACATTCATCTTGTCTTCCATGTTTCAAATCTCAAAAAGTGCCTATTCGATGAAACCCTAACGATTCCCATAGACGAGATCGAGATCAATGAAAACCTCAACTTTGTGGAGGAACCGATCGAAATCATGGATCAAGAAGTCAAACGTACAAAGCAAAGTCGCATGCCGTTAGTGAAGGTTCGCTGGAATGCCAAGCGGGGACCGGAATTCACTTGGGAGCGGGAAGATTCAATGAAACAGAAGTATCCACAACTCTTTCCAGATCCATGATTTGTATCTTGTCTTGCGTTTTAAACTTTGAATCGGGACGAAATTCCATTTAACGGGGAGATAATGTAACAACCCGAAATTTCCATACCATCTCTTGTAACTCTTTTGTAGTACAATTCACGCAAACAATCGTCGTTTCAAATTCGATTTCCGATCTTCTGTTTAATTAAGTCATTAACTTGTACGTATCTAAAATGACTTAATGGGTGTCTTAATACATTTGGAAATCATTTTAACACCCCACTTTAGTGATCGGAATATTTCTAGAATTCACCGTATCGGGTTACGACAACCTAATCGGGTATGACCAAAAGCCTCGCCTAACGCCGGTATCGGGTAGAATTCCACCGTGTCCAAAACTTAGACACTATATAATGTGTCTTAAGCCTCCATTTGAAGCCTTTGGCCATTTTCTCATAAACACTTCCAACCTCTCTCCTCATCCATAATCAAAGGTCCAAAAACAAAGATTTAAGGCTCCAAATCAAAGAGGTAACATCCCTAACTTGTTATCTAACCTCTTTAGCCTTCAAATTGATGTTTAAACTTAGTTTTGGGACCAAGAACATGAGTTTATGGCCAAGGATCAAGCTTGGGCCGTAAACTCCTCAAAATGGGGTTTTTAAGCCAAATTTACCCTTCCAAATCATAGTTGGGACTTAGATGTGACCTTGAGGCTTGCAAATCTGGACTTGGAACACATTAAACATGAATTATATGGGACAAAAGAGAGTTTACGGCCAAGGCTCCTTCTTGGGCCGTAAACTCCTCTAAAATGGGGATTAAGTGCCTTAAAACATGTCCAAATGTCTTGTAACTTAACCAATAGCTTTGTGGTAAATCCTAGATTCATCTAAAAATAGTTTAAGGGTTTGTAACACATCAAAAATGCCACATATAGGAGTTTACAGCCTAGGAGCATACCCTTGGCTGTAAACTCATGAAACTTTGTTAAATGATGCATCAAATTCACTCTAATGGCTTGCATAAATTTCTAGAATCACATGTGATTGTTTTAAGCATCAAAAACTAAATTTTCTTAACAATATGAGAGTTTACGGACAGAGGGTATGCATCTAGGCCGTAAACTCATATAAAGGTGTTATTTGAAGCCTAAAATTGATACCAAGCCTTAAAAAATTAGTTAGAATCACATGTGATTGCTTCTTGTGCCTTAAACAAATTTTTCTTGACCATGGGTGAGTTTACGACCATAAACTCCAAGTGTGTGGCTGTAAACTCCCTTTTAAGTGATATAATTCCATTCAATCCATTCCAAGGCATTCTAGAAGTCCATTCCAACAATCCCCATGTCCAAACAAGCCATTAAACACTCAGAAACACACCAACATGAGTTTACGGCTGTAAACTCATGTATGGGTGTGTTATGTGGCTGTAAACTCCCTAAAATGTTTACTCTTGGGGAGTAAACTCAAGTCCTAAGTCCCTAGTGCCATTACACGTCCGAAGATGTCACCCGAGTCACTCCAAACGCTCGTTTTGAGGTGTTTAACCTCGTCGGAGTGTAATGTTCCATATAATTAGTGAATGTATCCCTAATTGAATATATATGGACATTATTTCATTTTACATAGGGACATCACGAGTAAACAAACCCCGAACCAACGTTTAGTGTCCGAAACCGACACATTTCCGAGTCCGGTGAGTTCATACCCCTACCCTTTTTCACTGTTTTCACTGTTTTCAGGGGGGGGAACACAAGCAAAGTACAAGGGAATTCTTGTACTCAAAACATGTTTTCAAATGTGTGTTTCATATTCTATATGCTTTTAATACTAATTATTACAACTGATAACCATTTGAACATGCAGATCACGTAACATATATTTGTGAAATGGGTCTTTAAACTGTTATGTTTTACATATATTTCACAAATGGCTTTCCACATTTTATCAGTTAAAAGCATGACATTAGACATTTGAATATAATACATGTACACTGTTTTGTCCTCGGTAACACTCCACATATATACGCGAGTGGAGGACTATCATATTATTACTAGTAAATTTGTTAATCCTGTATGATTGGAGACACGTCCTCGGCGAACACTCCACAGAGATACGCGAGTGGAGGACTACACCCGTAACCAGAATCTATGGGATTTAGAGAGCGTGACTTGAGTGTACAGATCTATACGGGGATGACTACCCCACGCCTGGCTGCTAGCTACAGCCGAACCAAAATGGTTCAAGGGTGACAAAAGTCATAAGTATGTGGACTACTTATTGCCACATGTGGACTGCTTATTGCCACAGGTTTAGTCCATCGTATGGTTATGGAACTCGCAATTAGGATAACAAAGATTTACTTATAGTAATAATGAACTAGTTTATACATCTTTTACATCTTTCATATACGGTAACCAACATTTAGGGAAGTATGGGACTTTCCTGGGGAAAAACATGGAACCTAACCATGTTTATATCTTTTACATCTTTTACATCATTCACATTGGAAACCAACATGCAGGAAAGCATGGGGCTTTCCTGGGTAACTCCTACATAACTAGAAAGTGTAACAAATTGGGTAACATTACATCTTTTACATTTGCTAATATACAATAAGGAAAGTATGGGACTTTCCTGGGAATACATGATAGGTAAACAGAACAGTTTAACAAGTCGGATAATCAAACTATTCATTTTTACATGAGTAGACATGTTTTCAGTGTACAAACTTACTATACTTTACATGTGTGAAACAACAACCGACTTTTAAGAAAATATGGGATTTTCTTGGTGTGCGTAACATTTCAGAAACAGAAAGGAAACTTGAAAATTTTCACAAACAAAAACCGCTTATGAACTCACCAGCTTTATGCTGATTTTTAAACCACTTGTGTTCTCAGGTCAGCGTTAGAACAGGTACCCGAAGATCCCTTTTTGGTCAGAAGATGGAGTACATGAAGACCCGTTTCATTTTGTTCATATATATACTATGTATCACAACTGTACAAACTTTACTTTTGAAACAACTATAAAACTTTTATTATGTAATGTATTGGTTGTTTTACTTTACTTACTATGTGCATTGGATTTGATACTCAACGTGGAGTCAACCCCGGAAATGTTTCCGCCTTCGGTTTTCGGGGTGTGACAGGACCCTTCAAGGCTCTTACCCTTGGTACCCTTCGAAGGGTTCTTCCTCTTTTTCCTTCTACCTTTCCTGATTGCTAGGACAAGGGCGGAGTTTGGAGTAGGAGTAGGAGTGGTAACAACCGACTTTCCTTTAAGACTTGTTTCAGCGGTCTTAAGGAGTCCTTGAAGCTTGCTGAGGGTAACTTCCTCCTTGTTCATATGGTATGTCATGCGGAATTCATCATAACACGAGGGTATGGAGTGCAAAATGATATCTATTGCCAACTCCTCGGGGAAGTTCACATTAAGTTTCAGCAACTCGTCCACATACCTTTTCATTTTCTGTAAGTGGTCGGTGATTGGTTCACCATCCTTTATTTGGATTGTTATCATGAAGCAAATGATGGTAGTGGTCCATCAAGTCCTAGTGCATCTCAAAAGGGTTATAGTCCTCATAGGAATTTTGGAGCTCAGCTGTCGTAGTGGCCAACATGATGCATGACACTTCGGTAGCATCTCTTTCATGTGACTCATATTCAGCAACCTCCTCAGGAGAAGCAGACGGCTCAGGTACCTTAAGCTCCTTGTCAAGGACATATTCCTTGTCCTCATACCAAGTGACCATCCTGATGTTTCTGATCCAATTCATAAAGTTGGATCCATCAAATATGACTCTCCCACAAAGGTTCATGAGAGCGAAGGAGCCGGTAGGGTTTGAGCCCGAAGCAACATTGTTGGAAGACATCTGAAAAGAAGAAAACCACTTTAGATTAGATATAGATATAGTCCTTAATAAGACACCCAAATGTATCCAATCACAATATATTATAACTTAGAAGATAGATGTTGTAATCTAAGCTATAACAGATTTGAAAGGTAAGTGAATGACGATTCACCAATTTCCACCATGAAAACGACTTAAAGTAACTAAGATTAGGAATTTATAAAACATTTAGTTACTTTATAATAATCATTATACTTTTAATGAGAATGTTTTAAGTCATTTTCCTACCCGTTCGGCTAACGACCATCCACCAGTCAAGGAAGCGGTGGGTGAGATTAGACACCCATTAAGCTGCCATTTTATAGGCAGCAACCTTATACCCCCTTATAGATTGGCTTCGTGAATGAGACCTACTAAAGGTAAAACGACTTGATCTTATACATATTTATATATATATATATATATATATATATATATATATATATATATATATATATATATATATTAACTTATAATATTATAAAGTATAATGGTTGAATTTTAACTTTTAAAATTCTAGGGATTGGAACTAAAGTTTACTAGATGGATTTAGATGTTCCAAAACTTGATGGCAAGTTTTGTAACTATACAAAACTTTTCAATTCATAACTTATGAGTGAATAAAAAATGAAGACTCTTCATTTTTGTAACTTATGTGTTCTTTTAATGGATTTAATACAAAATGACTTTTGGTTATCCATAACTTGAGGACAAGTTATGGACTCCATTAAAACACATAAAGATCATGAATTAAGCATTAAACAAGTAATTCCTATGATGTATCAAGAACTCATTAGAACAGGAATATTGAACATATGAATGCATGTAAACATGGAATTTTGATATTAGCCTTTGTAAATAGATTAGAACAACCATTACACCATCTAAAACAAGTTTTAAAACACCAAAACACTTTAGGGTAATGTTTCTAGTCCATTTCCAGCAGCAAAAATCGAAAATCTGCACTCTGCATGGCCAACTCGTCAAGGGCAATAACCAACTTGTCGAGTTAGTTGAAGATTCACTTGGACTCGTCAAGTGTGACATCCCCAAAATCTCGGCCAGAAAAGACCGATTTTCATTTATGCTTTTAAAATAAATTCAGAGTAAATTCTTTTGATTTGAAAGAGTTGCGGAATTTGTTCCCAAAAACAAAACATGATAAAACAATGTTTACCGAAGCATTTTATAAAAGAAATGTATTTTCATTATAATCAAAACTCGGGGTGTCATGTTCCGATACAGACCAATAAGCATAAACGAATACATTACAAGTCATATAACAAATATAAACATATGTAGACTTGTAAACAAAACAACTTGATGGTTCATCCATCTTATGCCCTTGCGCCACTTCCTGTAATACAAATAAAACTGAGTGGGTCAGGCTTGGGAGCCTGGTGAGCATATAGGGTTTTCAACCCACAATAAATAATTAAATTAATTATTATCAACCAAAAATAACACAGTTACCCATTCCCGTTATTCTCACTTTACGTCCCTAAAATAACTAACACAAGGGACCTAATCTAAGAATATTTTCATCGGGGTGACAACACATGCTGCGGGGTTTCCTCAACAATATAAGTCAAATAAGGCAACCATGAGGGGGATGGAATACAGCGAATGAACACCCAAGTTCATTAACACCTACAGGTTATGAGCCTGCTAGCGTTCCACTGGACTATCTAGAAAAGTCTGTGGTCGTCATCTAAATTCCGCTAGATGACTGGATCAAAACAACAACGAGGCCTCTCATCTGTTTATTACACACCAACTATCTACCCATGTTCTACCCAACATATTAGTAGATAAAAACATACATTTTTATACAATTTTCAAAACTTGTATAGCATGCTTGATCAATACATTTTCCATATAACAGATGAGGCACACACACACAACACGTATTTCATATAGAAATAATCATATCTGTAAGATAGAAGAAAGTGAATATACATTCACACACATAACAACAAAATATACACATAACACGTATCTCGTATAAAATACTTCATAGTTATACATTATGAGAAAGTAACAACGCATTCACACGTATAAATGACAATAAACTTAATACCCTCGAACCATACTTGTATTATTATTGCGTTTATGAAAGGTAGTATACACTCACTTGATCAGAAGATGATCGGACAGCACTACGACTCGCAAAAGTAATAATCCTCCGCAGATCTGGAAGATCTCTACGAAAATCAAACTTCTCGCGGGCAGAGCTTCGGCTCGGAAACCGCACTTCTCGGGATCTTCGGGATCTCGGGACTCGCATCGGGACTCGGGAATATTACCGGGGCTTCGGGATGGCTTCGGGGGTAAAACCGCAGAGCTTCGGCACAAAAACGAGAGGAAATTTGCAATGGAACCCGGAACCCTCGCATCCTATTTATAGGAGGCTGGAAGCCTCTCGTACGCGGGGCGTACGCCAGTACGCGGGGCGTACTGGTGCGAGAAACGTCATCGCTTACGTCATCCGAAGCCACTTGCTGCGATGTCGACACTTTCGGAGTACGCGGGGCGTACTCACTTACGCGGCGCGTAAGTCGGATCAGACCTGTGACTCGCCTTCGGATAATGCTTCCGAATTTTGATTTAAAAATAAATACAAATTAATTAATAAACTTCGGAAATTCATATCTTCTTCGTACGAACTCCGTTTTCGGCGTTCTTTATATCCACAGAAAGGTGAGACTACGCTCTACAACTTTCGTTTAGACTCCGTCGGCTAATTTTGACTTTATTTTTATTATTTATTTTTAATAGGCCGGGACAGAAACTTTCGTTATAAATTCATAACTTCTTCGTTTGACGTCCGTTCTCGCCGAACTTTTTATCGCTTTGATACTAACAACGAGATCTTCGATTCTCATTTAGATCACTAAGGCTAAATATCGCTTTAACGTAAATTTCACTTTTTACGCTATTCAGCGTTGTCGTATCTGTCGCGAAACTTCGACATGTCATAACTTCCTCGTTATAACTCGGATTTCGGCATTCTTTATATCTCCGGAAACCTTGTTTCAACTACTACAACATTATCTAAAGATATCAAGTTTATTTTACACTTAAATTTTGACGCTTATTTTTATTCTTAATTAATCAAACCACATAATTAAGCAATTAAGCACAAAACACATAATACTCAAATAATAAAATCTTATTATTTCAAAACGGGTTACAAAGGTTAACCTAGACCATTACATTGCTAAAAATGGCAAGCCCAGAAACACAGGCGTTACAATTAAGTCCCCCCATGGACTCGACAAGTCCCTGTGCAGACAACAATAAATTTGACTTTCTTCACTATTTTGCATCAAGTATCAAACAAACAAGCCTATGCACTGATACCACTATAGAGTTTTTAACATTCTAACACTCCTAAGGTGTACATGCAATGCTAGAAACATTGGATCTATGTTTATCTAAAATACATGTAAAATTTCATTTCCAAGGTTCTTAATCCTATCTAGCATACATGGGGAACTTTAATCATAAAAGATAGCTAGAAATACATACCTTGTAGTAATTTGGATTCCTTGAAAACCTTGTGAGCCTAACACCCCAAGTGTGATGCCTCAAATGTCTCACACAACACCAAATGCACTTGGAATAAACATAAAAGAAACGTAAAACACTTCTAAAATTGTCTTGCCCTCTCTATTCTTTCTAGTGACCGATTTTGATTGCCTAGGGGTTCCTTTTATAGTGTTGTCAAATGTAGGTTACAAAGTGTAAACCATAAATGACATGGCCTTTCACATTCCATGATCCATGGTTTATAACCTCCATGCACTATCCATGGAGCACCCTATTGGGTTTAGCCCAATCTAATAAACCATGGATCATTAGCCCACTATTTAAGAATAGATGATTTACATAATCAACCCCATATATTTAATTAGTCACCTTCTGATCACTTAATTAATTCTAAATTAATTCTTGATCAATACTAACTAAATAATATTATTAATATATTAGAACTTATAATATATTAATAAACCATAAGTGTTATTTCTCTCATTTTAGTCTATCGAAATGCATGATGCCATGCAACCCAAATGGACCATACCAAATCGGGTCAAGTACATACTAGAAATAGTTATGGACTTAGACACCTTATCTAACAGCATTAGGGTATAAGACACTGGAGGGTTTCCAGGGAATCCTTTGTCAAGACCTCGGGGGGTTCCAGAGGCATTAGGCTAAGACCATGTTGGGGTTCCCATGGCACCTTGAGTAAGACCCTAGAGGGTTTCTAGGGCTTCCTTATATGTTTGTATGCATGCCTTATGTGGTTTATGTAGCTTTATAGCCAATATGGTATATGTGATTTATGTGGATTGTGTGGGGTATGTGATGGGGAACTCACTAAGCATTAACTTACAGTTTGTTGATTCGTTTCAGGTACTTCTGAGCCTAAGGGTAAGGGCAAGGCCTGATGGCGTGGCACGCACTCTCACAGGCGCTTTTATGGGACTATCTGATATTTGAAATAAAGTTTGTTGATGTATAAATTTTGAAAACAATTTTTTTTGAGATTTTATGGTCAATTGGAAATGTTTTCATCATTTAAAAAAGAAAATTTTGTTTTGAAAATTGGGTCGTTACACATAAGGTAAATGCAGTTATAATGCAATAATTGACGATAAATTATCAAAATAAGTTTTGAAAACAAATCTTTACTCTTTCGATGAACGATATGTTAAACCTAACTCCATTCAAACTCATGATGTTAAATAACTGGTTCTATTACTAGAATAGATGAAATAAGTAAAAATGCTAGTGTTCAATCATCTAAAAAAAGTTGTGAAAAGAGAATATTTTTACATTTTGATAGAACGAACAGTTAAACCTAAAATTCTTGGACGATGACTCAATTTCTTCTTCTATAATAATCGATGAAAAACAAGCATTGAATTTTGGGAAAAAATCCTATAAATCATTGAGATCTAGGATGAATTGTTAAAAAAATCGAATCAAATCACTCTGAATTCAAATGATACTCTCGAGCTTGCATCAAGCATGTAAAGCAATCAAGCAAAATAATCGTTTACAACAGATAAAGTTACAAAAAGACCCTTGAAGATAGAATCATGTGTGTTTTTTAATGTGATAGGCAAACAAATATTCTCAAATGTTCTCAATCCAAAAAATGTTCTCATTTGAACACACACACACACACACACACACACACACACACATATATATATATATATATATATATATATATATATATATATATATATATATATATATATATATATATATGAGTAGGATCAAATGAGAACGCCTAAAATATTAAGAACGTGAGAACAGATATAGACCATTTAAATATCTAAATCTAAGGTTATTATCAAATTGGTCATTTATGTAAAATTCTTAAACTTCTTGCATTAAAATGTAGCTTCAAAATTGTCATAAGCATATAACAGTAATTACAACTTTAGCTGATTCCTAAAAGTTCTCTCTCTCTCTCTCTCATATATTTCCTTTCATTTTTCCATCTTTCTTCCTTTCTTGTATACCTAGGGCTTCATCAACAAAACCAGATCCATCAACCATGTATAACCAGGATCAGTTCATCATCATCATCTCACATTGCAACCATTATCAAGCCTCCTCTATGGTCTAAACATTGTCGTTTACACTGTTGGTTCCCTCTTTGAATCTTAATCGATTCCAACTGCAATAGGGTTTTGTTTTCTCTTAAAAATGCAAACACAAGGGAGAGCACAAAGTGGATTCAGAGAGAGATCAAGAAGGGGGTGTAGCAGCGGTTTTAGAGGTAATTATGGTGGTGTCATGCGATATTGGGTGGTCCAACGAGCCAACAGTAGCCCTAGTGTTCGAAAGTTGTGATTATCATTCTGATACGTACATTTATTTTTCTTCGTGTTCGTGTTTCAATTTTCTAATATTATTTTGATTATAATGTTTCGTTTTTATTATATTATTTTGATTATCATCTTTATGTAAAAAGGGAAGCAAAGATGTTTAAAAATCTAAAAATGACAAAAGAAATTGAAATGTAAATTTTATCAACTTGGTGGTTTTAAACAAAACAAAGATCCAAATTTTCATTTTGCTTTCTTTTTATTATCAATACCTCCAACCAAGTTCAAACAGAAGAAGGATAAGAGTCAAAGAGGAAACATGGGCTAATTTGGGGGATCTTAAATACTACAAATAGAAGAAAGTAAAGTGCTCACATAAAAATCTAGGTAATTGTTTTTTTTACTGCAGATTTTGGTCAAAATTTTGTTTGCTTATTAATTATATTTGATGATTTCAATATTTAGAATGAGCTAAAGGCAAACCCATTTATTGTAGGGTGGTTTTACGTGTGATAATTGTTTAATGAAAAAAGAATGTTTGACTGTCTTCGTTATAATCATTTGTGATTATAAATATTATTGTCCATATGATTAGATGTCGTCGATAATAATCATTTATGATAATAACACAATATGATTTGCTACTAATAATTCATTTTAATATTTTTTTGATCATTTTATAGTAATTACATGGTATTGTCATTTTGTAGAAATTGATCAAAAAAAAGAAATTTTGGAATTTTTTTAAGTATCACTACTATTCGTTACATAAACTTGCGAGCCATTTGATTCAAATAGAAGAATGAGGTTGCGACCAATTTAAGAAAATTGTTGACACACTGATGAATTTTGTAATTTTTTCCATTGAAATGGTTTAATCATTATTGAATATAATCATGTATAAATGTAAGAAACTAGTCTTGACATATTCATTTATGAATATAAATATAAAAATATATAAACTCAATCTTTAGAACATTTATTTATTAATATAATAGTGTTTGATAATGAATTATTAGTGTATTGATTTTTTTTATTTGTTAGTATATTCATGTATGATTAGTAGTTTTTTATTCATTTTTAAATGAATTTTTTATGTCTAAATTATGTTTTATTCATTTAGGTTAATAACCATGTATTTTTATAATTACTCATACATGATTGAAAATATTTTGATTAATTATAAATTAAAAAAAAAACGATTTTTTATATGACTGAAAAATAAATAAAAATTGATTAATCATTTATTTTAGGTAAATGTAACCAATTTCTTTAAATTTTAGGAAATTATGATTTGAATATAATTTGTTTTAATTTAATTAAATATACAATTAAGAATATATTCTTGTAAAATAATTAATCCATAAGTGTTTTGCATTCTCAATATTTTTGGTGTTCTAATTTGATCATATCTCTCTCTCTCTCTCTATATATATATATATATATATATATATATATATATATATATATATATATATATATATATATATATTTGAAAAAAAAAAATAGAAATATGCGTTTACTCTATCTTATTTTTCGCAGATAGATGACGATTTTTTCTTCTACATAGTACTGTAACATTTTTTTTTTAATTTGTTTATTATAAGGATCTCTGATCTTTGATCAAAGTCATATCTATTAAGGTTTATAAATATAAATATTAAATTGGTGTCGAATGTTTTTTTGTTACTTTTTGATTGGCTTATTTTAAATGAAAGAACAGAAAGAAAAACAAGAACGGATATTGATGGTGATGGGATAATAGTTGAACATAAAGTGTGTGATAGAGATATGATCATGGCTCTGTGCCACTGTAGAAACAAAAAGAAATACAGAAACAACCAAAACAAGTCACCATCAGTCGAGTAGATTAGCGAAAGAGAACATGGCTACAGTCTAATTTGTGTATTTATATTGCATTTTTATCTATAGGAAAAAGTCAAAACCATGATAATTCTATTTACTATTTTCTTAGTTTAAGCTAAAGAGATTTTCTTCCTAAGCACACGTATAAGAATATGAAATATATTATCATAATTAAATATGAAATGCAATTATTTTGAAGACTGTTAATATATCTTACATTTAATTATACATTTAATTATGTTAATATCTTTATAATTAATGTATTTTATATTTACTTATGATAATATTTTTTATAATTAATGTTTTTTATATGTTTCCTTAAGGTACATGTTAGAAAATCCCTAATATAAAAACTAATTATTGAAATGAAATAGCTTTAATTTTCACTGATTAGTATCCGAGTAATACTCAGTAAAATCTTTTTTTTTTTTTTTTTGCTAAGAATATTGGTTTTTGACATAAACAATCTCGTATCATATCTTTTATATGCGAAAAGTCGAAAATATGATGTGGACGTTCTTTTTTTTTTTTTGTATGTTATCGGTTTAACGTATACTACAAATTTTGTTTAGATAACTAATGCTAAAAATTCATCTATCGTAATTTCACTATTTACGTCTTCTCGGTGTCGTGTCGGTTCCGTCGCGAAACTTCGACGGGTCATAACTTTTTCGTTATAACTCAGATTTCGGCGTTCTTTATCTCCCCGGAATCCTTGTTTCGACCACTACAACTTTATGTAAAGATATCTTGCTTATTGCACATTTTAATTTTGACGCTTATTTTTATTAATTATACCTTTATAATTAAGTATAAAACACATAATTCACATAATACTCAACTATTTCATCTTTATTACTTCAAAAAGAGTTACAATTGTTGACCTAGACTATTACATCATCTACCAATGCTTAGTCCTGAAACACGGGTGTTAGAATTCTCTCCACTTAGTATGATTCCGTCCCGGAATCATGTATCAACAAACAGATACGAATAGCGACTCATCATGTCACTCTCTGTTTCCCAGGTGAGATTTGGACCATTCGAATGTTTCCATCGCACAAGCACTAAGTCGACCATCTTGCGTCGCAACTTCTTCGCCTTACGGTCAATAATCGCCTCGGGCTCTTTGATTAGTCTCTTATTCTCATCCATCCTTATCTCTGAAATCAGAATTATGTTGGGAACTTCTCCCGTGAACTTCCTCAAATAACACACATGGAATGTATTATGAATACCATCTAGTTCTTCGGGTAATTCGAGCTTGTAAGCTTGGTTCCCAATCCTTTGAAGAACTTTGAACGGTCCAATAAACCGTGGACTCAACTTTCCTCGTTTCCCAAATCTTATAAGTCCTTCCATGTTGAGACTTTGAGCAAAACTGAATCCCCAACTTCGAATATCACCGGTCGCCTTTTCTTGTCAGCATAGTTCTTTTGATGATCCTGAGCTGCTAACATCCTTTCCCTGATCATTTTCAGCTTTTTAGCAGTCTGATGGACTATCTCGGGGCCCATAAACTGCTTTTCTCCGGCTTCAAGCCAAAAATACGGCGTACGACACTTTTGTCCATACAACGCTTGATAAGGAACCATCTGGATGCTCGAATTGTAACTATTGTTGTAGGAAAATTCTACCAGTGGTAAGTGTTCATCCCAGTTACCTTGGAACTATAGGGTACACGCTCTTAGCATATCCTCTAACATTTGAATAGTTCTTTCGCTTTGACCATCGGTTTGCGAATTATAAGCTGTTCTTAAACTCAATTTTGTACCTAGTTCCTCTTGTATACTCCTCCAAAACCTTGACATCAAACGATTATCACGGTCGGATACTATCGTTAAAGGAACACCGTGAAGTTTTACTACATCCTTCACATATGCATTTGCGAGCTTATCCATAGATCACTTCTCGTTGGTTGCTATGAAGTCTGCACTCTTAGTGAAACGATCCACGACCACCCAAATCATGTCATGACCACTGTTCATCCTGGGCAATTTAGTCACCAAATCCATGGTGATGTCTTCCCATTTACCCATGGGTACAGGTAAAGGTTCTAACCTCTTATATGGTTTCTGTTGTTGTGCCTTAACTCTCGCACATATCACACACTCGACCACATACTTCGCAACATCGAGCTTCATTGTCGGCTACCAGTAGTAGGGTTTCAGATCCCTATACATTTTTGTGCTGCCGGGATGAATCGAGTACATGGTCTAGTGAGCTTCTTCCATCAGAATATCTTTTATTCCTCCCGTCTTAGGTACCTAAATCCTATCTTGGAATACCTTTAATCCTTTATTATTCGTACCGAACACCAACGTTTTGCCCAAACGCTCTTCTTTTCGGTCATTTTTCTCTAAAGCTTCTTCTTGAGCTTTCTTAATACTTTCCATGATCGTTGAGACAACTTCAATTCTTAACACTCTTGGCCTTTTCCTTTCTAGGCTCACTTTGCGCCTCAAGGCATCAGCTACGACATTTTCTTTACCAGGGTCGTATAGTACCTCGCAATCGTAATCCTTAAGCAATTCTAGCCAGCATCGTTGCCTCATATTCAACTCTTTTTGATCAAAGAGACACTGAAGAATCTTATGATAAGTGAAAACTTGCACTTTGTATCGTAAAGATAATGTCTCCATATCTTTAGTGAAAATACTACCGCCGCCAACTCCAAATCATGAGTTGGGTAGTTCTTTTCGTGTTCTTTCAATTGTCTCGATGCATATTCTATCAACTTATCCCTTTGGGTCAGAACACCTCCCAACCTAACTCCGGATGCATAGTTATACACTACGAAGTCTTCAAGTCCATCGGGTAGAGAAAGAATCGGTGCTTCACATAATTTCTTCTTTAGCTTCTCAAATTCTTCTTCATGCTTCTCACTCCATGTATAAGTAGCTCCTTTATGGGTCAAAGCTGTCAATGGTGTAGCTATCGAATAAAAGTCTTGGATAAACCTTCGGCAATATCCGACTAATCCCATAAGGCTTTGGAGTATGCCATGCGTACTTGGTGTACTCTGAGGGTACTAGGACATGCCCTAGTATGCTGGGCGTACATCAATGTATGCTAGGCATACTTGCAAGATTCAGAAACCCTAGTTTTTAGGGTTTGACAAGTATTTAAGCATCCTTCAGTCCTATTTCTTCCCTATTTTTCAGCCTCCATTAGTAAAAACGTATTCTCTTGTAAACCCTAGCCTCATTCGGAGCACTTGGAAGATTTAGTGTGAGTTTTTGTGTGTTCCAAATTAAGAGGAAGGTGGTGAAGCTTGGAAGCTAGAAGCAAGCTTGGATCTGGGAGTTTTGCATCCTTCTCCATCCTTAGAGGGTATAAAGTTCAAACCTTGATTGCTAGTTCACTAGATCTTGCTTATGTGTTGATTTCATGTGCTTTTTGGTCCCAAATGTCTTATCTTGAACATGGCATGTTCTTAACGATTTGAGTTGTCCTTTCATACCCTAGGAGGTGTCCTAAGTTATAAAAATGAAGTCCCATTGGTTAGTTTTGCTCCATGCATCTTGTAGAAGATCTTAATGGGTTAAGGTCGTGAGTTAAGTTCCTAATAGGCATGTAAAGTCATAAAGTTGGAAACTTTTTGACTCTAAAGTGTATTTTAGCCATGGATCTGAAGTTGGGATGTAAGAGCTTAAGTCATTAAGCTCTTAACAAGATTTTTGGCCTTTATACACCCCGCGTACTCGGTTAATAATCCCGATAGTAGTCAATCTGTGAGGCCTCGTGTACGTCCTGCGTACCTCAAGAGTACACCTGACGTACACACCTTAAGTGGAATCGGTCAAGTTGACTCGGCTAGGTTGACTCAGTTGAATTAGTGGGTTTGACTAGCTGAATTCGACTTTAACTTTGACCAACTTTGACCTTGATGGTATTTTGGGATTTTGATGGAATTTTCCAATTGGTGGGAATAAGTTTCGATTAGAGAGCTGAGATTCGGAGTCGGGACCTCAACTGCTTCTGTGCAATTTGCGAGATGAGTTTTCTTCATTGTACTTTTTGGGTCGAAGGCACCAAGGCCGGCCCATTGGATTATTATCCAGGTTTATTGCATGTTGGTATGATGTAGTGATTTGTTAGACCTATATCCTGGTATATAGGATGATGTTTTGCTTAGGTATTTGTAAGATCTGTTTGATTGACAGATAATTGGTTATATATGTTGATCTATTATGTGTGTGTGTTGATATATTATGTGTGTTAGGTTGAGGAGGACCAATGGAGACTGAAGACCAAGAGACCCAGGTCGGATCGGATAGACTGAAGGCTCGTTACGCGGAACAGCCAGACCGAAGGCCAGGAGAAAGGTCCACATAGTTTGAGGTCCCGGTGAGGCGGTCCACTCATACTGAAGGTTCTGTGAGCGGTCTAGATAGTATGTAGGCCTACGAGGTGGTCCAATCATGATGAAGGCTCTATATGCATGTTGTTTTTTATTATTTTTATGTGTTATATTTTTGTACTATAGGGATCCCTCTAAGCGTTGTCTTATAGTTTTGGGTTATATTTTAGGTACTTCAGATGATCGCAGAAAGGCGAAGGTGTGACCGTACACATCCTCATGTTTTTACTTATGATTTTGGGAGACTCTAATGTTGAACATGTTTTGAGAATTATGTTTGTAAACAATTTGTGATATTGGTTGGTTTTAAAAAATTTAAAATTTTCATGATTTTTATGAGTGTTACAAGTTGGTAACAAAGCCTTAGTTTGAGTGAATTGGAGGAACACTCGTGTGAATACAGTCTCAAACTAAGGAAAAGATTTTTAAAAATGATTTTCAAATATGTTTTCAAAATAATCAAAGAGGATGCGATGTGTAGGACTAGTCGGAGTCAGTAAGTAGACCCCATATCACCACACCATTATTGATTTTGTAATATGTTAGAACATCATGCTAGTGATTGGTTAGGGATCTTCGGGAATTACATGATAGAATTGTCTGATTATATGATGCCTGGTAGCCTAGGGTTCTTCCTTATATGAAATTGACATCATTACTGTAGTTTCTTAGGGTATGTATCATGATTATACATAACTAAGATCTATAGCCTAAGAATGTTTGGTTTGGCCTTATTTCCTGTTCTTGTCTGATGAAGGGCTTAGGGTAGGATAAGATATTCAATTTTCTATAGGTTCCAGTGTTATCTATGATTAGCATAGATGTGTGCTTCATGGTTGGTGGAAGTTTCATGGATGATTTGTTTGAGGTCAGCCAACCAGTTTCGTGACGTTAACCTTGACGGGTTTTTAGCACTACAACATTCTTATGGTGTACGTGAAACCATAATGCTTTGGATCTAAGTTTTTCTCTATTGAACATGAAAGTACAAACTCCAAAGCAATAACCCTATGACTAGCATACAGTTTTCGAAATCTATGTATAAATTAGGGTTAGATGATTACCTCACTTGTTATGTTGTAATAACAAGAATAATCCTTGCTTAATCTTGACTCTTGAAAGTCGAGTGCCCCAAGTGTTGCACCTTTATTGGAGTCACAAACACCCAATGCAAAGAATGACTTAAAGAGAGGGATGCAAATTAGCCACCTTAGGGTTTCCGAAGCTTAAGGCCTAAATTCCTTATGGAGGGGTTCTATATACAGTTGTGGCTGCTAGGTTTTCAGGTGGAAACCCTAATTCCTTTCTTAAGCCTTAACCAGCCCATGGACCCCCTCTTTAGAGCCCTTGGACGAAATCTATAGGACCCCCTCTTATTAAGCAGCCCATGGACCCCCGTCTTATTAATCAGTTCCTTTAATCCCAAAACTAATATCAAATAAATTCATGATTAATTACTAATTAAGAATATGATCTCCAAATAATATATTAAACTTGTAATATATTAATAAAATCATTTTGAGTACCAATTTATTATCTATATAATAAATCCTGCTCTCTCTCTCTCTCTCTGTCTCTCTCTCTCTCTCTCTCTCTCTCTCTCTCTCTCTCTCTCTCCTCAAGTCATCCTGTCAAGTTGCATGAGTGAAGACAACCCAAAAGGACCATGATTATAATCAAATCAAGTACACACCAATTATAGTTATGGGCTTAGACACCTAATCCAACAGTCTCCCACTTGGATAAGTCTAATAACTATTATTGCAAGTATGGCTTCAGAATCTAATTAGCAACCGTAGCATTCAAAAGCCGCTATCAAACTCTGATCTTATCAGTAACGCATCCTTTAGATAAGAGATTAAATATTCGTCCATTCTACAAGATATCGTATGGACATGAGACATGGATTATAATCATTCTCTCTGTCCAAGGTTTTTTTCCCAACTTTTGATTTACGACGACTGACTTAGACTACAATTGAACACATCAACTTAGACCATGCTTGGCCAAGCGCTTAGGGTGTCATCACTAAATCATCGAGGGGCCCACAAATATCACTCTTTTGCCACTTTGGGTAAAAGGAACGGATAAACTTCGACACATTTGCTTATACTATTTACTCACCAAATCACGCACACCAATACATTTAATAACATCAAGTTACTGATGCGTTTACATATTATCAATGCACGACCGACTTGTAAACAACAACTCATATGTCTTCGTTTTAAGAATATAAGATATTATCATATCACAATCACTCGTGATAAAATTCTTGAAGTGATTCGGATGAGCGTGGGTTTAATCTAATACTCAAATATTATTTCAGGAGTACTCATGAATACTGCAGCATGTTTGTGCTATGTCTAAACACTTAGACAATCTACATCCGAATTCATGATAGTCTTACCTCATTACTTACTTCCATATTATGATTGACTGTGGATGTTTGAATAACCTAGTTATTCGGGAAGTAAAACATGAGAAGTGAAACAAAAGAATAACCTAATTCAATATGGTCTCAATCTTTTGACTATAAATAAAACACTTATTATTTAATCACCATATTAATTTGACCTTACTCATTGTATACTGTTTCGACAAATCAACTCAATACTTGAATTAAAACAATAGTTATCCCATGCTTCAAGCATGCACACTATGTTTATCTATGGTATTTACGTTATGAAATAGATCAATTGAACACATTTCCAATGATGCTAATTTCACAATTCCCTAATCCTTATATCAAGTGTAAGAATACCAAATTCTTGCCACTACGATAATCTTGTTAGATCTAAACTTACATGCAATGTTCCTTTTGAAATGTCAAGGCACCAAAGTCACAAAGACTTTGCCAATGATATTACAAAACATTCCACAAGAGATTTGTTACAAAACAATTCCATGGAGACGAAGTCTCACATTCAAGGTACATTCTTTAAACATCCTTCTTGCATAAAACTTTCTAACTTACACATAGATTTTTAATATCCAACTCCCATTTTGGAAACATTTCCATAATTGTCACATGACTATCCATTATAAATAGAATCCTATCAATTCAAAATTATACCAATATGGTCCATCCATTACTATACATCCAACTATCCACAAGCAACCAATCTTTGGCAAACCTTAGACTGTGTAACGACCCAAGTTTTGCAAACAAAATTTTCATTTTTGTATAATCAAACACATTTCCAACATCAAGAAATCTAGTTATACTTGTTTTCAAAACATAAGTCAAATACAACTTTTATTCCTAACATCAGAGTGTCCCATAAAAATTCCTGAGAGAGTGCACGTCGCACTATTAAGATTTTCCATTCCCCTTAGGATTTGATGTACCTGAAACAATTCCACAAACTGTAAGCTAATGCTTAGTGAGTTCCCCGGAGCATACCCCACACATACAAGCCAAATAACACATATCATATTAGCTATAAAAGCTTCCTCTACCACATATCACACATCATCTTAGCTATACATGTATCTCTACCACATATCACATATCACCTTAGCTGTAAAGTTATCTCTACCATTAGCCATAAAGGATATGTCTATCATTAGCTATAAAAGCTATCTCTACCCTTAGCCATAAAGGCTATCTCTATCGTTAGTTGTAAAAGCTATCTCTACCATAGCCCTAGAGTCTATCTCTACTGTCAGCCACAAAGGTTATCTATAACCCATATTACCACATAATCATGCCACACACCTCTATACAATGAGTATACCAACTATCATAAAATGGGCCGGCCTTGGTGCCTTAGACCCATTGATATGGTGAGAAGGCTCACCTTTTGCCTGAAGAATACGAAGGTTGCTCTCCTGACAGTCTGTAAGCACCCGAACTGAATAATAATATTAACCAATGTTAGGGCTTCACATAATCCAAGGGAAACCCAAACTCCAATTCCTTCTACAAAGGCCCAAATATTCTTCCTTTGTTAATGGGCCCAAAGTCTATGTCCAAAAACCATTGATGGGTCTCATGGCCCAATAAGGCCCACTCATAACATCCATGGCCCAAAACAGATAAACTGGACCACCATACCCAAAATACAACCTGGCCAAATGACCAATTGAGGCCCAACAGTTTAAAGGCCAAAAGCAGATCCAAGCCCATCTATGGTGCGTACGCTTAGCGTACCACCCTGGTACGCGCAACGTACTGAGTCTATAGGACTTACGCGCTGCGTATGCTAGGTTACACCTAACATACTAATAGATTAAGAACTTTCTCCATTAAGTGGTTAATACTCAATTCCCTCATGTCCAAAAGTCAAATCTAAGCTCATGAAGACGACCTAGGGCATAAAGTTGGCAACTTTATGCCTTTGCATGTCTCATATGTTCCCAACACCCCCATTAAGACCTTTTTAAGGTTCTTAACCCAGGCATGAGGTCAAAACACCCACCAAGATTACATTTTTATGTTATAAACAGACCAAAGGAGCTCAGATCTAACATTCATATCCTCTAGAGTTTCTCAACTCACAAGAGAAGATTCAAAATCAACAAAGGGGACAAAACTAGAAAACCCTAGCTAGATCTAGTGATTAAGGTGGAAAGGTGCAAGCTTTATACCTCAAGAAGCTCCTCAATGTGATCTAGATGCAGATTCTTGAAGCTCAATGTCACTCAAAGCTTCCTTGACAACTTCTCCTTTTTGAATGTCACTACAAATGGCCACCAACACCCAAATGAAGCTCAAAATGGTCTCACAAGCTCTCTCTGGAGTAGAAGGTTGTTCTAAGGCTATGGAGGCTCTCTAGGGTTTAGTCCAAGGGGCTTAAGGACATTTAAATATGCCTCCAGTCCGAAAATTATGGTTTGGTCATCCGGCACGTAAGCCCAACGTATTTCTGGTATATGTAGCCCCTTCACGATCATCCATGCATAGTACGCTAAGCGTACTCATAAGTATGCCCATGTCCATTCGGAGCCTAATTTGGAGTGTTACAACTCTCCCCCACTTGAAATAGACTTCATCCTCGAAGTCCGTGGCCATGAATAGATCGGGATAATACTCTTGCATCTCCTCATCCGGCTCCCAAGTCCATTTGGAGCCTCTCCAGTTCTGCCATTGCACCTTTACCATATTTACCTCCTTGTTCCGAAGACCATTTGTCTTCCTATATAAGATGGAAACTGACCTCTTGACATATCTTAGGCTCCCATCCACCTGAATATCATCCAACAAAATAATTCTAGACTCATCAGTGACACACTTCCGAAGCTGAGACACCTGGAAGGTGTTGTGAATCTGGCTAAGCTCCTCTGACAGATCCAAGCGATATGCCACCTTACCCACCTGGGTCGTGATCCTGAACGGTACTATGTACCGAGTTCCCAGCTTACCACTCTTCTAAAACCTGATAATCCCTTCCAGGGAGAGACTTTCAGCAACACAAAATATCCCACTTGAAACTCAAGATCTGATCACCGTCAGCAAACATAACTTTTTTGACGGCTCTGCACGACCCGCAGTCGGTTATGCAACTGCTAAATCAGCCTGAAAGTCCTGAGCACTACTTCAGTGCACCCCATGACCCGGTGCCCAACCTCGTCCCAATAAACCAGGGTCCTGCACTTCCAACCATATAACATCTCAAATGGAGCTCGGTCGATATTGGCATGATAACTATTATTGTATGAAAACTTTGCCAATGGGAGGTATGTGTTCGAACTACCTCCAAAATCCAACACGCATGCTCGAAGCATGTCCTCTAGTGTATGGATCGTCCTCTCGCTCTGGCCATCAATCTGGGGGGTGGTACGCCGTGCTAAAATGTAGCGGAGTGCCCAGTTCCTCGTGGAACTTCTTCCAGAACCTAGATGTAAACCGGACATCCCATTCAGAGACTACCGATACTGGCACCCCATGCCTAGCCACTACCTATCATATATAAATATCCTCCAACTTTTCTGCGGATATACTCTCGGAAATCAAAATGAAGTGGGCACTCTTCGTCAGTCTGTCCACGATCACCCACGTATCATCCCACCCTCTCGCCGTCCTAGGTAACTTCGTGATGAATTCCATAGTGATCTCTTTCCATTTCTACATGGGAATGGGTAATGTCTATACCTTACCATGAGGCTACTGATGCTCAGCCTTGACCTTCCTACAGGTCAAGTACCGCTCTACGAACCAGGCGATCTCCCACTTCAGGAAGGGCCACCAATAACTCGGTCTCAAGTCCATATACATTTTCATAGCCCTTGGATATATAGAGAACTTGGACTTATGTGCCTCCTCTAATATCCTCTGCCTCACTCCTCCAATCACCGGTACGCACACCCAGCCATATTGCGTCAAAAGGCCACGACTATCCTTAACAAACAAAGGATATTGTCCCCGGATTGTCACTATCTTCCAATTCTCCTTTTCACTCCCTAGAACTGGGCCTCTTTAATCATATCCAACAAAGGAAAAACCACCGCCATCCTCATGCAAATATTACCAATTGGGGACTCTGCCATCTTGCGACTCAACGCATCGGCCACAACGTTGGCCTTCCCTGGATGGTATAGGATTTCACAATCATAATCCTTCAGCACATCTAGCCACCTCATCTGTCGCATGTTGAGGTTCTGCTTATCCATCAGATACTTTAAACTCTTGTGATCAGTATAAATGGTGCACCGCACTCCATACAAATAGTGCCTCCAAATCTTGAGGGCAAAAACCACTGCCCCCAGTTTCAGGTCGTGAGTGGGGTAATTTGCCGCATAAGGCTTCAACTGCCTCAAGGCGTAAGCTATCATGTGCCCCCTCTGCATCAGAACCACACCTAACCCTGAAATCGATGCGTTACAGTACACGACCAAATAGTCTAACCCCACGGGTAGTACTAGGATCGGTGCCTCGCATAACCTCCGTCTCAAGGTATCAAAAGCCATATGTTGATTCGTACCCCACTGAATGGTCACATTCTTCTTGGTTAAGTGGGTCAATGGCACAATAATCTTGGATAAATCCTAGATAAATCTCTGATAATAGCCTTCTAAACCCAAGAAGCTACGTATCTATGATGCATTCTTTGGTACTTCCCACCGCATCACAACCTCAACCTTGGCTGGATCAACCGAAATACCCTCCTGATTGACTATATGCCCCAAAAACTGTACTTCTTGTAGCCAGAAATCACACTTGGAAAACTTTGCATAAAGATTCTCCACCCTCAGGGTCTCCAGTACCTCCCTCAAATGCTGCTCATGCTGCTCCTTAGCCTTAGAATAGACCAAGATATCATCGATAAAAACGATCACTGACCTATCCAACATCGGTCTACATACCCTATTCAAGAGATCCATGAACGTTGTTGGGGCATTGGTGAGCCCAAACGACATCACCATAAACTCATAATGCCCATACCGAGTTCTGAATGCTGCTTTCAGTATATCCTCATCTCGAATCCTCATATGATGGTACCCCGACTGTTGAGAGAAAAACTTGAGTCACAATTGACCAAACGTTAGAACAAGTGATAATGCAGAATAAAGTTTAACTCAAAGGATCATTAAAGCTCAATAATAATAGTAAGTTAGAGTTAGAAGGTTAGAAAGTTAGATCCAGAAATATAAGGAAATGTAAATGACAGCAATTATTATATCAAGTATACACGTAAGTTGACACGTAAAAAGAATTGTAGTCAATTCAAGTTAGTAAATGAGATCAAACTTAATGATGAAATCTAGAACGACTTGCTCCGAAGAGAGATCCGAATCAGTTAAGCCAATATCAAGTAGTGAGTAAGAAAAGAGTAAGATGAGAGATAAGAAGTAAGATGCGTAGAATATATGTGTATTCATTCAGAAAATGAGAACTCCTTTTATAGAGTTTTAGAAGTTACAAGGGTCCTATATGTTAAACGATGCCATGTAAGGCACACTCGATAAAGAAAAGTACATTTATAAAATAGATAAAAGAATAAGACAAAATGTTGATGAGAAAGAACTCTAGTTGCTGATCATAGCTGCGGATGAGTCTTGACTGCTGATAGATTGCCGATCAAAGATGGTTGCGGTTGATGAAGTTAAAGAGGGTCACTTTTATGTTTTAACACCGACCGAAGATCAATCTTGGAAAACCAAGATGCACCCTGCAGTTGATAAAACAAGCATAATGTACACATAAGTCATACAAATCATAAGAACAAAGAATAATAGAAAAGTACTAGCCACCACGTTTGGCGCTGCCTGAGCCTCCTCGGTGGTCAACTGAAATGCGCAGCTCTTCACCGCTGGAACATCCTCCTTAGAAGAGTGGCCATCAGTAATCCTCAATGTAGTGGGTGTAGGCACCGCCACCGCTCCTCCCCCTCCCAGCAATCTCGGACAATTGACCTGCTTATGGTCAGTCTGGTTGAAGTGAAAACAAATCAAGCTCCTCATGGGGTAGTCCCTGCTCAAGTGGCCCCGTTGGCCACATACATAGCATCCCGAGCCTATGATATGATAAGATCCACTATGCACCCTACTGCACTTGGCACACCAACTCTGACTTCCGCTTGGTGCAGAAGTCCAACTCCATTTCCTGTTCCTGGGACTTCTCTACCATCTCATTTAGGGTTTTTCACCACGTAAAGCTCACAAACTCCCGGGTATCATCCCTCAGCATGGAATGATATCTCTTCCTTTTCATATCCTCATCAGTAGCGTACTGTGGGATCAACAAAGCTCGTTTCCAAAACCTAGCGGTGATCTCTGCCACAGTCTCGGTGGTCTGCTGGAGTTCGTGGAACTCCCTCACCATCCTATGCACCTCAATGGCTAGTGCAAACTCCAAGTCAAATCACTGTACGAACTCGGCCCATGTCATCATAGCCACACCGGCTGCTCCCACCTGGCTGGTAACCTCGCCTTACTAATATCGGGCCCTGTCCCTTAGCATTAAAGAAGAAAACCCCACCTTTTTCGTATCTGGGCAAGAACTCGTATGCTGGGCGTTTTCGATATCCGCTAGCCAGCATCCGCTAACAATAGGGTCCCTGACCTCAAAAAACTCTGGCGTCCCGCACGCCTTGAACTTCCAGAATGAGGAAGTTCGGGCCCCAACCTGACCCGCAACAATCTCGACCCTGAATGCCCTGAGTCTCTCCTCGATAATCTCCATCATACCCTCCTTGACCATCCTAAAAATGACTGGTGTAGCATCAAGGATGCCCCTGGTAACCTCGGCTGCAATAAGCTCGCACAGCCTCTCATCAATGTCACCGGTAGTGTAGCCTGATCCAGCCTTGGATCCAAATCCCGATCCTGATCCCCCTGCTGCAAATCGTGTCACCACCATGCTAAACTGAAATGTTATAAATCACAATGATCAGGATTTCCATATAAGGGATTTTCCCACACCGATCCTCCTTTGAGTTATCAGATCTAACATTGGTTCAGGTACAAGTCCTACGCTTTTAGTAGTACAGGCCCAATACTACCTTCCACACCTACCTGTACCTTTCCCCAATGCTCTACCTGATAACTTCAATTCATCCCAAAACTAAAACATATCCCACATACTACCGCATACATCAAATCTCAGGCTGTCCTAAGATCTTCTCAACTCATATCAACCAGACCAATCATAACATGTTGACTTTATGCATGTAAATTATACACAAAAAAGGATCAAATAGACTTTCGAATAAAATATTCTACCCTAGGACGACAACCAAACAAGGAAGAGGAAATAATGCCAAATCAATCATTCTAAGGCTATAAGCTCCTAACCGTATACAATTTTAAAAGCATACACATAGCAAGTTCCATATGATCGTCAAACCTCAAATATCAGTATAACATGGCTAAGACATTGGGGAACTACTTACTTGGCTCAGCTGATCACACGCGTTTCACTCTCCTCTTTTCCTTTCTTTCAAAAGCTTTTTATGTTATTTTTTAGAACAGTTTTACCATTTCCTTAGTTTGAGTCCCGACACACCTGACAGTGTGCCTGAATCCCTCAAACCAAGGCTCTGATACCAATTTGTAATGACCCAAATTTTACAAAGCAAATTTTCATTTTTGAAGAATCAAACACATTTCCAACATCAAGAAATCCAGTTATACTTGTTTTCAAAACATAAGTCAAATACAAATTTTATTCCAAACATCAGAGTGTCCCATAAAAATGCCTGAGAGAGTGCACGCCACACCAAAAAGCTTTTCCATTGCCCTTGGGATCCGATGTACCTGAAATAATTTCACAAAATGTAAGCTAATGCTTAGTGAGTTCCCCAGAGCATACCCCACACATTAAAGCCACATAACATATATCATATCAGCTATAAAAGCTTCCTCTACCACATATCACATATCATCTTAGCTATACAGCCATCTCTACCACATATCATATATCACCATAGCTATAAAGTTATCTCTACCATTAGCCATAAAGGATATCTCTACCGTTCGCTATAAAAGCTATCTTTACCCTTAGCCATAAAGGCTATCTCTACCATTAGCTGTAAAAGCTATCTCTACCATAGCCCTAGAGGCCATCTCTACAGTTAGCCATAAAGGCTATCTCTATTGTACATTACCACATAATCATGCCACACACCTCTACACAATGAGTATACCAACTATTATAAAATGGGCCGACATTGGTGCCTTAGACCCATTGGTATGGTGAGAAAACTTAGCTTTTGTCTGAAGAATCCGAAGGCTGCTCTCCTGACAGTCTATAACTACCCGCACTGTATAGTAATGTTAACCAATTGTAGGGCTTAACATAATCAAATGGAAACCCAAACTCCAATTCCTTCTACAAAGGCCCAAATATTTTTCCTTTGTTAATGGGCCCAAAGTCCATGTCCAAAAACCATTAATGGGCCTTATGGCCTAATAAGGCCCAATCATAACATCCATGGCCTAAAATAGATAAATTGGCCCACCATCCCCAAAATACAACCTAGCCCAATGACCAATTGAGGCCTAACAGTTCAAAGGCCCAAAACAGATCCAAGCCCATCTGCGATGCATACGCTTAGTGTACCACCCTAGTACGCGCAGAGTACTGAGTCTCGGGAGCTTACGCACTACGTACGCTAGGTTACACCCAACATACTAACAGATTAAGCACTTTCTCCATTAAGTGCTTAATACTCAATTCGCTCACATCAAAAAGTTAGATCTAAGCTCATTAAGACGACCTAGGGCATAAAGTTGGCAACTTTATTCCTTTACATGTCTCATATGTCCCCAACACCCCCATTAAGAACGTTTTAAGGTTCTTAACCCATGCATGAGGTCAAAACACCCACCAATACTACATTTTTATGTTATAAACAGACCAAAGGACCTCAGATCTAACATTCTCATCCTCTGGAGTTGCTCAACTCATAAGAAAAGATCCAAAATCAACAAAGGGGACAAAACTAGAAAACCCTAGCTAGATCTAGTGATTAAGGTGGAATAGTATAAGCTTTATACCTCAAGAAGCTACTCAAGGTGATCTAGATGTAGATTCGTGAAGCTCAATGTCACTCCGAGCTTCCTTCATAACTTCTCCTTCTTGAATGTCACTACAAACGGCCACCAACACCCCTTCTAAGCTCAAAATGGTCCCATAATCTCTCTCTGGAGTAAAAGGACGTTCTAAGGCTCTTTAGGATCTCTAGGGTTTAGTCCAAAGGGCTTAAAGACGTTTAAATAGGCCTCAAGTCCAAAAATTAGGGTTTAGTCATCCGGCATGTACGCCCAGTGTACGTGTAGCCCCTCCGCGATCATCCATGCATAGTATGCTAAGCGTACTCTTGCACGTTTGAACTTGGTAAATTGTGATGTCTTAGATAAGACAAAGACTAACTAATACCAATTGTGTCTAGTGTTTGTCTTGATAAGAATCCACACTAACTATTGAATATTTGTTTGTCAAGAAATGTTTCTTGACAGGAGTATATTATATGTCAAGAGGTCAGTTGGAGTCTAAATGATCTTGAAACGTATCAAGAACTAATCAAGAGTAAACCTATTATTAAACACTAGTGCATGACCTGAGGTTTGTAACCTATCGTGTTGACATATCCTTGTTTATGTGTCATTCCAGTTTAGTAAACTATGCATATGAGTTCTACAAGTTCTCAATAGACTGCATAAAGGTAAGCACCTTGTTCAATGAAAGAGCATTGACAAGTATATTTGAACTACTAAATAACTTGGAAGCATTGGTGGGACCCTTGATGGCAAGAAATCAAGTATGAACAAGTTCAGTCCATGTGAGTTTGGATTTGCCACGAACATTATCTTACGATGATGGTTATGAAAAATTCACATGGATAGTAACACACACACCATAAAATCTAAGTTTCATAAGGTTCTCTCGGTCATGAAAATGATTATGAGGAAACGTTTTCATTAAGAGAGATTTTAAGGAGATAGCGATTATGTAAATTGCATTCTCAAATTCGATTATGATTACGACATCCCTCTTTATAGTTCAAATTGTTAGATTTGGCGATTAGTCTGAACGTTTGGGACTTAGTAATATAAGTTCTAGATTAGTTTAGACACACATGTGAGCTATCTAAGGAAAGGTGTATGAGTTTGAGAAGCTTAGATAAAGGCTTATCGAGGCATATCATATTAGAAAATATGAACTTTGGAATTCAATAAGTATTGTTTTCTAGAAGTTTAACTGGTTTCTGAATACTTCTCAAAGCTAGTGGGATCATAAATGTTATACTGGAATGGATATAATGATCATAATAGTGGGAGCATGATTATTATTTAAAGTGTTGCAGGTTGGCAATATTAATTCTAGAAAACAAAAATTTTCACTTTGCAAAGTTGCACGGGTTGAAAAGTTGTTTTGCTATAATTAAGGGAGATAATGTTATACTTCGTTTCAAATCTAAAAGCTTAGATCGAGAAATTTTAATCAAATTTAGTCAAGGATATATTAACTGCATTCTCAAAATTTGATTATGATTACGGCATCCCTCTTCATAGTTCGAAATGTCAGAACGTGGCAAATAGAAATATTATGCCAAATGGATGATAAAGTATCATGCTTTTATGTAAGACATTATGAATCATGTCCCATACACATCTCATATAGGATTGATTGCATATGTTGTAATATTTGACCATTCTATAATTTTCCAAATATCTAGGGCATTAAGAGGGAAAAAGGGACTAGAACCGGATTTGACTAAAATAATTAAACAACTGCAAGGACAATCTAAGGTTCGCCAAGGATTGGTTGCTTGTGAACAGTTTTAAGTATACTAATGGATGAACCATATTGACATTATTATGAATAGATAAGATTCTACTTAGAATGATTTGTCATATGGCAAATATGGAAATATTTCTATATTGGGAATTGAACGTTAAGAATCTATGTCTAGATTAGAAACTTTTATGAAAGAAGGATGTTCAAAGGAATGTACTTTGAATGTGAGACTTCACATCTATGGGATTGTCGTGTAACAATCTCCAATAGTGCACTTTGTAATTTCATTGGCCGAGTCTTGGTGACTTTTGTGTCGTGACATTACGAAAGGACCGTTGCATAAAATGATAGAATCTAACATATTCTAGAAGTGGTGAGAATTTTGTATTCTTAAACTAATGATTACGATTAGGAATTGTGAAATGAGCGTCATTGGAAATGTGTTCATTTGATCTATTTCATGAAGTAAGGACCGTAGGTAAACATAGCGTGCATGCTTGATGCATGGGACAACTGTTGTTATAATTCAAGTAAGAAGTTGATTACCCAAAACAAAAAATAATGAGTAATCAATATGTTGATTAAATAAAAAAAAATGTTTTATTTATACTCAAAGGTTTGGGGCCATATAGGATTAGTATTATTTTTGTTTTTCACTTTGCATGTTTTGACTTCCCGAATAATACCATTATTCAAATCCTCCACAATCGCTCATACATTGGAAATAGGTATGAATGAAGACTATCATAAATCCATCTGTAGATTGTCTAAAGTGTTTAGACATAGCACAAGTTTGTTGCAGAGTTCATGAGTGTTGTTATAAGATTAGAGTATTGGTTTAAACCCACCCTCACTTGGATCACTTCATGGATTTTATCATGAGTGATTGGTGAGATGATAATATCTTCTATTCTTAAAACCGAGATGTGTGAGTTCTATTCTGCAAGTCAGTTGCACATTGATAATGTGTAAACCCACTAGTAACTTGGTGTTATAAAACATATTGTTGTGTGTGATTTGATGAGTAGATACAAGCAAACATTAGAGTCGAAGTTTATTCGTTACTTTTACCTAAAGTGGATCAAAGCGATATATGTGGGCCCCTCGATGTGTTGGCTCAAAAATATGGTTTATACTTTACTTTTCTAGAAAAATGTATTTTTGTGTTTTGAACTGTAAACAACTTGGTGTTTACGGTCGTAAACAGGTTTACGACCGTAAACCCATTTACGACCCATGTTCAGTTAGCCCATATTCTATTATGTGTGTGTGTGTGTGTGTGTGTATATATATATATATATATATATATATATATATATATATATATATATATATATATATATATATATATATATATATAGGTGTTAGGGGTGAGGAGTAGAGATTGATGAACGAGAGAAGAGAGAAACTAGAGAGGAGCTTTTGTGTGTGTGAATCTTTTGTATCCGAATCTTCATTCTAGTCAATTCATACATAGATTCATCATATTCTTCTTCTTCTTCTCTTCTATTTTATCTGATATCATCCGTTTTATTGGGATTCCGCACCATCAAACGGATCTGATTGATACACAGGCATTTTAGGGACTTTCAATTGGTATTAGAGCTTGGTTGTATCAATCAATTTTGTCAGATTTGGAGCATTATTTGATCTTATTTTCGAAATATTTTTGCGTTTTTGGATAGATCTCTGAAAAATAAGGGGGTTTGTTCTTCGTGTTTTTCATAAAAAAGGGTTTTTGATCGAGTTTTAGAGCTTCAAAGTCGAAAAATTGGTGTTTTTGGTTGAAACCTGCTAGGGTGTGGCAGAGTTTGCGGCCGGTAGCTAGGGTTTCGGAGTTGATGACCTGGAGTTTGCGGCCCGAGGTTTGCGGCCTCGGCCTCGGTGGTTTACGGCCTAGCAGCTCGCACTTTCTCTTTGCATCGCAACTTCATATTAAAAACGGAAATCGATTTTGGAGTTCCAGGAATCGAACTTGTGACCTTCAACTCATAAGCCAACGCCTATTCCATCCGATTCAACCTGCTGGATGTTCTTTTCCTCCCGCTTTTAATTCTTAAACACTCGTTATTCTCGGTTTAAACTTTCAAGATTTGACACTTTTAACCCAAAACTTAATTTCTTTTAATTTTAAATTCCTTTTTCATCCAAAATAAAAAAAAATATTTTTGACTTTTTATTTAAAATTTTGACTTTGACTTTCTAGTTTGACCTTTGATTTTAAACTTTGATTTTTTCGTTTAACTTTTAAATTTTCAAATTTAGCTTTTCGGTTTGACTTTTAAGTTTGACTTTTCAAGTTTGACTTTTGAGTTTAACTTTTTAAATTTGACTTTTAAGGTTGACTTTTGAGGTTTATAGTCAAAGGGCCTTTTTTTTAAATTTAGTTTGACGTTTAAGTTGTATTTTAGCTTCGAGTTGTGTTTTTAATGGCTTTGGAGGACAAAAAGGGAAATAAAGACATGAAAGAGAGTCGTCAGGATATGTTAAGACAAAATTTCAACATTTTCGATTATATCCCTAGAGAAACCCTCGAATCTCAGTTGCAGCGATTTACTACACTTATTACTGAGATTAATTACTGAGATGAGTATAGTTGGGATCTTCTTGTCTAAGTTTGAGATAAACAAAAAGCTACTGGATTCACTTCCGAAATTGTGGGATATGAACGTGGCTATCATCAAGAAGACAAAAGATCTCAATCATCTTAGTCTTGCTGATATAATTGAAGAACTTGATGCTTTGAAGTGTAGAAAAACAATGAGTTTTGAAAACATTCCGGTCACTGAAGTTACATGTACTCCAGCTTGTCAAACTACGATTAAATTTCTTCAGGAACAAATTAATTTATTAAAAAGAGAAGTTGAGGACATGAGATATGAAGGATATCAACTCAGGAAAGGACAGAAACCCCTGAACGCTGAATTAGAAGCAAAAACCAAGGACTTTAGGAAGCTTCAGGAAGAGTATAGCAACAAGTGTGAAAATTATGACTATATTAAGAGACAACTTGCTGTTGTAACTGAAGAACTTGACACATTGAAAATTAAGTAAGGAAAAACAGACGTTAGTTTCAAAAATTATAATGCGTCAAGTCAGACAGTCGAGTCATTATTTGAAACCCAATTAAAATTCAAAGATAATCAAAACAAGGGTCTAGGGTATGATAGTGTTCCTCCACCTTTCAATCATAACTACACATCCATCCCTATGACACAGAAAGAAATTGACAAGGAGGCACATCTTCAATCTGGCAAACCATCTGGATTTGTTTCGGGAGGTACTCAAGTTGAAGATTCTAATGTTTCTACTTCATGTGCAGGTAAAGTAGCAGAAGATTGAGAACAAGGAGAACACTACTGAACAAACCAATGACTCCTTGAACTCAGAATTTGTTGCTTTGAATTCTGTTACTCCTAACAAACCTACCGTTGTGAAATACATGCCTCCAATTCCATCGCAACATAGTACCTATTGCAAGTGTGCATTTGGGAACAATAAGAGACAAGGCAAGGATATGCCACCAGGGGCAGGAATAAACAACTTCACAGTGAAGAAAACGACATGTTTTCGCTGTGGAACACTTGGACAAATTGCCAGAAATTGTCCTAATCGCGCATATGTTCTGTTCTATGCACAAGGCTGGCCAAACGCGTCAAGAGGGAGATTTTTCAAAAGAATCCCCTCAAGTTCATGTTCAGACAATGCCGATTGGCATGCCATGAAGGCCAAGCATCCAACTCTCAAGTCCAAGCATCCAACTACCAAGAACAAGAAGGGAATGATGGCCTAGAAGTCTAGTCCAAGAGATGCTCTTGTGAAGCCAAGACCGGTTAGGTCAAAGTCATCTCGACAGCCGGCTTCAAGTTCCAAATCAAGTGCCGAGGCTCCCATCGGATCGAATGAGAAATGGGTTAAACCCAAATATAGATGGGTACTAAAGGTGAAAACTCCCAAATCTTCTAATGACTCTAATATCTCATCGTCTTCTGTTTGTGATAAACATGATATGTCATGGGAGAGAGTACCCTACAATGATGACAATGGTCGACCCAGTTTCAAAATGGACTGGCTTCCAAAGACCAACTGATCTCGCTCTGTGTCGGAGCAGCTATGGAGGCATATCATCAGACTTCGGTTTGTTGGAAGTGGTTGTTCCGGGCACATGATATGGGACATCTCTCAACTGTACAACATTCAGACTATTGCTTGAGAGTATGTGTCCTTTTGCGGGAAGGGAAGAAAGGAAGGGATCACTCATGGGGTTAGTGCTTAATGGTATGAAGACTTTTTGGATCTGTTCTGAGATTATGCTTGTCGTTCTCAGACCTTCAGAATGCATATTCAATCGGTGAATTACAGTTTACGTTTTCTTCTCTATATTCCCGAGTTTTTTCTTAAGCTGATTCGCTTTAAAGACTAATTTTTGTTTTAGGATAGTTTAAATTTGCACATTTACTTTCGTTTCTCTCCTATGCACAAATTTAGGGGGTGAAATAAAAATAAAACAAAAATTAGAAAATTTAATTTAAAAAAAATCCAAAAATATGGTGTTAATGGAATGTGCTTGCAGGAGATGTTTTGGGAAGTGATATAATCATGTGATAACAAGCAATCTAAATCTGTGTAAGAGACTGAATCTGAATCATCTAGGCTCTGTGTTCGATGCGCTGGTAGGCACGAAAGATTTTAAATGGACTTTACTAGGGAAAGTTGAACCTAATGAATTTAAGGACTTGACAAAATTTGACCTAGTTAGATCCGTTTAGCCTGACATCACGACGCTCGGATAGGTTGAGCAGGGAGATATACATGGAAATCTATCGGTCACACTAAATAACCCGTATCTAGAACTGTGGATTCACTTTTCCTCGATGTGCGGATGCTGTCCTTAATTCCGGTTGGATGGGGTGACTGGGGAATTTCGAAAAAATAGGTGTGTAGAAGGTTATTTTATTTATTTCTGTCTATTAGTCATATGTTGCCTCCTTTGCGTGATCGAAAGATCCGACCTGGACTGTAACATATGCAGCTCTATATCTCTGCATCTTGTCTCTATGCAATTCTTTCCATCTGGTAGCCATATATTGTCTCCTCTGCGTGATTCAAAATCCGACCGCGTACACAGTATATGCACCATTCTCCTCTCAATCCCTCTAAAAACTTCATTTAGTCATATGTTTCATCGTTTGCGTGATTGGAAGAGATCCGACCTGGATGTACAACATATGCATTCTAAATCTATCTTCTCTCTTAATAATTGTCTGCTCACCTGGTGTAAAGAGTATTCTGGAAGTCCTTGATGGCTGGAGCATATCAGGAAGCGGCAAACACATTCTAGTACAATTAAAAATGAACACATACAGATTGTCTGTAGATCTCGCTGCTTAATTTAGGTGGACAACATTATCCCTGGTCGTCGTCAGCTGAGAGAAACTAGAAAGGAGCTTTTGTGTGTGAATCTTTTGTATCCGGATCTTCATTCTAGTTAATTCATACATAGATTCATCATATTCTTCTTCTTCTCTCTTCTATTTTATCTGACATCATCCGTTTGATTGGGATTCTGCACCATCAAACGGATCTGATTGATACACAGGCATTTTAGGGACTTACACGATGATTTAGTGATGACACCCTAAGCACTTGGTCAAGCCGGGACTAAGTTGATGTGTTTAGTTGTAGTTTGTTGTCAGTTGTCATAAATCAAAAATCGGGAAACAACACATAGACATGGAGAATGATTAAAATCCATGTCTCAGTCTATATGATATCTATAATGTAGGAATATATGATCCCTTATCTTAAGGACACGTCACTAATAAAATCAGAGTTCGACATCGTCTTTTGGTAGCTAACATTTTGATAGTTAATTTTGAAGTTATACTTACAACTATAGTTATTAGACTTATCAAAGTGGGAAACTATTGGATTAGGTGTCTAAGCCCATAACTATAATTGGTATGTACTTGAATTGATAGTAGCAATGTCCTTTAGGATTGCCTTCAAACATGGCAATTAAATAGGATTAATTATTGTTGGAGAGAGAAGAAAGATTTATTAATTTATTACTTGGTTGATAAATTAATTTATTAATGTATTATGGATATAATACATTAATTAGAAATCATATTGTTTAATTAATATTTAATCAGAAATTAATTTGGAATTAACTTTAGGATTAAAGGAATTAAGTGAAACTGCAGGGACTAAAGGTGACAATGTTCAAAAATTGAGCATTGAGCATTCTAGAACCTCCCTTAGAGGGATGGAATGAAATCTACAGTGCCCTAGCGTTTCCTTGGGATCTAAGGGTGCCTTGGAAGCCTTAGGGAGGAAGTTAAGAGATTAGTGTTATCTAAGATACACAAGCCTTATCCTAAACCTTCCTTATCACCTATATAAACCCCTATAGGTTAGGATTTCATCCAAGGGAACTCCAAGAGATGCTAGGGCCGAATTTTCCACTTCTATTCTTTCTCCATAGTAATCCTTGGTTGCTAGGTTTGTTTGTGAGTCATCAGAGGCGCGACACTTGTGGCGCTTGCTACCAAAGTTCAAGATCTTCAAGGATTTGATTGTTATTACAATATAACAATAAAGGTATGTATCCTAACCCTAATTATATGTTAATTTCGAAAATTACATGTGCCTCCTATAGATTCTAGTTTTTTGTGTTCAATGCTTGTATGTCTAATACTGAAAACATAGATCCTCAAATTAGGGTTAAATTCACACATAGGATTGTTTGTTTTGTATAAAACCCATCACAACCTTCGAGTCACTCGGACAGCGGTTATGCGAGGCACCAATTCTGACCTTGCCAGAGGGAGTCGACGACTTCATGGTTTACTATGATGCTTCGATCACAGGTATGGGTGCGGTTTAGATGCAGCGAGGTCACGTGATAGCTTACACATCAAGGCAGTTGAAGCCTCACGAGGTGAACTATCCAACACATGATTTAGAGTTGGGGCTGAGGTTTTTGCCATCAATATTTGGTGTCATTACCTCTATGGGGTCTGTTGGACCATTTACACTGACCGCAAGAGTTTGAGGTACCTCATGGATCAACCGAATATGAGCATGAGGCAGCATCGGTGGTTAGATGTGGTGAAGGACAACGACTATGAGATCCTTTACCACACGAGAAAGGCTAATGTGGTGGCCGATGCCTTGAGTCGCAAGGTGGTAGCAGTCCCGATTCGAGACATCTGTTTGAGGATGACAGTGATTACTCCATTTTTGGAGCAGATAAGAGAGCCGCATGTTGAGGGCCTAAAGGAGGAGTGTCGGAAGTGAGAGCGGATCATAGGCTAAGTGGCCTCATTTGATTATGATAGTTGTGGGTTGATGGCCCTACATAGGAGGGTCTGGGTTCCATACTAGGGCGGAGTACGATAGGTTCTGATGGATGAGGCCCATAAGTCGAGGTTCTCCATCCATCCCGAGGCGACGGAGATGTATCGGGATCTTCACTTTGATTATTGGTTGACCTGCATGAAGCGGAACGTAGCATGGTATGTAGAGCGGTGCTTGACTTGCAGAAAGGTCAAGGCCGAGCACCAGAGACCACACAGCAAGATGCAGCCGCTAGACATTCCCGTGTAGAAATGAGAAGATATCACTATGGACTTCATTACAAAGCCTCCCAGGACCGCACGTGGAGTAGATTCGATATAGCTCATCGTGGATTGGTTGACCAAGAGTGCTTATTTTATCCCGATCCAGCAGAGCATATCGGATGAGAAGCTAGCCGAGATTTACCTACGTAAGATAGTAGCACGACATGGAGTGCCTGTCTCGGTGGTGTCAGATTGAGATGTCCGTTTCACTTCCAGATTTTGGAAGCGGTTTCACGATGAGATGGGTACTCGTCTCCATTTCATCACCGCTTTCCACCCTCAGATAGATGGACAGAGCAAAAGGACGATACATACTCTCAAGGATATGCTACACGCATGCGTATTGTATTTTGGTGGTAGTTGGGATATTTATCTTCTGTTAGCGGAATTCTCATATAACAACAGTTACCACGCCAGCATAGACCTACCTCCCTTCGAGATTCTCTACAGGAGGAAGTGTAGGACCCTAATATGTTGGGACGAGGTCGGTCAGAGAGTCATGCGGAGTACTGAAGTAGTACTCAAGACCACTAAGAGGATCTAATAGGTCTGGAGTAGGCTTCAGACTGCTCAGAGTTGGCAGAAGAGTTATATTGACAAGCGGCATTCATACTTGGAGTTTCAGGTGGGCGACATTGTCCTCTTGAAGGTGTCACCTCGGAAAGGTGTCATGCGGTTCAAGAAGCGGGGTAAGCTAGGCCACAGATATATCGACCCATTCAGGGTTATAGCTCAGGTGGGCAAGGTGGTGTTTCGATTGGATCTTCCAGCAGAGCTCATCCAGATCCACAACAATTTCCATGCTTCTCAGTTGTGCAAGTGCTTAGTGGATGAATCAGCAGTTGTGCCTCTAGAGGACATTCAGGATGATGACAACCTAAGCTACATTGAGAGACCTGTAGATATTCTCAACAAGAAGACGAAGGATCTGAGGAATAAGAGGGTTGAGCTGGTGAAGGTGCAGTGGCAGCATCGCAAGGGTTCAGAGTGGACTTGGGAGTCCGAGGAGGAGATGACGGAGCACTACTCGGAGTTGTTTCTAGATGCGGAAGACTTCGAGGATGAAGTCTAAGACAAGTGGGGTAGAAATGTAGCGTCTGATTCCTGGTATACATTTAATTATAATTTATTCACTTTTGTAGAGCTACTCGATGAGTTGGGAGCCCCAGACTCGTCGAGTAGAAACAAGATTGGACGTGTGTTTTTAAGCCCTCAACTTGGTGAGTAAGTCTGCTAGAGTGAAACCCCACTTTCGGGATTTGCACCCTATTTAAGCATCTTCATCCCCACTTTATGGCCTCATTTCCATCCTCCGAGTCCTAAACCCTAATCAACGAAACCCTAGAGAATTGTGTGAGTTTTTTAGGAATTTTTGAGTGATCTTTGTGTGATTTGAAGCTTGTAAAAGAAGAAGAAGCTAGAGGATTCCAGGAGAAGATTGTAGATCCAGAAGCAACATCTCATCCTCTTCATTTCTGGTATTAAATCCTCTAACTTGTCTAGTAGTTTCTTAGATCTTCTTATATTTCACTTTATTGGGTTTTTGGGTCCAAGAAGCTTGACCATTGAGATTTAGACATCCCAAGCAAGGATCCCTTCAGATCTGGAATCATTAAGGGTTGTTATGGCATAAAGGTGCAAATTTATGCCATTGTAGCCCCCATGCAAGCTCTAAGGTGTTATTTTGGCCCTTTAAGCCCAAAAGGCTATGCATGGAAGGAAAGTTAGGAGCTTTACGTGTTAATTTGGTGTCTAGGACCTAGATCTCGGTTTTCATGCTTTGGTTTGGAGTATTATGGCTTTTGGACAAAGATCTATGTCATAAAGAACTAGGGTTTGAGCTAAACCCATTAAGAAGGACTATTAACAGGTAAAGTTGGAAACTTAACCCTTAAGAGGGCACTTACAGTATGTAGAAAAGGTATGGAGTTTTGATCTGGAGAGTAGAGGCTTAATCTGTTAAGATGACCCAAACAGACAGAGGAACTCGTTGAGTCCATAGAGAAACTAGACGAGTTGACTCATGTTTTCTTGATTCTGTTTTAGATAGAAGTCAACGAGTCGGGAGGGTGACTCGATGAGTTGGATCGCAATTTCAGGGTTTTTGAGTTATAGAACTCGACGAGTTGATAAGTCAACTCGGTGAGTTGGGTCAACCAAGAATGTTGACTTTGACCTGGGGTCATTTTACCCTTAGAAGGATTCTTAGTTTTTTACTAAGTGATTATTGTGATAATGATAGTAAGAGAGTCGTTGGAGCAGCCATCAGAGATTCCTCACACGAGATTTCAGCAGCCAGCTTGAGAGGTGAGTTTTTCCTCCAGTAGGAACAGGTCGAATGCACCAATGTCGGCCTGTTTATGTATGTTAGCATATGCCGGACTTATGTCCGATGCCGAGGTTAGCCCGATGGAGATTATATGTTTCCAGACTTCGGTCTGATGCCGGGCAAGCCTGAGGAATGTTTGTATGCTTGATGTCTTCGTGATTCTTGCATGTGTTTGCTTATATGTTTTGGACTTTGGTCCGATGCCGGGGCAAGATTGAGGAATTTTTAGCTTATATGTTTATGTTATGTATTCCGGGCTTCGGTCCAATACCGAGGCAAGCCCGAGGAAGTTTTAGCTTACATGTTTATGTTATTGCTTTATGTTATATGCTTGTTGATATGTTATATGTATACCAGACTTCATTCTGATGCCTGTCGGGGCCCGATGTAGTGGGCAAGGCCCAGTATGCTATTAGGTGATTATATGTATGGTATGTGGTAGTTTGGGGAGACTCACTTAGCTTCGTGCTTACAATTTTTAGTTTTGGTTTCAGGTACTTCCGCTAGCAATGGGAAGAGCACGGGATGATTGTATGGCACACACCATAGTTTTTAGCCCGGGATATTTTACTCTGATTTATTTGACATATGATTGATACAGATATACCATTTTGACATTTGAGATATTACGGTTTGTGTTTTGGATACATGATTTTTAGTAACTTCGGTTTAATTAATGATTTAAAAATGAAATTTTGGACTATATTTTTGGGATGTTTCAACCTAAGTATGATTTATATTGATTCTTAGCCTAATACTCCTAGTGACTAATGATAGTCTAGATTCCTCACTGATCCCCGTGTGTATATAAAAATCTATCAAGTAAGGAACAACTAGGTATGATCATATCGAAGGTAGGGTCTGTTTGGTATACATAGTATACTGTTTGGAAATCTCACTTTAAACACCTCACTAAATCCATAGTAGACATCATTTTCGTAAGTATATCAATCAGTAAAATGAGTTGTAATCACTGATAAATATCATTTATAGGTTCATAATAACGGCTTACCATAAAGGCGATATAAATGTAGCTTAACTTACAAAATTTTTAGCGAAAACCAGGAAATTGTACGGACAAAACTCTGAAACCGAAAGGTTATGTTTGTCAGACACCTACACCCCTCAAAACCTTGCTAAATAATCCAAGGAATCCCAAAAATTTGAACTCCAGCAAGAATGGTATCCAGAGAGAAAAGGAGTGGAAATTGGTGTGAAAACGAAGAAGAATCGTGGGTCTATTTATACCGTGGGGATGTGTGTCACGCATGGCTAAGAGGTGCGTCGCATCCCTAAGCCCCGTTGTTTCCATAACCTTATGACATATGTCACATGCCAATTTTTCCACACCTTCTTCTAGATTTAGCCATGTGTCGTCAAACCATGGTGCTGCATGTTCGATTTTCGTGGTGCCACATCACCTTGTCTATGTAGGATAACCGGTTGCCGACCGTGCCACATGATGCATCGGTGCAGCCACGTCATAAACCTAGTGTGTTTCTCGCAGATCTTTAGTCATCCATCACTTTTGCATATGAGCTCCGTTTTCGACGTTTTTTATATCCCAAGAATAATCTTGATGAGCTCTACAACTTTCATTAAGGTCTTAACTACTAATTCACACCATAACTAAAATTCATATTTAGACCAGTTTAGACTATTAAACTCTATGTGAAATTCATAACTCCCTCAAAAGAACTCCATTATTGACAGTCTTTGGACGTTCTTTATATGCATGCTCTCGGTTTTACGACTAGCATGAATTTTGTTTAGATTACTTAGGCTAATAAGCTATCTATCAAAAATTCACTTTTTACGATACGTAGAGTCGTGTCAATTTAATCGCCAAACATCGAAGAAGCATAACTACTTCATACAAAGTCAGATTTCAAAAGTTCTTTATATGCGCAGAATCCTTGTCACATATACTATAACTTTGGTTAAGATTATTTATCCTAAATAATATTCTGTTAAAATGTCATTTTATTGTTTATTATATCTTAATTGTCATACTCCGAATCTGCAAGCGTTACGTTTTCCAACAGATCCACAAATTCGCAAATGGTTTGATTGGCCTTCACATATTGAGAATGAAAAGTTGGAGCATTTTCACTTCCGATTAATTAAACTGAGGAACAAGGAAATTATGGCAACTCCAATTATCGATTGGAATTGGGTAGAAGATTCGGGTCTAGACTCTCAAGTTGCACCTCTTTTAATAAAAGTCCACATTAGGAAAAATTGTCGTTTCATTTGCAATGGTTAGGAACAATTGTTCAAAATTCAAGAACCGATTTTAAGGAGTTATGTATGTAATCCTTATCCACAATTATCTTCAACTTTAATGGAGATGTGAATGACAAGGAGCCCTTATTTTCCGGCTTGGATGAAAAGATCGCGAGCGCTCAATTATTGAATTAGCTTGAGGAATGGACTTTATGATCGTTTGGATGCTATCACCCTAACTTTTACAACTTTTATGAATGATTCATTTATTGTTCTACTAGAAGAACTATATGTTTAAGACCTTTGGTTTTGTTTAGCAAATAGTACATAAAACAAGGATAATACTTTGGCAAGCCTTATAAGATCTCTAGGACATAGATTTATTCACAAGCTGTTCACCGTTTCTATCAAGGGAATTCAAGGATAAAGTTCAAGGGATATATATATATATATATATATATATATATATATATATATATATATATATCTTTTCTTTATATGGAGCATCCTAAATTCAGGATATCTTGAATTCAGAAAGTTGGATTATACTTAAACAATTTGTGTACGGAATGAACTACATAGGACAATGTATGCATACTTTGTTTTCACACTTCAAGATCGAAAAGCCAGTCGACATGCAACAACAATTCCCATACATTCCAACTTGGGAGGAGTTATGGGAAATTAATGTTGTGGGATCATGCGTGAGTGGAGGATATAGTGATGACAAGGACGAATGATGACTATCATTTTACTTTTGGATTATATTTTTTTGTTTTTGATGTGTAAACCGAATGGTGTAATTTGTTTCTTTTCTTCATTCTAGGAATTTGGTTTAATTTTGTTTGTGAAGATTATAAATTATCATACATGAGTGAGGTTAGCCGAGAGTGCGAGTAGTCATAAAGAGCCAAAGTTTTTCATAAGTGTGCGGTGTAGAGAAATATAAAGGATATAATGATGCAAGTGATGATTTCTACGATTTCCACGGTGTGGTTGACACATTCTTGCGCCGTGGAGATTTCACAAATCACGACATTTCGTTAGTATCCTAGACAAGGTTAGGGAAATTATATATGTCAAAATCATAAGTTCAAATCATAAGGTGATTGAAATATATAACAAAATTAGATACATCTGAATACACAAAAACTAAAAAACACATAATGGTATCACTTCGTTAATAATTACTAAACATTTAAGATATATATATATATATATATATATATATATATATATATATATATATATATATATATGTAGTAATAATCACATGTGTGTGTTAAATAATAACTCATTAAGTATATTATACATTTTACTCACTGAGTTGATCGAGTTTTACGACACTCCCCAGGTCAGTAAGGGGCCGATCGGGGAGTACTCGAGATTTTGTAACTTGCCTCGGTAAGGGGCCGAGTAGCAACTATTTGGAGGAGTAATCGGCCAACTCGGCGAGTTTTACAACACTGATCCTAGCTGCCATGACGTGGTCAAAATTCCCACGGCATTGGAGACTTCGAAGTGGTAGCCATAAAGCAATGCCCTTCGATATTCTCTTCTCCGTCATCACTTTCTTATTTGCTATCAAATATTGATCCTTCAAACTCCATCTTCTCTTCAAGATGTTAATCTTGACGTTTTGTAAACATGGAACCATGTGTTGGGTGATGGATCTCTTCATCATCCGATCCAAATGACCAGATTTGATAAGTGCCTTAATCTTCACTCAAAATCTTTGCAACCATAGATAAATTCTTAGACCTTGCTTTTAGATCTTTGATTTTCATGGAATAATAGGACTCATCCTTAAAATTCTATCTCTTTTCCTCATTTTTCTTCATCATAAAATCTCTAGTAGGTGGTTTTTTCCATTGCAATAGTTGCAATCATAGACAAAATCTCTAGTGGGTTTCTTCTCAGCCTTTTTTTCTTTCTTCTTATTCATCAAATGTGACATCCCCAAAATCACGGCCAGAAAAGACCAATTTCATTTATGCTTTTTAAAATAATTTCAGAGTAAATCCTTTTGATTTAAAAGTGTTGCGAAATTTGTTCCCAAAACAAAACATGATAAAATAATATTTATCAAAGCATTTCATCAAGAGATGCATTTTCATTATATAATCAAAACTCAGGATGTTATATTCCGATACAGACCATAAAGCATAAACGATAACATTACAAGTCATTCAACAAATATATACATATACAGACTTGTAAACAAAACAACTCGGTGATTCATCCATCTTACGCCTTTGCACCACTTCCTGTAATACAAATAAAACTGAGTTGGTCAAGCTTGGGAGCCTGGTGAGCATATAGGGTTTTCAACCCACAATAAATAAATTATATTTAATTTCACCAACCAATCACTATCCCGATTACCCATTCCCGTTATCCTCACTTTACGTCCCTAAAACAACATCTATCTCAAGGGACCTAATCTAGGATTTTCATCGGGACGGACTTTACTGCTAAGGGGTTTCCTCAACAATAGATATCCTAAAGGCAACCATGAGGGGGATAGAGTACACCGGTGAACACATCGTTCACAACACCTACAGGTTATGAACCTGCTAGCGTTCCACAAGACTGTCTAGAAGGAGTCTGTGGTCGTTATCCATACTCCGCTGAATAACTAGATCAACAACAACATCGAGGCCTCTCATCTATTTATTACACACCAACTATCTACCCATGTTCTATCCAACATATTAGTAGATAAAAATATATATTTTTATACATAGTTTAAAACCTGTATAGCATTTTCATTCAATACATATTCCACATAACAGATGAGGCACACCCACATAACACGTATTTCATAGAAAATAAATCAGATCTATGAGATAGAAGAGAATAAATATACATTCACACATATAACAACAATATTATACACATAACATGTATTTCGTATAAAATACTTCATAATTATGCGTTAGAAGAAAGTAACTACACACTCACTTGATCAGAAGATGATCGGACAGCACTACGGCTTGTAGAAGTAGTAATCCTCAGCAGATCTGGAAGATCTCCACAAAAATCGAACTTCTCGCAGACACAGCTTCGGCTCGGGAATTGCACTTCTCGGGATCTTCGGGGCTTCGAAACTTGCTTCGGGGCTCGGGAATATTACCGTGGCTTCAGGGTACTTATGGCACGCAAATCGAGGTAAAACGGGAGAGAGAAGAGAGAAAAAGAGCAAATGAGCTGGCTGCCCTCGCATCCTATTGATAGGAGGTTGAACCTCGTACGTACGCGTACGCCTGTACGCGGGGCATACGCGTCCGAAGTCGTCATGGCGTGCATCATCCGAAGAACTCGAGTGCGAAGGTCGTCATGCTTCGCTGTACACTGGGCGTACAGCAGTACGCTGGGTGTACTTCGGATATGCTCGGTGACTCCTCTTCGGATAATACCAGATTTTATAATTAAATTTTAATATTAATTATTTAATAAACTTTGAAAATTCATATCTTCTTCATATGAACTCCGTTTTCGATGTTCTTTATATCCACGCGTAGGTGAGACTACGCTCTACAACTTTCGTTTAGACTTCGTCGGCTAATTTGACTTTATTTTTATTAATTATTTTTAATAGGCTGGGACAGAAAAATTTCGTTATAAATTCATAACTTCTTCGTTTGACGTCCGTTCTCGCCTAACTTTTCATTGCTTCGATACCAACAACGAGATCTTCGATTCTCGTTTAGATTGCTTCGGCTAAAAACCGCTCGATCTCAAATCAAGTATTTCGGGCTGCATACCGCTAAGTCAAAACTTTAATAAATCATAACTTCCTCATATGAAGTCAGATTTGGGCGTTCTATATATATTCGGAAACCTCGTGTCAACTACTACAACATTATACAAAGATAACGAGTTTATTTTACACTTAAATTTTGACGCTTATTTTTATTCTTAATTAATCAAACCACATAATTAAGCAATTAAGCACAAAACACATAATACTCAAATAATACACTTCTATTATTTCAAAACAGGTTACAAAGGTTAACCTAGACTATTATATCAACATTAATAACAGGTCCAGAAACACAGACGTTACATCAAACCTTTTCATCACCTTTGTGCTTAACACCAGAACTAGATGTCAAAGATGTTTTCTTTAAAGAATTGTTTTTGAAATTACTATTCATAGGCATTTTATAAAACTTTTTGACACTATTATTTGAATAATAGGTCACAACTTCATCGTCTGAATTCGTTATCAAACCTTCTTCACCCAACACCTTCTTCTTCACCAGAACAAATTTATTTAACATTTGGTTTTTAGAATAATGCCAAAGGACCAGAAAAATTCATTTTCCCTTGTCATCAACAATTTCTTTAACCTCATACTCATGAGCTTTGAGTATGTTGTAAAGATTCAACAAAGAGTAAGAGTCAAAGTTCTCCTACGTTTTGATTATCAAGCAGATGCTCTTCCATTCTTTCCTTAAACCAAGAATAAAGGTAATGTTGAACTCCATAAGAGTTCGAACTACATCAAACCTTAAACATTTGTAGATCATGTTACTGAAACGATCATAGCAAGCTTCAATTGAATCCATCTCTTTTTTTCTTAAAATAAGCCAACTTAGACAAACATTAAGTCACCGAACTCTTTTTTGTGCGCTACTTTACTTTTTTTTTTTTTGAGAATATTCCAGATCTCCTGTGTTGTTTTGCATCCATAAACGTAATTGTAGACCACTGGTGGTAAGGCTCATTGTGATTCACGAATACACCTTTTATCATTAGCTTATTTCTTCAATCGCTCTACCGTCATATCTACACTATGTGATGTTGTTTCCATTGCTTGAACAATATCAACTTGTTATGGTCCTTTATCAACTGAACGCTATAAATCTTCATTAATTCTTATGAAATAATCCTCCATTTGATCCACCCACTGATCATAGTACTATGGAAGTAACATTTGGGTTTTGTGGAAGAACCAAGAAGCTTTTCGTAATTCATTATTGTATTCATGTTCATGTTTTCCATCGATTTGTTTAGAAAAGAAGAAAATCTTGAATATGAATGAAATCAGATTCAATTGACTGATTCTCATTTGCATAATCGATAAATCTCAGAGATCGCTCGAAGAACAACGTTTTCAATTACAGAAAAGTTGAATTAGAAAGAATGAATCAACTAATGAAAACAAGAAAGAGATTCCTATAAAGATTTGATGATTCCTGCTCTGATATCAGTTGAAGAGTCAATAAACCAATCAAGTATGAATCTCGTATGTCAATGAACATCATGAAGTAAATAATATCTTGTTTCAGCTCATATTATTTGTATGGTTATAAAGGTACAAGTGTTTATGATAAGTGTACAAAAGTTACAAATGATCAAAGCAACAACGCTATTTATAGTGTTATCAACAAATACAAAAAGTATAACAGGACTTTGACTATCAGAGTGTTATATATAACAATACCTACTAAAATACATAGATATATTGAAGGTTTCTACATATAACAATGCCTACTAAAATACATAGATATATTGAAGGGTATGAAACCTTCGATATACACAACTATGTAATACTTGTTCTACTACAAAATGAACACTTTGACATATTGATATCATCAGAACATCTTTTGATTCTACACATAGTTTCTTTGATTTATCAATATTTTTTTTATAAATATTTATGTTTGATTTGATTTAATTCATTAAACTCACTCTTTCTAATTTTTCTATTTAAGCAGTAATCATTTGTAGCTTTCCATATTTATTGATATTTAAGGGTTTTTATATTTTATGTTATAATCACATTCCTTATTATTAAAATACATACTGAAAATATTATAACGTACGATGAGTCCTAAAACTACTAATAGATATTTTTAATTATGTTACATTGAATTGTTATTATATTAGATATTGATATAATAGAGAATGAGTCACTGCTAAATTATTAACTTCCCAATTTCAACAACTAATAATTAAAATTTGGTCAATAATCTAATCATTGGGATTTAGTTGATTTTATAGAAAATATTTTGATGTTTTTTTTTTCTTAAATATAAAAATCTGAAATGTCTATTTTGATATATAAAAACAATTGATTTTTATATACAGAAATACAGTTATGTATATATTTATGATGAATAAATGTTGAATAAAATAGATCACACAATACAAAAGAATTTTACAGAAATGATAAAAAAAAAATAGATTTATCCAAAACTTAATTGCTTTTTATATAGGGTTTTAAGGTGTAAAAAGTTTTTAGGTTTTAGTAAAGATTTTTTTTGTGTGTGTTTGATGTTAAAAAGCCAAATTTTTAACATAACAAAAAATTTAGTCTATTATGTGTTTCTCTTTATATCCACATGTGTAAATTAAAAGAAACAAAAGAACAATGATATTCTTATCTATTTTCATGTTAATTTATATTTTCATGCATTCTAGACAACTAAAAAAAGTATGAAAAACCAAAAGAATAACAAACTTTTATAAATATATAAATTGAAAAAGAGAGAACAATTTAGATAAATTTACATGTTTGTACAATTGTTTCTATTTTCATATATTATAGATAGTTAAAACCATAAAAAGAAGAAGAAAAAAGTGCGAGTAACCAACCAAATCAAAAACTTTTTTATAAATATGTGAAATGAAAGAGAAAAAATAGAACTCAAATAACTTTACCTATTAGTACATTCTTTTCTATTTTCATCAACTCTAAATAAGTTATCTAGACAAAAAGAATTTAATTAATTAATAATTGAATAGTATAAATTTAAGAGGTTGGGGAGTTATATATATATGGATCAACATAAAAAAAAATTATTTTGAATTATATTTTATTTGAATGACATTCTTTATAAAATTTATAGAGATAGAAAGTGAGTTAGGTTTAAGGTGAGGGTATGAGGATAGGTAGGCCGGTAGGGATTAAGTATAATATATTTTATTTTTTATTTAGGTTATTTTTATAAATAATAGATAATAAAAATATAAAAAATAAATTAAAAAGGATAATAAAGTTTTTTCAATTCTACATGGGATGAAACACGTAATAAAACAAATGCCTAACAATGGTCTGAGTATTAAAAAAAAGTTAAGAATCAAACAAATAATTTTTATCAAACCACATGGTTTAATGGACTCATTTAAGTAATTTGTTCATAAATAAATAATATGAAGAAAACAATTATCTGGGTTTTTTTTAGAAACTAGGTGTAAGCTTCATGTATTACATAAGTGTATTTAAAACAATTAGATATATATAAAATTTGAGAAATTTAAATTTATAAGAAAATTGAGAAAAATATTAAATTACTAAAATTAAAGTGTTTTTTTTTCTTTTTTAAATTTAAACAAATCATTTAGATAAAATAATCAAAGCAAATTAATGAGAATTTAATTTAAAATTTTGAAATTATAAGGAAAGTAAATTAATGAAATTGATAAGCATTTATTATTAAATTTAAATATCATATGGAATTTAATAAAATACGAAAACCACAAAATTACATATGGAATAAAAATTAATTTAAAATAACCACAAAATGACATGTGGCAAAATGAATAAGAGTGTGATAAGTGGCAAAAAAAAAACTTTCATTTATTAAAGAAGATTAAATACCATATGGAATTTAATAAAATAGGAAAACCACAAAATTACATATAGAATAAAAATTAATTTAAAATAACCACAAAATGACATGTGGTAAAATGAATAAGAGTGTGACAAGTGGAAAAAAAAAAAAAAAACCCTTCATTTATTAAAGAAGATAATAAACGGATTGTCCTATGTAATAGGTAATAGTTGATAAGTTTTGGGATTAAAATTTCAAGATAGATTTTCATATTTACAAAAATAATATGCACCATCTCATTACAAGATTGTGTATTAATATGGTTTTATGTAAAAGTTAGATGATGCTCATCTAATAATTTTAATGACGTCCATGCATATGTAATATAGCTCTCATACCATATCAGATGTATTAGCCGATTCTTTTGATTAATTTTTTTACAACGCGATAAACCGTATAAATACAAATATACAGGAAATTAGATAAAAGGAAACAAAATCAATAGAAAATAAGGGGATATTATCTCTTCTGGTCAATATTATTAGTACAAATGGAAATATAATAACGGGGATTCTAATCCCCATCCTCATCTTCCAATATTCATTTCAATGATTCAATCTCTATCTCCATCTTCATCTCCAAGAGAGAATATAATTGAATCTCCATTTCCATCCTCAACACCAATGGGGATCGGGGATCCCTAACGGTGAATCGAAGATTTCTTTTTCTATTTTAATATGAAGACTTTTACGTAGAGAAAAACTCTAAAATTCATTTTATAAATATAAGATTAAAGATTTTACAAGCCATAAAAATATTCATAGATTATATAAAAGCTATAAACAAATTTTCTATCAAATTTAAACACATAGATGAAAAATCAAGTAGAAAAAAAAAATATATGAAAACGATATTTGAGGTAGCAATAGATAAACCAAGGAGAAAAATTATACAAGAGATTAAATTAGATAAACAAATAAAGAATATTATAATTTCAACCAAATAATTACTAATGAGTTGAGTTACTTGAATCAAATTTTAGGTGTTTTAATTTTTTACTATAAATATATCTTTTATTTTAATTTTAAATATTAATATCTATCGGAGTCAGCTTCAGGATCGAAGACTAGAGGTATCCTCATCCCGGTTTTTTATTTGGGGATTCCCCATCCCCGGTCAAATTGAGGATTCCTCAATCAAATCAGATGTGGATTTCAGGTTTTTCATTGGGTTTGAGGATTTTCTTTTCCGTTCCTAATTATTAGACGTCACATACTATGCTGTAATTTAATTTCAATTTTTAGTTCATACTAACATCTCATGTATAAATTTTTTCCATGATATCATTATATCAACTGACATGCTCTTATTTCTAAATAATATAAACGATAAATTTCACGTTCGGTCCAGAAAAAGTAACAATCGTCTAATGCAGACTAAATGTTTTTCTCTATTTTTTTTAATTCGAATTTTGTTATCAACGGCATACTCATATTTCTAAACCATATAAACGATAAAATCCCCGTCCAATCCAAAAAAATGTAACAAAGGTCTAATGTCGACTATATATTTTTCTTCATTTTTTTTTTAAATTTTAATTTTGTATGTTGCTTGTATTTAGAATTTTAAGATTAAACGTGTCATTTTATATCTTATTATTTAAAAGTTGTGATGTTATCTATTCAACAAAAATACTAAAAAAAATCAATACATTTCTTGTGTATTTATTGATGTTATATTCGTTTTGAAAAAGATTTGTGATTGAGATATATCTATTGACAGCGTATATTATGTTGTTGATAACAGATATCAATTTCTTTATCGACTATTCCAAATTGGCTATGGTATCCAAGAAGAAAGCTCAACAGCATTACGGATTTTTGACTATTGAAATGGGAACTTATCTTCGAAATATCTTACTTCCACTTGATTTTCTTTATTGAGCTCCCCTCTTCCCTTTTATAGAACATTGATGTATACGTATTTCTTTAAGTTTTTAAAACCGAAGATCTTCCATCTTTAACGAACCCAATAAAAATGAGACCATTTCTTATGAACCCGTTGAGATCTTCGTTACATGTGTTTATTGATTCTTAGATCATCATTTATCAAAGTAATTAATTAATCAAAAAATTTATGATGCACATAAATAAGTACTGAATAAAAGCTCATGAATGACTTATTTAGTTGAGCAATTTAAGACAAATGTTATTTCGCAATAGAACATTTTTAGAAGAGATTCCAAAATCTATAAATACTGTAAAATAAATAAGTAAAATCCAAACAAATGTATGTAAATAATAATTGAAAAATAAGTAGAATGCAATAAAAACGGTTAGGGTGATGTGATCAGCCACATGCGTGTCTGAAAACGATTCTTCTTTTTCTTTTTTAGTTTTTGGGTGTCAACAACTGATGCGTTGTTTACAGCTGTACCCGATTCAGGAAGGACTATGAACACTATGCTTAAAGAATTTCACTATCCAAACCTCATCGTTCTCAATGTTAGCAAACTTACCCCCTCAGATTTTGTTTCTTCATAATTTGTCCTTTACCTTTTTTTATCATGCACATTTTCGTGCCCATAGCCATGTTGATTATTTCACTTGTAACTGTGTCTTTGACAAATTATGTTATGGTTCTCCTACGACTTTTAGCAATATACATTGTTACATAAGAATCTTATGTAGTTTAAGAATTGTTGGTGATTTTGTATCATCAATGTATATAATGTATTTAAGTGTCATGGATTGATTGTTGACCTAAAAATCAATTTTGATGAATATTAAACAAGCAGGGAAGATGCGTAGTGTATACTTGTTTAAGTTCATTCAAGATTCAAAGTAGGTTGTTATTTAGGGGCGAGCCCCTAAACAAATGGGGGTCCGGAGGCAATCCCGCTGGGAGCGGGGTCCAAGGGGCAGAGCCCCTGGCTGGGGTCGAATTACCAAGTCAGGGCGGAAATTTTTTATATGAGTTATATTACTATATAAAAAATACCTTAGAAATCTGAATTTTCTATAAATGAACCGGGTTTTTTATTTCATTTTAACATTTATTAATGATCCGATTTTCTGACAGTTTATAATTGTTTTTGACAGTTGAAATAGTTTTTGGATAAAAAATTGTCTTGACAGTTTTCAGACAAATGAAGTACTTAATCATTTTGGTCATCATTTTCCTGGTACAACAATCACGAAAATCATACTTCATATTCTCTGTTCTTGAAACTCTTCCAAGTCTTATTCAATTAAAGGTTGGGAGTACCATCCAAATACTTTAATCTAAAAGTGTACACACGATTTTCAGAATTTTCAAACCTTTTATTACCATGAAATCTAACAAGAATCTCATAAATAATCATTGTTGTGGAATTCACTATTCAGTTCGATCAATTGGGGAGTAGTGTATACTCGGTCTAGGCGGGGAGTATTTAAATATGATATTTTATAAAAATAAAATAGTTTTAGGAAAATCATATATATATATATGAAAATTCAAAAGTTTATTAAAATTCATAATAAAGTATGTGAAATATCTATAAAAAAAATACACGTTTGTTAAATTAGTTCGAAAAGGTAAAGATTTTAATTATGTAAATCATGAAGATGAGAATGAGAGAAAGGAAAACATATACAATTCATTTATTCAGTATCTTGGTTTAGTTTTAAGGTTAGTATGTTAGATAAAGTATAAAATATAGATATTAATCTTGATATTCTTGATTTTTTTTCTCTTTATAAGTCGATTTTAACCATTTGACCGAGATTTGGCCAAGTTTGATCGAGTTGCCAGAGGTTGACCGAATTGGTTTGAGTTTGACCCAGTTGGAGCAAATTGGATTGATTTTAACTGAGGTTGACCGAATTCCGAATTATTTGGCCGAGTTGGCTTAACTCGCCTCATTAGAGGGGCCGAGTCCGAGTACTCGGTCAAGTACTCGTCCGAGGTGGTCGAGTTTTACAACATTGTAAGCAATATATATTGTTACACAAGACTTTATGAAGTTTAAGTTATGTCATTATAAATTTTATTGGTAGCACTATTTGCATGTAAAACTGTAAAAAGAAACAAATATCTCCAATCAAAATTGATTATTTCTTTATATGACATACTAATCAATTAGGAAATTGGATTTTTTCTACATGATAGAGTAAGCATATCGGTTGTGATAGTTTTTTCAGATGGTTTGAAACTAATGACCACTTATTTTGTATCAGTTTATTAATGAACAAATACATATATTCGCTACACATGAATAAACTTACATTAGCAAAAATCTTTCAGTGTTGTACGATGTTTTTTAGAATATAAGGTTTTGATACCAAGATACCAACTAGCTCATTTAATAAGCATATTAAACATCTAAAATCATTTTGTTGTCATATCTACATTTCACTAATCTAAATGACGATTATTCACGCATCTCATTCCAATCGTAGCAATGGAGCATTTATATGGATGCTCTTTCAATAACCAAATATACATATTAACAACTTTGATCTATTAATATAAGTCACGTATCTACAACTATCATTTCTAACCTATTAATATCAGTAACGTATCTACAACTATTACTTGTGATTTTGACATTTTCTAAACTATAAATATTACGAGTGCCAATAGTTTAAAAAATTAATTAGAAGCGAAAGAACTACATCGAACTTTGGAAGTGCTAGAAGAAAAAAAATCTATTCAAGGGACTAAAACAATCATAGGATAAACTAAAAGGTCTTTTATGTAAATTTGTTTTTCTTCCACCTATTTTCTCCTATTTTCTTAAGTGCTTGTAGAAGGGTGGTGTTTAGTAAACAGCAAAAAGAGTAATAAAATCGTAATTTCTCACTTCCTCCGTCTATTTCGTCCCAAAATAATTCAGCAGCTTTCTCTCTTTCTCTCTCTCACATGTTCATTCGGTGATTATCTTTAGAAAATATAAAAATTCCCAGATACATTCATCCAGACATATATCCGATATCCAAATATTTATATACTTTATACATACTATACTTCAAAGATTACACACCCAAATATAGTAATTTTTTATCCGATTTTAGCGATCTGTGCAAAGTCTACGTGACTTTCTTGGTGGGTTTGGTGTTTACTTCAATTATTGATCATACCCATCTCCCGAGATCAAATTTCACATCATAAAAGATCGATCTTTGAGATAAAGAGTGTGTTTCAAGAACTCAGTAACTAATGCTTCGAGATATGGAATGAAGTTTTCTCGAGGGTTTTTCTGTGTGGATTGGTGTAATTGCAGGTTCAAAAGCTGTTATTCTTCCTCCTTTTTGGGTCTTTTGAAGAAACAGAAGAGTTTGATATAGTAAAGGTGAGTCTTTTTTAGTAAATTCCTTGTTTTTAGGGTCCTTTTAGTTGCACTTTCTTTCCCATAACTGCAGTCTTTCTTTATAGTTCTCAAATTACTCTTGGGATTCATATTTACACTGATGGGTTCAGCTTTTTATCAGATTTTGTGTTTTTGTAAGCATTTTCTTGGTTGATTGTGTAGTTTAAGACCAATTTTATTGGTTTCTCAAAAGTCAAAAAGCAATCATTTTGCTTTGTATATGAAATGGTTTTTGGGTTTTTCTTAGTCGCTAAGGATTGGCCATATTCCAAAAAAAAAAAAAAAAAAAAAAAACAATCTGAACACCCTGTTATTAGGTGTTTGATTTTGTTCCTTTTCTGCGTATAGGGTTCGTCATATTTGATAAATTATAGCTTTATTTTTGTGTATTACAATGCTATGAAATGAGGGGAAAAAAAATGAAATAGAGTGTTAGTCTTTAATGCATATTAATTAATGTTTATATTCAAGGAAGAAACTTGCCTTGGGGTTACTCTTTTTGCCACCGAATATTAATTAGTCTTGTACTCCGTGTGGCATCGTATTGAAGTATTGTCAATTTTTTTCCACAATAAGAAGTCTAAAAATGTAAATGTCATTCTTATTTTTATCATCTAAACAACTTTAAAAACTAGTCCAGTCATGTCCATGTCTATGTCCGATGCAGCGTGCACCTTGCACCAGATGATAGCACAGGACATACACATGACATGGAAATGCCGGACAACTTTATAGGATTATTTTTATGACGAGCAACATATTTAGCAGTGACTTCAGTACTATCAACTCAAATGCATAATAACATTTTTTTGCCCTTTTCGCTATTTATATTAATTACTCGTGTTTTGAACCGAGACCATTATCGAAAGGTTGTGAATTTTTACTCCACCCAAAAAGATGGGTAGAAAAAATAGATATAGAAAACAATGGTCACTTGTCGTGTTCATGTCTCATGCAAATGATGTGAATTCCTTTCATTATCATTAAAAATAACCTCAAAAGATTATCATGGATGCGTTCCTCTCATATGTATATTGGACACGTTGAAAAAGCGCTTTAGGGTTATTTATTTTGAGAGATTAGGGGTAAGTATTTGGATCGGTTTTGTTTTACAAAATATCGTGAACCTTGGACCAGACCTGTTGAGACTTATCTTAGCAGGTCCAAGTTCAAGGTTCGGTTCCTGATTCTTTTGGACGTAAAAGTGATCATTTGAACCGAACTTGTTTTGCAAAAATTAGTAGACCTTGGATCGGACCTGTTTAGGTTTACCGGTTTGAAGGGCCAAATGTTCACCCCCTACAAGAGAGCCGAAGTAAATTTAGTCTTTTGCACATATAAAAGCATTTAATAAGCTATGGAAAAGTCAAAAAAGCTATTATGATAGTTTTTCACTTCAAATTTTGTTAACATTTATTGTAAAGGGTCCCATAACTATGATGGAAACTCACATAACTTATTTACACTTGTTTAGATTCGATCACGTTAACACTACCAAGACTTTTGTAACGGATTCGAAAGAATCAAGAACCAAAATCATAGACATTCTTGTGATCTTACACTATTTATCTCGATTCTCACAGGTTTTGACCTTTTATTCACAATCAAATCAAGTCAATGGGGAACTATATGTGACAAGAATGGATCCACAAGCATTCATACGTTTATCAATTGGTTCCCTCGGATTACGATACCCGGAAACAAATTCAAAATCCCCAAAATCCCAAATCCAAACCTTCTCTTCCCCATGCACATGTGAAATCCGACTTCGAGGATTTCCCGCTCAAATAGCATCAATCCCACTCATATCATCACCCGAATCCACCCCAGATTCCCACAACATCGCCTCAAGTTTCTACCTCGAGAAATCGGATTTAAAAGCATTACTCACACCCGGGTGTTTCTATAATCCCCAAGCATGTCTTGAAATTGTTGTGTTCACTGGTCGAAAAGGGTCGCATTGTGGAGTTGGAGTGAAGAGACAACAGGTTGGAACGTTTAAATTGGATGTGGGTCCTGAATGGGGTGAAGGGAAACCAGTGATGCTTTTCAATGGGTGGATTGGAATCGGGAAGATGAAACAGGAAACCAAGAAATTTGTAGCGGAGCTTCATCTGAGAGTGAAATTGGATCCTGACCCGAGATATGTTTTTCAGTTTGAAGATGAAACGAAATTGAGTCCTCAGATTGTTCAGATTCAAGGAAACATCAAGCAGCCGATTTTCAGCTGTAAATTTAGTCAAGACAGGTAATGTCGATAGCAAATAATGGTTTGGATGATTTGTAATGGTCGTTTTTTGAAACAATTTCTGAGCTTTTGTTATGGATTACACAGGGTGCAGCAGGTGGATCCGTTGAACAACTACTGGTCAAGTTCCGGCGAAGCTTCCGATCAAGAAATCGAGAGAAGAGAAAGAAAAGGGTGGAAAGTGAAAATACATGATTTATCAGGTTCAGCGGTGGCGGCGGCGTTCATGACGACGCCGTTTGTTCCTTCAACAGGTTGTGACTGGGTTGCCCGGTCAAACCCAGGATCTTGGTTAATCGTCCGACCTGACGCTTTCCGGCCGGAAAACTGGCTTCCATGGGGAAAACTTGAGGCATGGCGTGAACGCGGCGGCGTTAGAGACTCCATCTTCATCCGCTTCCACCTATTGTCGGATGGACAAGATGGAGGCGAGCTACTCATGTCGGAGATACTCATAAACGCCGAACGTGGTGGCGAGTTCTTCATAGATACCGACCGGCAAGCTACCTCTAACTCCAATATACCGAGTCCGCAGAGCAGTGGCGACTTCGCCGGATTAAGTCCGGCGGTCGGCGGATTTGTTATGAGTTGCAGAGTTCAAGGAGAAGGCAAAAGAGGGAAACCAATGGTGCAGCTGGCGATGAGACACGTAACTTGTGTGGAGGATGCAGCGATCTTTATGGCGCTGGCGGTTGCCGTTGATCTGAGTATCGAGGCTTGCCGGCCGTTTAGAAGAAGGGTGAGGAGGGGAAACCGCCATTCTTGGTGAAGCTTTTCTGTCAGAGAACTTATAATTGTGTTTCAGTGGGACTTTGAAGGAAAGTTTACTGCTGCTTTCCTGTGTTTTAGTGTAATGACTGACGTATTTGTACAGATTTGATATTTCGCTTGTTCCTTTGCATGGTTTTTTCTGCTTAATGTCGGATAAATGGCAGGGGTTAGAAAAGTATTTGACCAATATATAGCGGACCAAATAGAAAATACTTTCACAATGTGTGTAAGGCTATATGGATTGGTCACTACAAACTCACCGGAAAAGTGGCGCCACCTATGCACCACGTCACCTTCACCACCAACCCACCCCACTATGAAAATGGTCACCACTAACAACATTCACTTTTATATTATTTTTTTATTTTTTTACCATTTTGTTAAATAAATAAAATGTTAAATAAATAACATATTTTATAAATAACATTTTATAAATAGCATATTTTATATTAATTAAAACCATATTACATAATTTAAAACACAGAAAATTAAAACTAAAATACTAAAAAAACATAATCCATACTTAGAAAATTAAACCTAAATTATTAAAAAACATCAAATCTAGTTGCGATATTGGTGGAGAACATCTTGTTGAATTTGCATAAAGACCCTTAAATTTTCTGGGTCGAGATTGGGTTGCGGCACTGTGTTTACGGTTTGAAGATTGGTGAGTGTCAATTGTCGCCGGCGTTGCTCCTCCGTTGACTCAAATTTTTTTTCTAAAAAATTTAGAGTTTTTTCGATTTTCTCCGCTAACACGTCCTCGTTGGTTGATTTTCCACTAGACGAAGCCCCCTTTCTCGCTTTGTCCCTACCCGGTGGTCGACGAAGATGGACGTCCGATGGGCCCTCACCCTCGGTGGCGTTGAACTCATCATTGAGGTCGAGGTTAGCACCGATCTCCGACTCGGACGTTCTCGGCCTTTTATTGAACCAGTGGTAGATCCCGAATGCGCCGTTTCCGGATAAAGGACCCATTTTGGGCCATTGCGACAAACTTCCCACGCTTTTTGGTTGCCAAAAGGTTTACCATTGTTGGTAATTTTGTATTGGTGCAATGCCGTTGACAAAATGTTGAAATCGTTGCTACCACTTCGATGCATATTTTTTAAATTGTCAAACACGCCGTTAAATTTGGTACACATTGCTCTAAGATCGCGCCATTTAGCATTGACTGAATCATATGTCCGACTCGTTTGCCTTACCAATAACGCGTGGAAGTGGTCTAAAATACGATTCCAAAAGCTATGTCCCGATTGCGCGTTGGCGACATCCCCGTCTTGTGATATGGCAATCCAAGCTTTAGCTAAAGTCGCCTCCTCCTCCTCGGTCCATTGGGTGTTTTTCTTCTTTGTTGAATCTTTGGATTTTTTTTTGCCTTCTACGACTTGGTTGTGTTTCTTGAACCCGTTCATCGTCGTCTTCATCGTCGAGGTTTACGAGTTGAGATTGCGATAATGGAACTTGAGAGGGTTGTGAACTTGGTTGTGGCTGTTGGAAAGTTTGGGGCTGAAAACGCGGAGGAGGTTGTTGTTGAAAGGGTTGAAATTGGGTTTGAACAAATTGTGGTTGTGGTTGGTTTTGGTAGTAGTGTGGGTGGTATGAAAGATTGGTAAATAAAGGTTGTTGTTGAACGGGGGATGATAACAATTGCATATAGCCAATGTTTGCTAAAGGATCATTTGGAGTATTTGGGGTGTTTGGGGTGGGTGGATTATTTTGGTTTGGATCCATGGAGGAAAGTGTATATTTTGAATGAGAGTATGTTTCTTTGTGTTCAAAATGTTGTGTGTGTTTGAATGGTAATATATATGTGATATATATAGAGAGTTTGTAGTAATTAATTAATTAATTAATTATTTTTTTACAAACGGTAATAAAGAAACGGTCAAAAATGAATAACCAATCAAATCAAGCGTCTTCAGCTCCACGGAACAAGACCCCCACCAGAAGGTGGGGCGGTGTTCACGCGTGAAGGGAGCTGACACGTTAGCTCCCACGCGTCTTCTTACTCCCACTCCTGATAGCCTAATATAACCTAGAACAAAGTAAAATTGAGTATCCCAGAAAGAAATCTAAAAAGTAAAAGGGTAATATTGTTGTTATTTTTGAAATAATCACTTAAAGAGATAATATATTTTTTTTTTATTTTTACCCATTTGGTTATTGAGTTTTTTTTCGTCAACATTTACCCCTTCAATTTGTTGAATTCTACACATTCAGTCCTTATGATCGGTTATTCCAGGTTAGCCGGGGAAAATGATTTAATAGGGTAATATATTTCTTATTTTGTACACATTTAGTCATTAATATTTTTGTACACATTTAGTCCTTACTATTTTTTTGTTTCAAAATAAGTTATTTTTGTTTTTGTACACATTCAGTACTTATAAATGTTTCTTTAGGTTTTTCTCACAACATCTTACGTAGAACAATCATTGATGAAGTGTGTGAGGCTGTTGAAGTTTATGTGTAATGTCTCATTTTCATAACCAAAAAATTTCATTTTTAAATAAGGCAAAACTCCCTAATTATAAATTCATTATTAAGAAAAAAACATTTATTCCGAAATACATTTATAAAAAATCAGAGTAATATAAAAAATGCATAATCCTCAATATTGTTGATGAGTGTGTACAGTCATGCATTCGCCTTCCCACGACCAACAATAGAACCTAAAAACATTAACAATATTGACATTAGTCGAAGAGCTACCTTTCACTACTCATCTTAGTTAAGAGATTTCTGTTTGGTCCTTATCATTCGCAAAGGTACAACATGTTTCTTGAAGAATCTTTTTCATCCAAATATTTCTTCACGTGTCACCCACTTCATTTGCGTATCCTCGACATCTATGGTTGAAACCAATCAGAATGTAGATACTGCATACATCTGTGTTTATGATCCTGATTCATGAGATCGTGATGATGGTGAAACCCACAATTTCTAACCATTTAAGGAATTGGCGGTGAACTTTGTGTACAAGATTTTAACGAAACAATTGTTTGTGTACCCTTCTTCGATATTCAAAATCATATTCCTTCGTTATAAGTGGTCTTGTTAAAATGTTCTTCACCCAATAGATTTTTACCCAACAAGATCCAACACTTTATGTTTCGTGGAATATGGTTTCTGCCTAAATATCAATTTGTTTCTTCATCACTTACACATTTTTGTAACCTTAACTTGTCACCGACTACACTGGTCACACAAGTAATTTTGATCATTGAATTTACACTTATGTTAAATTGTGATCATGGTCAAAGTTGAGCCAACCTTTCAAGCCTTGTTAAAAGAAGCCCTTCGATACTCCTCTATGAGTATTCGATTGTATATCACGGGATACCACAAAAGCAGTTTGATACTTCTCTTATTGTTGGATGAAGTGATCGTTGCCCGGGATCCATCTGTTTTTTCCATCAAATGATTTTTTTATGTAACTATATGCACATTTTTGTTATTTTGGCTCACACTTTTTCGTTGGCACAATATTGCACAGAAATCCTCGAGGTCTTGGGTATTACCAACCCAAACCTAGATTTCGAAAGTCTGGTAATGATTTCATTTCTCAACCCAAAGAAAATGAGTCATGCCTCGTATCTAAGGTTTTGTGACGATTCTTATAATCTTGGGGTAAGCGAAATGACTGATTGATGTGATAGTTTGGTTGCTTAACGGTTTTCCAGAAAAAAGTACACATCACTTTTCAGGCGTGGTGTATTATATAGTAACTGGTCTATTTTCAAGGATCGACGTGGCATAAATTTATAGCTAACCGCTTCAAATTAAAATTTGGGGTCTAAGTATATAGGGGTTTTGGGGATTTCTTATTCAAAATTTACACGATCAGGCTACAAATTTTCCCCAAATTAACTTACCTTGTACATCTCTATTCTCTCAAACCTTTAAACCCTCATAATGGCGGCCACAAATGTTAACGTTGATCCTTCTCAAACAACTAATGATGCCAAATCTCAACCTTTGTCGAAGATCCAGAGCACAAACTATCGACTTCAACATGATGTCGCAAAGTACCCGAAAGAGTTGCAAATGCTAATTGTTGTTCTTAATCACTCGATGTTGTCTACAGTGATTTCGTCTTCATTCTATGCTTCGATGACTTTGTTATCACTGGCCAGATCAATTGCAGTGTTCAATAAGACTTCCAAGATTGTTACTTTCCAACTTACCAATGAGAAGAAATACAAACTGTCAAAGAAACAATTTGCTCAAATCTTGAAAATTCCTAATGAGGGACCTTTCTATGAGGTCACAAATGAACAAGTGATTCACATGTTCAACGAGATGGGTAATCAAACCATACTCACCAAGATTAGTTGGTTCAAGAAGTATTGTTTACCATGCTTATGGAAATTTCCTTTTTGGAATTATTCTTCGATGATTGACAGGTCGAAGTGTTGGATTGGATAAAGCTAAGTTGGAGGTGTATGCGATGGTTGCTGGCCACTACTATAATCTTAATGTGGATTAGGCTACATAATTGTGGCAGGAATTTGGAAATAGTATTGTATACATAAATGTTGCTAATGGTGTGTCTTGTGCAAGGTATTGGAGTTTGATCTTCCAATATGTCTATGAAAAGGTAGGTATTCTGGTTCCAGATGATGTTCCAAAAGTTGAATTTGTCTTGTATCAACATCCCAAGGTTGTGGAAAATGATTTAGAGGAATTTCCTTTCGTTGCTCGAATTCCCGATGCAATTCTTCGTAAGGTGGATCCATCACATCCGGTTCTTGTGTCTTATCTTACCAAAATCAATCCTTCTATCGAAACATATGTTTTATTACGCAAAGGCATTGTTGGTACATCAAAGAGAGGAATTGGGTCAAAGAAAGTTACCAAGGCCAGTCCATCGAAGTCTAGTCCTATACCTACTAAGAAGAAAGTTTATAAGTTGGCTCAAGCTTATAACTTAAAGAAACTGAAAAGTAATTGGTGCTTATGAAATTTGGTGTATTGAAAAAAAGAACGAAGAATATCGCACATCAGCCTCGTCATTCACCTGAAAGGCAGCCTATTATCGAAGAGGAAACTGATGAAGTTCCTATGAAGTCCTTATTTTCACCTAAAGTTGTTTTTGTTTCCAGACTAAAAAGGATTCGCAAACCTCAATTAATTCGAAAGGGTGTTACTATTCGTGAAATACCAACTCCAGTTTCTATGGCTTTAAAGAACCGAAGAGCTCATGATATGGTGAAGACACTCAAAAAGAAGAAAAAATAAGTAAACGATACATTGATGAGGCTGTTGTCAAGACAGAGTTTGAAGATAGTGAAAAGTCTCAGTCTCCAATTCATCATGATGATATGGGTTTCAATCATCTCAGAGGGGCTCTACTTTCAAGTCGAATTTTGAGGTGATTGGAAGTCCTAGTGGCAATGTGGAAACATCTAATATAGACACAACCACTAATCTAGGTGATCATTCTATTTTATCCATCCTTGAGCGGACTTTGGTCATACCACCTGAAGTTTCAATTACCAAGTCCAATATGGAGGAGGTTCGAACTTCAAGTATCCCTGTGAACATATCTAATATGGATACAAGTACTAAAATGGGTGATGGGATGTTTACTCACGAAGCTCAAGGTATTTCGACTCTTTCTTCTTCATATGTTCCTATTTCCATTGTCATCTTATCCACATTCAAAACCACTGTTATGGATACCTCTACTTCGTTACCACCATTTATTTCACCCATTCCCACATCCTTACCTTCTTCTACCATATCATCTACTTTTTTGAATATCATGGATCAGCCTATCACTTCTTTATTTCCTTCTCAATCCACTGAAGGACCCACATCCATTCCTGAGGAGGAGAACATTTCAGATCATATGTTTATGTCTGGTAAGTCGTTCAAGATCCTCAATCGAAAGCTCAATTTTTTGTTACAAGTTGAAGTTGGTGATGGCCATCGAAATAGTGTATCTAGGATTAAGGTTGATGCATGCTCAAAGCTTAAGAAATTTTTTTGAAAGCCTTGATGGAACAGATTGATACACAAACTGAAAAACATTTGAAGCATCAGTCTGATTCTTTTGTTCATGAAGTAAACGATTTGAGGGCTATTGCAAAATAAAGACATATTCTATTCGTTGAGGCTGTTAAATAAGTGTTAGAGGATGTTAATTTGAAAGTTGAAGTGCTTCTTTCTGAAATGGCGAAGGAGGTTGTCAAGCTTGATCACAATTACTCAACTCTTAACACTAAGGTTGATATTGTTGCTACTGCTGTTACGAAAGTTGTTGAATTTCATAATTCTCTTCTTACCAAGATTGATACAAAGTTGGATTTTGCTTCTAAAAGCTTTTCCAAATTGGAAGAGTTATTAGGAAGTTTGAAAGAGTTACTTTTGAAGCTTTGTTCTTTCTACCATATTTGATTTCTCAAGAGTTATTTTCCAAATATGTTTTCCTCATTGGCGTCTACTCTTAAGGCTGGATTGGATCCACTTCTGAAATTGGTTAATTTGATGCCAACTCATGCCCCACCTATTCACATAGGGGTGCAAGGGGGAGACAATGTAACATCCCAAAAAAACAGGCCAAAAATTTCATTTTTAATTACGTCATTTTAAAAGCAACAGTGTAATAAAACATCTGTAATATTATGTCATGTCAAAACCAAAGTAGAAATAATCAAACATGTTATCATAAAACAATATCAGAGTGTAATCCCAAATATCTCTTGTGCGGAAAACCATAGTGTGATGCGCTGCAATCAAGCCGACTCCTTTCCTTTAAACACGAAGTACCTGAAACCAAAACTGAAAACCCTAAGCACAAAGCTTAGTGAGTTCCCCCATCATACCACATACCATAAAATCATATCACATACATACTGCCAGGAATTTCTGGGGTGCCTGACCTACCCGGTACGTCCATTCTGGGGTGCCGACCTACCCATGCGGCCATTCTGGGGTGCCGTCCTTCCCGTGTCAAGCCATTCTGGGGCGCTGACCTACCCATGTCGAGCTATTCTGGGGTGCTGACTACCCTTCGGTCCTAACAACCGAACCTCAGGGACCATTTCACCCCCTATTACTACTATCACATATAACATAACACAAACATAATATCAGACATATTTGGGGTGCCTGAACTACCCTTCGGTCCTAACAACCGAACTCGGGGACTAGTCCCCTCCTACTACCTCTATCGCATATAACATAACAAACCAGCATGCAAACATATCATCACATACTGTCAGACGTATCTGGGGTGTTTGACTACCCTTCGGTCCTAACAACCGAACTCTACTACTATCACATACAACATATCATGCTAGCATATAACATATCAGGTAGTAGCAAACCTAGATGATATCACAAAGACAATCATCTATAATACATCTCCTACTGGTGGGCCGACATTGTGGCCTTAGAGCCACCGCTACTGGAAGGTAACTCACCTCATACTGTTGAAGTCCCTTAGTCACAACCCCACACTGCTGAAGTCCCGCAGACTCAACCACAACTGCTGGATGACAGATTCCCGAACTGTCAACACCAAAATAACACCCAATTAATAATTGGGTCCCAACACATAACCATAAATACATACTTGGATAATTACTACATTACCCTAAGATTGGCTTTATTCAAGCCCAAGGCCCAAACCATAGGCCCAAAGCGAACTAGGAATCAAAGCCCAGCATATGGCCCGATTTTCCAAATTGGGCCTAGGTCTTATGGCCCAACATTATACAATCATTAAGGCCCAACTATGGTCCATCTATGGCCCAATTTTCCAACTTGGGCCCACCCCTTACCTGGGACTTACCCTAGGCCCGTTAAATTATTTTAGCCCATATAATTATTCTTGGATGACCCATTAATAATCCAATCATTAAGGCCCAATAGAAAGGCCCAACAATAAACCCAAGTGAAGTTAGGGTTTCACATAAAATGTCGATTAGGGTTAAGTTTCCTACTTAACCCATTAAGGAATTATTCCTCTAAAGACTTAATCCATTAAGTCCATCGTTCTTCTAAATAAGTCATATGGTGTGATTGGGCTTAATCAAACAATTCCATTCCAATGGCCCAAACGTGGGTCTCGATAAGTCCAAGCCCATAATCCCAAATTAGAGTTTTCACATGAAATGATGATTAAGGTTCCATGTTTCTTTCTTAACCCATTAAGGACTTAATCCATTAAGTCCATTATGCCCTACGCTAGTTTGCCAATGATTATTAATTATTATTTAAGATTTAATAATTAATTCTCGTGTGTGCTCTAAGTAGTTTCCACAAATTAGGTTTTTATTGGCATTATGGTATTCCAATCCAAATGTTAGCCCATTTATCAATTTGTTGGCCTTTTATGACAATTAGGGCTTTATTGGGCCTAATAAGCCCACTAAAATCTTATTAAGCCCATATGGGTTTAATTGGGTCCATTAGAGTCCATTAAGCTTCATTGGGCCCATTAGAGCTCCTTTGAGCCCATTAGGGTTTCTAGCACCCCAAACAAATTTATCACTAGAGGAAAAATGCACAGCCACCCGACACGGCGGCCGGTGGCGGCAGCCACCACCTTAAGGTGGTGGTTTTCAATTTCATTTCATTATACTTTAGCTAATTACACTTTACAATGCCTTAACCAAAAATAAACACACGCTAACTACATTAAACACACACAAACCACCTTGAGGTGGCCGACGGTGGTGCATAGCGGTAGCCACCACCTCACGGCAGTGGTGGCGGCTGTTTTCAGTTTTCCGACCAAATGAAATCACCCATCACACACACCCATATGCATTTCTGCTTGCAAAACGAATCCAACACCCACCTGTGGTGGGTGGCAACGGCAGCAACACTCTAGTGGCAATCAACGGCGGATTGCAGCGATAGCAAGGAAATGGCCACCATGGTGGGAATCCATGGTGGTTCCCACATTTTTCCGGCCAACAGAAGGCATACGCACACACTAACACAAGTCAAGCAAGAGGAACACACCCAATCACAGCCACCCCCACGGTGGCTCACGACAGTCGGAGAGAAACGTCATCCACAGTCGCACCCGCTGCTCGATAAGGCGATGGCGGCGATATCTTGACGATAAAAGAAGAAGAGACGAAGTGGCGACGTAGCAGCAACACAGAATGAAGTGGAGAGGAGAGGAGATCTGTCGCCGGGAACAGTGGAGGAAGAACCAAACGACAACGATGGTGGCCTCCGACTTCCTCATCAGTGGCGACGGTTGAGAAAACGACATCAGCCCCGATGTCGAGCTCGATCCCTTCGTCGAAGTCGTGATGGCAGTCGCTCTTGGCTCACTGAAGTGTTACGGAGGCGACGCCGGAGGTGATAGAAGGAGGGGTGACGGTTGGAGGGAGGTGGGGTGACGACTGCACATAAGGGGGGCGTTTAGGGTTTGCTAACCGGTGAAGCAAGTTTTTATACCCGAGGCTACTAAACATTATGCCATAACGACATAAACAGTCCCTCCTTCCCAAAATCTATTCAATTTAAATCCTGATGATGGTATTTTAGCCCCTTAAACTTTCATTTATGACTTTTTAACCCCCGTAACTAACTTCTTGCCACACTATTCCGCTTTTAGGGCTATTATGTATTTATTACTTTACTTATTTAATAAATAAATAAACGCGGTATTATAGAAAAGGGTGTTGGTTCTTGTGTTTCAAAAGGTGTTGATATTGGTTCTTCGAAAGATCCTTCTCAAGGAAAGGTTGTAAGGAGGGTTATGAGTACACAGATTCCTACTTCACTTCCAACATTAATGACTACTACTTCAACTACAATAACTTTAAAACCTTTTAACAAAGGTGTTGTTATTGGTTTTTCTGCTGGGGGTTCAAGTTCGAAGCCACCACCCTCAAAGGAAGAAATTGAAGGAAAACGGAAGGGTATCAAAACTAATCCAACTAAATAAGAGAAGAAGATTGCTTTAGAAAAAGAAATGGAAAGACAAAGACAAATTCAAAGTATTTTAATACAAAGTCAAGGAGACCCACCTGGTCTTGAGAAGGGTGACCCAACGAAACCGTATTGTTACGAAACCATCGAACATATTATTTCTTTGGGTATCATACATCATTTTCATAAAGTCCCAAAAAGAGCTATGAGATAGAAAATTCAAACTTCAACCAACTGGATTTCCATATCAACCATGTGATGTTCATATCAGCTCACTATCAATTGATAGACAAATTCGAAGACAAAGAAGAGTTCAAGAAGCTGAAAATGAGGTCGCATGCAGTACTTGGAAAGAAAGAAGAAGAGATTTGGTTATGAGTAAAGATTGTCAAGGTGTTAGGCATAACCAATGATCAGATATTTGAAGGCTTATCGAAGAACTTTCATTTTCATGTGGTTCGTGCCAATAATGTGGCCAACGATTTCTCTGTAGCTGATTTTCCTTTGAGGAACCTTAATGATCTCATATGTGTGGCAACAATTCCAAGTGAGGTTGATGCTTCGAAACTTTAGGTGACAAGCAAAGAAGATTTCTTGCGTGGGCTTGAACATATCAAGCTTTTCATTGACAATTCTTATGATTTTCTTGCCTTAACGAATGTGGAGCTAGATTTGGCGATAGGAAAACAAATTTATGTACCACAATCTTTGTTGAAAGGTGTAGGAAGCTATAAGAATTTTGATGATGGAGAAATTTGGGTTAAACTTTTGGGAATAGCTTTTATTGGGAAGAATAAAAACAACAAGATGACAAAGTTTTTATTCAGTGCTGAAGATGTTGAAAGATATACGAATTCTCAGTATATGAATCTACTTGTTCGTATCAACAATTGCAAGAAGAATACTGGAGGTGATAAAGCTAAGGTTCATAGATCAATTGTTTGGTACATGGAGGTTAGAAGAGTTTTCATCAGGCAACGAAACGAAGATGTTAATGACCTAGGACTTGACAATGCTCACAAAGGGGGAGAATGTTGAGGTCGAATGGTGTTGTGAGGTGTCAAAATGTCATGAGTCTGTCTTAGTGTCGAAGTCTATATTTCAGCTTTCGTTGTATGTATTTCATAAGGGAACATTTTTACATCGAAGCTTGATAGTCTTAGCCCTTGTGTACTTTTTGTTAACTTTTGAGTTCCTAGAAATAGGGATGGGTTCTAGAGATAGAGAAACTTTTTAGCCTTCGATGTTCTTACTCTACACACTCTTGTAACATTCAGAAGTTTTATTGTTCCATCCAGATTATATTTACTCTTGTTTTCTAGATTCAATTAAAACCCTGATTTCATTTCATAAACTCGATCTATATGAACTACAATGACTCTGTGACTAACCTCTACCAAACATACTGGTGTACGACACATCCTCCTATAGAAGAGCTCGAAATGTAGCGCACCGATACTGGAGTGGTAGTTGTTGATGTATGAAAACTCAGCTAACAGAAGGTAGGAGTCCTAACTCCCACTAAAAAATATGACACAAGCCCTCAACATGTCCTCAAGCGTCTGAATGGTCCGTTCAATTTGGTCGTCCGTCTGCAGATGGTAAGCAATGCTAAGATGCAAAATCGTACCTAGTTCCTCATGGAACTTCTGCTAGAAATGAGATGTAAACCTAACATCTTGATCATATACAATGGATACTGGAATACCATGTCAAGCAACGATCTCGTGCATATACGAATCGGCCAATTTCTCGGTCGATGAGTTCTCATGGATAACAAATAAATGGGCACTCTTGGTCAACCGATCGACTATCACCCAAATCACATCATACCCCTTAGCCTTCTGAGGTAACTTGGTGATGAAATCTATAGTAATATGTTGCCATTTCCACATGGGAACCTCCAGTGACTGCAACTTGCCATGCGGTCTCTGGTGTTCGGCCTTAACCATTCGACTGGTCAAGCACCTCTCAACATACCATGCTATCTCCCACTTCATGCACAACCACCAATAGCTAAGCCTCAAATCTTGATACATCTTGGTGGCTCTATGGTGTATCGAAAATTTGGATTTGTGTGCCTCCTCAAATACATTATGTTTGATTGCACCAAAATCTGGCACCCAAACCCGTCTATATCTGGTCAATAATTTGCAACTGTCGGTAGCAAACCTTTCAATCTCACCCCGAGCCTCTCCTTCTTCCAATTTTACTTCTTGAATCCCTCGTCCTGAGCCTACCTAATCAAATCCAACAATGGAGAGTCAATCACAATTCTCATACATAGGCCTCCAATCATAGAACTAGCTGTCTTGCGACTCAAAGCATCAGCCACCACATTGGCTTTCTCAGGATGATAAAAAATCTCACAGTTATAATCCTTGACTACGTCAAGCCACCTACTCTTTCACATATTTAGATTCGGATGATCCATGAGATATTTCAAACTATTTTGATCCATGTAGATAGTACATCGAACCCCATATAAGTAATGCCGCGAAATATTGAGACCAAATACCCCTACACCCAACTCCAAATCATGAGTGGGATAACAGACCTCGTGCGGCTTCAGCTGCTTAGAAGAATTACCAATAACTCTCCCACGCTGCATAATCACTACGCGCAAACCCATGATGGATGCATCACAAAAGAGCACAAAATCCTCAAGACCCGTGGGGAAGGTCAACATTGGAGCCTCACACAATTTCTGTCTCAGAGTCTCGAGTGTCACCTGCTGCTTAGGGCCCACGCCCTTTCTTTTCAGATGGGTGAGGGGTACTAAAATCTTAGAGAAGTCTATAATAAATCTCCAATAATACCTTGCTAAACCCAAGAAACTGTTGATCTTTGAGGGAGACTTCAAAATTTCCCACAACATCACGGATTCAATCTTGTCTGGATCGAATAAAATCCCATTTTGGTTAACAAGGTGTCTCAAGACCCTCGGGGAAGGTCAACATTGGAGCCTCACACAATTTCTGTCTTAGAGTCTTGAGTGTCACCTACTGCTTAGGGCCCACGCCCTTTCTTTTCAGATGGGTGAGGGGTACTAAAATCTTAGAGAAGTCTAGAATAAATCTCCGATAATACCCTGCTAAACCCAAGAAACTGTTGATCTTTGAGGGAGACTTCAAAATTTCCCACAACATCACCGATTCAATCTTGTCTGGATCGAATAAAATCCCATTTTGGTTAACAAGGTGTCCCAAGAATTGGACCATTCATAACCAAAACTCACACTTTAAGAACTTGGCATACAACCGTTCTCACCTCAAAACTCCTAGAAGCTCTCGAAGGTCTCTTCATGATGCTCCCTGGTCTTGGAATGCACCAAGATATCATCAATGAAAACAATAACCGATCAAATGAGCATTGACCTTCATACCCGACTCACCAAACGCATAAATGTCGCAGGTGCACTGATGAGCCCAAATGGCATCACCACGAACTCATAATGACCATATCGAGTCTGAAACACAATGTTCTCCACGTCCTCCTCTCTAACTCTCATCTGATGAACATACCAAGATGCACCTTGGAACTAATCGAAGAGGTCATCAATCCGCAAAAAGGGATAACAGATCTTCATCGTCAACTTGATCAACTCTTGGTAATCAATGCACATCCGGTGTGAACCATCCTTTTTCATGACGAACAAAATCAGTGCTCCCCACAATGAACTGCTAGGTCTAATAAACTGCTTGCCCAATAGTTCTTGAAGCTGGGAAGACAGCTCTTGCATCTCCGATGGTGCCAATCGGTACGACCTATTAGCAGTTGGGGTTGTACACGGAAAAAAATCAATCTTGAACTCAACCTATCTCTCCGGAGGCACACCAGGCAACTCCTCCAGGTGTACATCTGCAAATTCTCTAACAACTGGCACATCTGAAACCAAAACTTTCTTCCCAACTCGAGCGTCAACCGCATAAGCAAGATAACCTATACACCCATGTTGAATATGCTCTCAAGCTCTAGTAGCAGAACAAAAAGGTTGATCCTAATCTGGTACCCTCTCCATAAATAACCAGTTCTCCCCCACTTGGGGTTCGAACTACTACCTGCTAACCCTCACAATCTATTACAGCCCCGAATCTACTCAGCCTCTCCATCCCTACAATCACATGCACATCTCCCATGGGAATAGGGATCAGATCAATCGAGTAAGGCACCCCTAAAAATCTCCAAAACATAATCCCGAAATACACTCGATGTCGAAATCCCATGTTTGTTGGCGATAGAAACCTGCAATGGACACTCCAGCTCTGCAAGGGTTATATCGAGACCCCTGCTAAAAGATTGAGATACAAAGGGCTGACTCGCACCTGAGTTGAATAACACAAGAGCAGGTGTAGAGTTTATTAAGAAGGTACCTAGTAGAAGCATAACATAAGCATACCATAAAATAATTGATAGAATAATAAATGGAAATATACTAGTAACGACGTCCAACGCCGCCTTGGCTTCCTCTGCTGTGATCTGAAAAGCACGACCTCGAGCCCTCGGGGGCTCCACCCTACCTTAAAACCCATTAGTGATCCTCAATGTAGCCGGTTCTAGAGCCTGTGCCGACTACACAGTAAGCAAGGGACAATTGGCCTTAATATGGCCAATCTGCTCACAATGATTACAGATCCTGGTACTTGGTACTGGGATCTGCTGGCGAAATTCTTAGCATAATGCCCCTCCTTGCCACATTTTTTGCATCTAAAAGAAGATCAAAAATCACCATCATGAACCTTACCACAATTTCCACTAGCGCAGCCCCTCTGTCAACCAAATCTCAAATCAGCGACCTTGAGCCACTTCGCCGCAAGCTACATCTGCACCGGAGCCTACCTCTGCTCCCTCTCTTAGAGCTCCATCTCAATCTCTTTCCTCCTCGCGGCCTCTTGAAGCTCCACAAGTGTACCAAAACTCTTAGTGGACACGAACTGGCGGATATCCGTCTTGAGCATGCTCAAGTACCATGTCATCTGATCTTGCTCAGAACTAGCAAACTTAGGATAGAAAAGAGCTCTGTCAGTAAACATCTTGGTGATCTCAGTTATTGACTCAGCCCTTTGCATCATATCTAAATACTCCTAAGCTAACCTCTCCCTCTCCACCAATAGAACATAACTCATGCAAAACATCTCAGATAACTACTCCCATTTCACAACAACTCTTTGCTCAGGAGTGTACGAGCCAGTCACCAATCATCACCAGTCCTTCACCCCTGACCGGAGAAGATTCATGGCACACTTGACCTTCTGGTCAACAGTGTAGGAGTATGTAAAGAAACACCCCTCAACGTCAAACACCAAGGGATTTGTATTATCAAAGTCCCGGTACTGGAAAGCTCTCTCCACATGAGTCCCAGTAGCCACAACAACCGTGGTAGCTGTAGCAACAGCAACCTCAGAAACTATAGCATAACGATCATCAAAAATATCAATCATGGCAGTCTTTTTACACCTAAGCAACTCCGGGATCGTTCCCCAGATAGTAGTAACCACCTCAACAAAAATCATCTCCCAAATCTGATCCTCGGTCAACCCTGGCCTACCTTGGCTGCCCGCTCCGGCCTGTAAACTTGATCCCCTTGTGAGCACCATACTAAAAATAAACTAGAATATATTAGACCAAACACGTTTCATACCATACAAGCTATTCTAAATAGACAAAATCGTAGGGGTTGTGACTTCTTTACTACGTGTACGGGTCATGTGCTTCCGGTGGTATGGGTCCATACTACCTTCCACACATACCCATATTTATCTCATAGGATCGTCACAATTTCCCTAACAATACAACACATAGGATATACATACATCATATCCTCACTCTCTCGAGAATGGATAAGCATTCCTCAACTGGTTGGCTGCTCACACATAAACTCATCCATGAAACTTTCACCAACCTTGAAACACTCGTGTATACTAATCATACATAACATTAGATCCAATAGAGAGTTGAATACTTGATTCTACCCTAAGCCCACAACCATACAAGGAACAGTAAATAAGGCTAAACCAAACATTCTCAGGCTATAAAATCTTAATTATGTACAACTATGATTGATACACTAAGCAACTACAATAATGATGTCAATTCCATACGAGAAGTAACCCTAGGCTATCAGGTATCATATATCATGCAATTCTATCATGCAGTTACTAAAGATTCGTAGCCTATCACCAACATATTGTTCTACCATAAACATAATATAAAATACAGTGTGGGTAATTTTGGGTATATTTTCTTGCTCCATATGATCGTACACGACACATCCTTCCTTAGTTACTTTTGAAAACACTTTGAAAACCATTTTAAAACTTTTGCAGATCCCTAGTTTAAGTTTGGATTCCCATGAATGTTCATCCAATTCTCTCAAACAAAGGCTCTGATACCAACTTGTAACATCCTAAAACACATTAAAGTTTAAAATTTTCATAAGGAGCAATTATCCATCATTTTTTTACAAAAAAAACCCATTGCTTCAAAAGTAAAATCATACCAGAGTGTCCCAAAAGTCAATATCATGAAAATAGGAAGATGTGCATGATCAGGCCTTCTCTTTCCCATGATCCTCCGAAGTACCAGAAATAATAAACTAAAACTGTAATTCACAGCCTAATGGGTTCCCCCAAAGTACAATCACACAAGATAACAATCAAAGCATGAAAATACAAGCCTTCAGCCAGATTGGACCGCCTCGCTGGGCCTGCAGCCTATCTGGACCGCTTTATGGGCCTTCGGTCGGACTGGACCGCCTTGCAGGGTCTACAACCTATTCGGACCGCCCCAAGTATCTTGGCTTACAACACAAAGCAAGACCGCCACAATCCAACCACAACATGTCAACATATATAAAAAAACAACATAAACACAGAACCAACAAATACAAATAACTATACACATATACTAATCAATCATATACTAGCAAAACACTATCCTATAAATAGGATACATAATCTAGTGGGCTGGCATTGGTGCCTTCGACCCACGAGTACAGTGAGGAAAACTCACCTCTCATGAAAGCTGAATAAATCTTTGCTCCGAATACCGTCCCTTTCCGTCACCTATTATTCCAATCATTTCTTAACTTAAAAGTAATATCAAATTACCCAAAATGCCCTTTGGTCAAAATTGTTCACACTCAACAAACCATACGAGTCAACCCATCCAAGTCAACCTAGCTACGTATGTTAGGTGTACTCAGATGTAGGTGGGGTGTACTCCGCTTGATAGAGAAGTCGGAATTTAGACCGTGTACATCCAACGTACGCACTTGGTAGCTACCCTTCTCAATAAGAGCTTAATACATTAAGTCCTTACGTCTAAAACCAAATTTAAGCTCAAAATAACATTATAAGTCATAAAGTTTCCAACTTTATGACTTTGCATGGCTAGAAGTGCTTAATACCAACAAACCCTAACTTCTTAATCCATTAGGACGTCCTAGCACATGCATGGGGAATAAATAAGCGCCAAGATCACATTTTTATGCTGCTAGACATCTCAAAACTTCTGAAAGGACAACTTAGATGGGCTTGATCATGCCATACTCATAAAGGTCACCCCTCTTCTAAGCCTACAACACTGGGATGTACTACTCTCCTTGGGCCTACAATATCAATTGAACCGCCCATGTATCTTTGGCTATAACACAAAGTATAACCGCCTCAACCCAACCACGATATGTCGACATATGCAAAGAACCAACAACAAGCAAACACATATAATCATAACAGATCTACCAGTCTAACAGATGACCATAGCATATCAACATCCTACACTCAAAGATGTATAGTATATAATAAATTATAGTGAGAAAACTCACCTCAAAGGATAGCAGGCTATCAACACAACTTACATCAAAACAAAGACTACTACTACGTGCCACTTATATAACAATTAGAGGTACATCCCTAATTTATAACCTAAAAACTCTTAAGTTGACCAAAAGTTGATATTTGTCAAAACTCAACGGTAAATGGTGAAAGTCAACAACCAAAAGTCAACTTTGCTAGCGACCACATCGTGATCAAGTAAATGCCATGATGTGGCAGCCTCAGGACAAATCAACCATGACAACCCCAATCACTACAACATGGTGAGCATATCACCCCACCGTGGGAACTATTCTTGGTCATCTTAATAGATTAAGACCTTAATCCATTAAGCCATACACGTATCTCTTTTAGAAGGATTTATTATACCCATAAACCTCATAAAAATCCTTACTTTATGGACACATTTGTCTAATGCATATCTTGGACTCTGGCAAGGTCAAAATGGAGAAAATAAGGTCGAAACTTCATGCATTGAATTAAAACTCAAAAATAATTCATATATGGTTGCCAACTTTATGGAATCCATCCACTCAAACTATCCCAACCATGGAGAAAAGTACATGAAAACCTAGATCTAGAAGAATAGCACATAACGATTTGAACTTGTGGACTTACAAAGATCCAAAATATGTGCAACATGGATGCGATGGAACTTTCTTGTCGGATCTATGATCAAAGGACACATTCTTCTCCTTCAATATCACCAAAAACCACCAAGAAACTTCAAGAACTCAAAAAATGGAGACTAGGGCTTGTCTAGGTCGGAAGGGAGGTGATGGAGGTTGAGTGTGAGCAAATCCTATCCATCACATCCCTTAAATAAGACTTAAGGCCCAAAAATTTAGGGTTTTATATGGTGGCTACCTCCACACCGTGGCCAACACCATGCAATGTCGTGGTGCATGAATGAAAGGCACGATTACATCAGGTGATGCCACGTCGTGGAGACTACAATGGCATGTCTTGGCTACCAAAAACCTTATTCTTTTAAGTCTTAAATGCTACAATTAGAAAAGGAATTATACTTAAAACTTGATGTTACAAATATGATTTACTAAAACTGATAGAAGAAATCTAGTCATAAAAAAATACACACCCTAATTAAATGTGATCTCTTTCCAATGTAAATTATAAACACTCTTATTTAAACACAAAGTAACACTTATGCAAATAAAATCACCCATATACTCACCCTTTTTAAAAGAGACATGACACTAAAACACCAAAATACACCACAAAAAACACCATAATATGATAATGATACAACAAATTTTATCAACTAATAGTTTTTATGTTCCAAAAGGCTTCTATCCCGATGGTATCAAATGTTTTCGTTTCTCCTTGAGGCCGAGGGCTCAAGTATTGTTTGAACAGGTGGATTTAGGAGTAATATATGAGTAGGTTAGGTTTTCCGTTAAAAAAATATTTTTTTATGTGCAATTAAGTTAAAATTTAATCATTGATGCTAGGTCAAAACACCAAGTATCTGATTTAAGGAGTATTTCTTAGCCTTATGTACGACCTAAAGAAATTTTGAGGATTTGATCTCATAACCTAATAAGTGTAATCACTTTATTTTAGTTTGAGATTTTAATTGAAAGACTAAAATATAAAAACATATAATGACTAAATAACAAATTTATTGGACAAGTTTAACTTTTTAATTCTCTAAATATAAATTGTAGAAACATAGTTCAATGGTACAACTAGTTATTGGTGTAGATTTTAGCCGGTCATAAAGATATAATATGAACAACCCAAAAAATTCAATGGTAATATATGGATAAAAAATAAAAAAGACCAAATGTGAACCAAACATAAACTATGTTACCCTTACAAGTCATTAACTAAGTCTACATTATTTTATTCACATCACTAGAGAAACGATTTGGTCGTTTTAAAACCAATCTCGCTATTTGATGAGAAACCAGTCTGAATTGGATTGAACCCTGTTTGAAACCGAAATCAATTTACACCAATAATAAGAACCGACAACCGGATAGGTTAGACCACACTTGTAACGCCCGACTCATCAGTTAAATCTGTTAATTATTATTTTTTTCATCATTTGGACTTTGGGCTCAAGTACGCTGGGTGTACACTTGGTACACCGGGCGTACTCTAATGGTTGCTTGATGCGGGTTGTCCCCTACGTACGCTTGGCATACCCATACATACGTATGACATATGTAAGTAAAGGGAAATACCTAATTTTTAGTTTGCACCCTATTTATGTTCATTAAGTCCTTCAAAACCCTCACCTTATTAGCCTCCATTTCCTTTTTGAGCTTATCTCGAAACCCTAGCCATCTTAGGATTGTTCTTGAGCTTATTGAGAGTTCTTGGGTGTTCTTTTGTGATCTTGAAGAAGTAGGAACTTGGTGGTGGAGCATTGTTGGAGGTAGAGCTTCAAGATCTAGAGATATCTTCTTTATTGCAATCTTTTTGAGGTAGAAAGTTCTTACCTTGATGGTTCCTTGCTTAGATCTCTTTTGATGGGTATATTTAGAAGTTTTAGTCCCATAACTATGGTCTCCTAGAATATGGACTACTCCAAACCATTTCAGTTGTCATTTTAAGCACTTAAGAGTGCAAGGAGTCATAAAAATCGGATCTTGGAGGTTAGAACTCAATTACACATGAGTTTGTGACCACTTAAGGGAGATTGAAAGCTTACTTGTTGGTTTGAGCCCCATTAAGGCATGCAAAAGCATAAAGTATGCAATTTTATGGCTTAATTCACTTAAATGAGCTTAGATTTGAAGTTGTTAGGTATTAACAAATTAGACCCTAAAAAGTAACTTATGGCCATCTGGGGCATACGTCTGGCATACGTAGGTGTACGCTGCACGTACGCACCTAAAGTTCCAATTTAGTGGAGCACCCGAGTACATCGAGCGGACTGATAGTACGCCTAGTGTACTCACCGGAGGGACATTTTGGGATTTTTAGTTCCGACCACCTTAGGCTTATGAATTTGGACCATTGTTGGGCCACAAGCTTTATTATGATGGGCCTTTTGGACTTGGGGACATTTTGGGCATGGTATATCTTTTGGGCCTTGCTGGGTTAGGCCCAATACGCCATCGGCTAACCAACCTTTTACCTTGGGAGTCGAAATTTAGGGTTTGGACTCTCGGGTTAGTTAATTGACCTAATTTCTAATTGCGGTTTTACTACGTGTGACCTAGTGAGAGTATTTCGTGTGTCATCAGCTTGAGTATGATTAGATATCTTCAGTATGAAGTGAGCTTCATCCACTGTACTTGTGGGTCGAAGGCACCAATACTGACCCACTAGACTATGTTAGTAGGATGATAGTTGTCTTCGTGACGTTTTCAAGCTATGTCTGGTTATGCTTGTTGTCTTCGTGACTTTCATTGATATGATTGTATGCTTAGTTGTAGGGGTGAAATAGACCCAGTATTGGTTGAAAGATACCGAAGGGGGTGAAATAGACCCGGTACCAGTTGAAGGATATCAAAGAGGGTGAAATAGACCCATATATGCTTTGATTGTTATTTGTGTGTGGGATGTGGTATTTGAGGGAGCTCACTAAGCTTTATGCTAACAGTTTTCAGTTTAATTTCTAGGTACTTCCCGCTCAAAATGGAAGGGGCTGACTTGATCGCACTACACCCGTTCATGTTATCTACATCATGTGATTTTCGGTCCTGCCTAGCTGTTGAGGTGCAATAGCTAGTGAGGGAGTTCCTAGATATGAAACAGACGACTGAGACTGTGGCGGAGATCACCGTAAAGCTCGGAGAGAAACAGAGAGAGACAGAGAGCCATATTTGTACCCTAATATGCCGTAAACGAGGAGATGTAGAGGATACGGAGTAGTATGACATGTTGAGATTAGATATTTGGGAGTTTGTTAGTTTTTCCATCTGCCCGACAATGGATGACATGATATCTAGGGCCCGGGAATGGGAGATTGATTTGGAGCAAATATGGAAGAGGAAGGCAAAGTGAAACGTCCAAAAAATAAGACCACAATTTATTTTTTCATTTTTAGATTGATAAAACATCAACCATAACATTTTCATAAAATAAAAGTTATCAAAATGTATTGATACATCATCAATATTAGAGTAAATCATAAAATGCAGAATTGAGTGGTGTGTGCTCTACAATCATCCCGAGCTCTTCCGTTTGGAACCAGAAGTACATAAAACATAAACTGAAAACCGTAAGCACAAAGATTAGTGAGTTCCCCAAATATCACATACCATACATACATAAATAAACATATAATGGGCCCCGCCTTTCATTGGGCCTCGTCTGGCATCAAGCCTCGCTCGGTATATAGATCTGTCAGTTAACGGGTCCTTCCTAGCATACATAAAAACATATAAGCATATAAACACATAACACATGCAATAATCAAAAAAGATACGTAGCATACAAAATTGTCATTGGGCCCCGCCCAGTAAGTATATGAGTACATAACACATGGAAGAGTCACACAGATGTCTAGCATCCTAACATAACAAAATCATGGGTCGACATTAGCGCCTTTGACTCACTAAACATGGTGATGAAACTTACCTCGCACTGCTGAGTGTTATAGAATAAAAGATCTCGGAATGTTGACCCACTAAAATCCCTGCGTTGTCAATCACAAAATAACATCCAGTTAATAATTGGATCTCGACTCACACTACGAGTCGAAACTAGGGTAAAAGACCTTTTTACCCTTTGCCTAATTTGGCCTAGAGAAAAGGCCCAATCCAATTGACCATAGGCCCAAAATCCACGGTCCAAAATCAAACAGCGGGTCTTCACACCGTGACCATACCATGATGAGGACCAACTTGACTCGGTCCCGACTCAGTGAATGAAATCACTTATCCAAAAATATTCCAGTTCCCGTCATATCGCAAACCAACCTTGAATTACATCGTGACCTAATCTAGACAAAATAGATGGGATGACGAACTTACTCACAACACGACGGTCCTAAACCTCACATCATGAGATCTGAATAGACCAGCTTAAGACAATAAACTCTTAATCCTTACAGCCATGACTTAGGACTTTCCAGGGGGTCTTCCTTTAATGAAAAGAAGATAAAAATACAGGCTTTTCAATCATTCATGTATAATGCATGACTCAAGCTCTAACTAGACCAAAAATGAGGAAAATGAGATCTAGACTCAAACTTGGAGTCCCAAACTACACCAAACTCATATCTAACTACTATGTTGAAGAGAACGAGTCAATGATCTGTAAAGTTGCCAACTTTATGGACCCCATGCAAGAAATCACACTCAAACATGCAAAAAGGATCTTATAACTTAGATCTAGAATGAAATTGGTAGAAAGGTCCAAGCTTGATGACTTACAATGGTCCAAAATCTCCAAGAGATTGCAAGGTGAAAGTCAAAACGCCAAGAGGTTGCCCAACCAAGGTCTTCTTCCACTTCAAGTAACCAAAAACCACCAAAGTATGCTTCAAGGATCTCCAAAGATGTTTAAACGCTTCAAGAGGGTTAAGATTTGGGTTTTCCAGAGGCTTAGAGGGTGAGAGAGAGGATGAGGATGGATAACCCTAGCCTCTCATTCAGTTAAATACCTAAAAATTAGGGTTTTGGGTCATTAAGTCGCGCTCACATCATAGGACCTTATGCCTTACGTCGTGATTTCCCATAAATGCAGGTCAATAGGTCATTGGTACATCACGACGTGATCCCCAAGATCGCACGTCGTGAGTACCCTCATAATGCAAATAAAATAATAAATTTAGTACCTTAGGGTTTAGAATGTTACAATTATCCCCCACTTGAAACTCTAAATTAGATCAACGTCTGTCGACATAACTCTTTTGCCGACTCTGATCTGTCTGGAGCCTACTCCGAACCTGTTGAATCAGCTCAGTAGTCTTGAGTACCATCTCGGTACTCCCCATAACCCGCTGACTGACCTCACCCCAACAAATCGGGGTCCTGCATTTCCTCCCGTAGAGCATCTCGAAAGGAGGACGATCAATGCTGGCGTGATAGCTGTTGTTATACAAAAATTCAACTAACGGAAGATACGTATCCCAACTCCCACCAAAATCCAAAACACGCGCCTACAACATATCCTCTGGGGTCTGAATAGTCAGCTCGCTTTGACCATCGGTCTGTGGATGGAATATTGTGTTGACATGGAGACGAGTGCCCAAATCGTCATGAAATCTCTTCTAAAACCAAGAAGTAAATCAGACATCTATGCCAGAAAACCACCAAAACCAATACCCCATAACGAGCCACAACCTCCTTGATATAAATATTAGCCAATTTCTCTTCAAAAATACTCTCCTGAATCAGAATGAAATGTGTGCTCTTGTTCAACCAATCCATGATGACCCAAATCAAATCCACTTTGCATATAGTTTGGGGTAACATCATGATGAAATCTATATTAATGTCCTCCCATTTCTATATGGGAAACTCCAATGGCTACATCTTGCCGTGTGGTCACTGTTGCTCGGCCTTGACTTAATGAAAGTCAACCACCGCTTCACATAACAAGTCATATCAAGTGGTCACCATCTTTCTTGAAAAAGAAGGTTGGGTCAACCGATCCTTGTTTAAATTTAGCCTATTTTAAAAAATCAAGTTAGAGTTTCGTACCAGGCTCTTGGAGCTTTCTTTAGACCATAAACTGCCTTGTCCCAAATGTAATAGTAGTTCGGATACTTTTCGTTTATGAACCCTGGTGGTTGTTCCACATGCACTGTTTCTTCTAGTTCACCATTTAGAAATGCACACTTGACATCCATCTGGTATACTTCAAAGTTCTTGTGTATTGCGTATGCCAGAAAGATGTGAACAGATTCCAACCTTGCAACGGTTACGAAGATTTCTTTGTAGTCAATTCCTTCTTCCTGATAGTATCCCTTAACAACGAGTCACGCTTTGTTCCTTATCACAATTCATTCTTTATCTAGTGTGTTGCGAAATACCCATTTTAGACCAACAATGGATACATCCTTTGGAGTGGGAATAAGTATCCAGACCTTGTTTCGTTCGAATTCATTGAGCTCCTCCTGCATTTCTTGTATCCAGTCAGTGTGATCAAGAGCAATTTAAACATATTGGGGTTCAATTTTGGAGATAAACGATTTGAACATGCAATATTCCACTTTAGAGAACAATGTGGTTCGCTTCGCTTTTTGTTGTGCTCTCGTAAGAACTCCTGAAGACGAATCTACTATAACTTGAGTCTTTGGATGATCTCTAATCCATTTATCCAATGGAGGATATTTAGGATCATATGTTGGATCCAATTCAACGTTCACTTCTTCAAACTCTGACTACACATCCAAATCATCATTTGCATTTTCATTCTTCCCCTCGAATGATGTATATAGGTTTTCTTTTGGATTCAGATTCTTCCCACTTGAAAAGAGGTTCTAAGCTAACATCATGGGTTTTGTTCTCCCCCCTAAACAGGTTTTTTAGGTGAGGAGGTTGAAGTAGAACCCTCCCCCTGTGGTGTAGCATTCGCACCTATTGATTGAGACGGAACATTAGGGTCTTTCGGAGTGGGGTGCTCGTGTTCCATATCTTTCGCAACATCATCAATAATTTTCTTTAGTTTGTCTTCCTTGTTGTCTGCTGCTTTGGATTCGGAGGAGATGACCTTTTCAGGCTTTTCGAATAAGTTCTTGAGCTCCTCGTAAATGTTAGAGAGTGGAATTATAACAGGATTCGGTTTAGGAAAGATCTCATGTGATGGACTGTCATTCTTCTGAAACTTCTTCAAGTAATTGTCGTCGAAAGTGACATAGTAGGTTTCTTCTATCTTTTAGAACTTTTATTGAGAACCCTATATGCTTTTGAAGTTAAAGAATACCCCAAGAAAATACCTTCATCAACCTTCACATCGAATTTGTTCATTATTCCTTTTAATTGAAGATAAAGCACCTAGAACCAAAAAAATGGAAAAACTTGACATTAGGTTTTCGATTATTTTTGATCTTATATGGAGTGACAAAGAACCGCTTATTGAGGATGGATCAATTTTGTGTAAAGTAGGCAGTTCCTATTGCATCTGCCCAAAAGTAAATTGACAGATTCACAAAGAAAGCATGGTTCTCGCAGCCTTGCACAAAGATCTGTTTCTCCTTTCAACAACCCCCTTCTGTTGTGGAGTCTAAGGAGCTGAAAAGTTGTGAGTAACTCCTTTCGCAATCAGAAATTCTTCAAACACTTGGTTTTTGAATTACAACCCGTTGTCACTATGAATGTTGCGAACTAGCTTTCGCAATTGAATTTCAATCTGCTTTATGAAATCCTTGAGCTTGGGCGTGGCTTCTGATTTTTTCTTCAGAAAATGCACCCAAGTGAATCTAGAAAAATCATCTACAATTACCACCAATACTTTCAATTGCAGAAGGACCACAAAGTTCTATATACAAAAGCTCAAGTGGTTCTATGACTTTCATGCTCACGATGGTTGGATGGATCTTCTTGTTCCGTTTCCCCATTTCGCAGGTTGCACATAAATTGTCTTTATCATACTTTAGGAGAGTAAGCCCTCGCACATGATCACCAAGAACAAGCTTGTTAATATCTTTGAAATTGAGATGAGAGAGTCTTCGGTGCCATAGCCAACTATCGTCAGTAGAAGCTTTCATAAGTAAACAAATTGCAGACTTCCCTTTGATGGGGTTCATACTGAGTGGATACATTTTGACTTTGCGTATTGATTTTAGGAGCGATGTTTTGGTCTCCTTTTCAATGATCTCAGATCCATCCACTACTAGAAAACAGACCTTTAATGACGCGCTTTTTACGACACGCACTGATTAATGATACGCAAAAGGACGTGCCGTTAAAATAGTGTTATCTCTCCAAAAAATTTAAGGATTCTCGTCACGCATTACTGTGTGCCTTTAATTTAGTGTCTCAAGAAAAAAAATTAAAAACACGGAGGGCACTTTATCTTAAACGCGCGTCGTCTGTACCTGTCGCTTTATAATTTTAATGAAACGCGCCTTTTAGTAGACGGGGGGGAAACGAAATCCCTAAAATTTTGAAAACCCGCCTCATTTTTTCTATCTTCTATTTCTTTCTCTCTCTCTCTGTGTCTCTCTCTCTTCTCTTTCAAGCCCTAAGCCCTAAACGGCCTCCACCAACATCTGAACGAGCCCTCGCCAGTTACCTCTACTCCACCATCAAGCTCTTGCTCCGCCTATGGAGGTGTTGGTGCTGGTGGTGGTTGTCCTTCAGCTTCCACCATACCACTTCACGATTATAGTCTGTAGCAGCTCGTCTTCCTCTCTCTCTCTCTCTCTCTCTCTCTCTCTCTCTCCCTTATCTTTCAAGCCCTAAGCCCTAAACAGCCTCCACCAGCATCTGAACGAGCCCTCGCCAGTTATCTCTACTCCACCATCAAGCTCTTGCTCCGCCTATGGAGGTGCTGGCGCTGCTGGTGGTTGTGCTTCAGCTTTAGCCATGCCTCTTCACGATTATAGTCCGTAGATAATGATTTATGTTTGTGAAGAAACAACGGCTTTGACAACCGCGATGGCGGAGAAGTTGTATTCGTGTCTGACAAGACTGGTGGCAGTAGTAGCTATCCTCCAACCCATCTCTCCTCTCCGCCACCGTCGCTGACCTACGCGCCGCCTGTAAGAGTTCAAGAGGTTTCGATGATTTGCTTCCTGGCTTTGGAAGCGGCGGTTATCCATCTAGTAGCAGGTACTGTGCTATGATTTAACTACGTTTTAGTTGTTTAATCCACTTATTTATGGAATTTATCTGCTCTTGGTTTTGAAATTGTATAACTCTATTTAGTATTTAGCATCATAGCTAGGTTTTCATATGGATCAACTATCGCAAGTGAAAACTTATATCTGTTACTAAGAAAATTCATTTGTAAGAGTTTGTGCATTAACTATAGAAACATAGTTATCATTAGTCATAAGTTAAGTGGAATCATAATTGCTTGCCTTTATGTTACTGAAACAAACTGCTATCCTACACATTACAGAACTGATATCACTAGAAGAATTCCATGGTAATATAATTAATGATAAAGGAGTCTAGTGATATGCAAACTCCAATAAGTCAGTAGCTTTTCAAGGATTCAACTACTTTTGTTTTTTTTTAAAGCTAAATATGCCACATTTTACTTCTCTGGTATTTTATTTCTACAATTTCCTGCTGTAATCCGGGATTATAATGAGCGCATAAATAGATGCAGAAGCTCTTGCATTTTTGTTTCTGTTCCCTTATGCTTCTGAATTTTGCCTACAGAAGAATGCCAATCTGATTTTAAAATGAGTTAAGATGGTGAACATTGAATGATATGAAAAGTCTAATGTGAAATATCATACTTTTCTCACAGGTCAAGCTGTGGAAAGGGCAACAAGGGAAGCCCGTGAAAGAGAAACATATGAAGCACGTGACAGAGAAGCTGCTGAAGCTCGTTTGAAGTCTGAAAGGCCTGTTGTTCAAAGAGCACAAGTTGAGGCACGTGAGCGGGCAGCTGTTGATGCAAATGGAAGGGCAGAACGGGCAGCGGGGGCACGTCAACGATATGGGGTCATTCCTTTGTCTCCAAACAGTGGGTTGAATGAGTGGTTCCCTAATTGTGACACCCTCCACAAACTGATCCGAGAGTACAATGCTGCAAAAAGAAGAAATTAAAGTATAAAAAAATCAGTGAAAGCATTTTGCTATTTGTTGAATATATGTAACTCCTGCTTTACCATGTTTTCCATTTTGATGGTGATATAATCTATAAAGGATCAATTGATTTTTGCAGACGTGTATTGTCTCTGCCTCCAATAATCAATGGAGCCCACTCAGCTATTTCTACAAATACCAAGAACGTGTTCATTGAATGCATAGCCACTGATTTGACAAAGGTCAAGATTGTCTTGAACACAATGGTTAAGTGTTTAATCATACTTTTAAATTATTTTTAAAGAACAAGTGTATTGATAGAATTATGCATGTATTTATTAATTGTAGGTGACAATGTTTTCTATATACTATGAATGAAAGTTTGAAGTGGAGCCAGTTAAAGTAATATATTCTGATGGAAAATCCTACATTTTCCCTGAACTATCACCCTACGATATGGAGGTCTCTCTAACATACATAAATGATATCGCTGGGGTTACATTGGAAGCAAATAAGGTACTAAACTAAAACTTGTCTTTTAACTTGTTATATGATTACTTACATTAAAATGACTTTTTTACCCTCCATCATTCAGGTTGCTCCCCCTAGATGTTTCAATTGACCACATGAGTAATATTGTTTGATTATGACACACTCTGAGACATTTTAACAAAAACAGAAAAACAAAAAAAGACCCTAGTTGTATGTTTAAAACTTAACCTAATAGGTAGTATTTATTTCAGCTCATCATTTGATAAAATAGCCAAACCATCCCCTAGAGTTTATTCATTTATCATGATTTCTTAATCTTTATGTATTTTTTAATAGCAAAAGTCCATATTTTTAGGAAAAAATTTCATGGAAAAGTATATTCTTTGCAATTTGTCCATCAGAAAATAACAAGCTTAGAAAATTCTTACCCTATTTATAGATCTTCGTGACGTTAAACCATGGTAATAAGTTTTGCTTTCAATCAAAATATTTCGTTGTGTTTTTCCAATTTAGCAAGAAGCTTTAAAAAGATCTCAAATTGCAAACAATCCTGAATAAACATGAGAAAAGAAGAAGAATTATTTTATTCTTTTTATAGGATGGAAATTGCTATTTATTTGGTGAAATAAATGTAAGTATATTGTTGTTTCTTGAATTTTCACTTTTATTAAACTTGAAATTATAGAACTACCAATTTTTTATTCCATTAATTTCTTTGTATTACTTTCTTTTTCGAGATTATTGCATGCCAAACATGGTAATATTTGTTTCTTTTTTTTAGTTTATATGAGTTCGAAAATGAAAAGACTATATTCTTTTATTGAATTTCTTTAAAACAGGGGTAACTACTTTGATATGAATCAATGTATGGTCGTGTAAATCAGGGTTCTCCTACAACAACTCATATAGGGCAACTTCAACTGACTAGTCACCAAAAGGTCGTAGAGACTGTTGCTCTATGAGAAATTACTCATCTTATCATCCTCAAACATAAATAAACAAACACATAAGGACCACTGTACAATGCACTTTTCACGGATGAAGGTGAGTCAAGACTTTGACTTTTCTTGTTCTTATAATTCCATCCTTTCTTTCATAGTTTCATTAACATTTTTATGGAAAAGGGTATTCTTACAAGACTTCTCTGATTGCAGGTGTTGCTGATGTTGTCCATCCTTTCTTTCATAGACTTCTCCGCTAGTGAGAACGCAGTTGAGATGCTTGTGTATGCTCATGAGACACAACATGAAAAGATCATAAGGTGAATTAAGAATTTACAAATAATACCTTTTAATCATGTTTGGCATTCCTTTCCAGTAAGAAATAGAGTTGTATGATTATTTTTTAGTTTTATAGGAATGTATAACCCATGTTAGCAATGTATTATTTTTGTTTAACATTTGAGTGATTCTTTGTATGACATTATAATTTGTGCAATTTATTTTATTTTTTTAGTATGAAATTTTATTTTATATTATGCAATGGATTGTATTTTTTGTATTTTGTATTTTATTTCTATTATGAGAAATTAAATGCAAATTTAATTTAAAAATTAATAAATATATAAATTTATTTTTTTTAAACATTTAAATTTACGATACGCAAAAATGTGTGTCATCTTCATTTATGACATGGCCTTTCTTGACAAGGGCTTTCTTGATACGCATTGCGTGTCATTAACACGCGCGTCGTAAGGTTACGACACGCGAATGCGTGTCGTCTTCCTTTATGACATGGCCTTCCTTGATACGCATTGCGTGTCGTAAACGCGCGTCGTAATTGCGCGTCGTAAATGCGCGTCGTCTCTCTTTATGACATGGCCTTCCTTGACACGCATTTGCGCGTCGTCTGAGCCTTTTACGACACGCAATGAGCGTCGTAAAAGGCTGTTTTTCTAGTAGTGATCATCATCAAACCACCAACTGCAAAACAATAATGACGTTGTGTTGCAGTCGTTCCACATCCGTGATGTTGCGAATTGAAAACTCTCCATTGTCATCCTATAGACATTGATTTCTCGAAGTGAATTGTTGTCGTATTTCACTGTTCCTTCATCCTTTAGTGCTCTAAACTCTCGCAGTTCTTCCTTTCTTCATTTCATGTGACGTGAGCAGCCACTATCTATGTACCATTCGGAGTCAAACTGCTCGTCACAAATCACCTACAAAAATCAAGCAGATTTAGGAACCTAAAGTTGTTTAGGTTCATGTGAGGTTTTCATAGAAATAGGAAAAGTAATGGAAGCATCAACCAGATATGTTTGTTTTATTAAGGTGGTTTTATAGGGATCAATGTTGATTGAGAGATTGATGGAGTTAACGTGAGAATCGTCAGGCTGTAGGTTGTCGATTTGATAAAAACCTATAAGACTCAGATGTGTAAACCTAAAATCAAGTTTAGGGTAAAATAAAGATCAAGATTCAATATCTTTAATCGATGAAATCGAAGAAGACAACAAACTATAGATCCTATTAAAGCGGAACCCCTAACAGTTTCTTTAACAGAAGAGATGTGTATGGATTACACAGTCTCCTGCTCTGATACCAATTGATAAGAATAAATCTTGTAAGATTGATTAGGTTTAAAAGGTAAAGTAGTCAATGACATAGAATTAAGATCAAATATGTGCTGAATGATTAAAAGCCACATCCTCAGAAGAGCTCGACAAAGAACTACTCCTGTAGATGCGTGTAGGGTTTACAAATACAATTAGACGATTACAAGATATGGTGCATGCATGCACCTTAAATAGTAAAACCCTAATAAATAAATGACGGGTAGACAAGCCTAACCCGGATACAAAATAGACTATACAAAAGCCCATAAAGACGCCACATTAAATACCCAACAAGACAGCTGAAGCCTCATGAGGTAAATTACCCTATGCACGATTTGGAGTTGGGGGCGGTGGTGTTTGCCCTCAAGATTTGGCAATATTACCTCTATGGGGTCCAATGTAAAATCTATATAGATCAAAAGATACTGATGTATTTGATGGATCAGCCGAATCTGAATATAATGCGGCGTAGGTGATTGGATGTAGTAAAGGATGATGATTGTGAGATCCTTTATCACCCAGGAAGGCAATGCTCTCAGCCACAAGGCGGTAGCAGCTCCATTTAGGTATTTGTGTTTGAGGATGATAGTGATTACCCCACTATTAGAGCAGATTCAAAAAGCACAGGTTGAGGCTATGAAGGAGGAGCATCAGAAGAGTGAGCGCATAGTGGGCCAAGTGGCTTCCTTCGATTATGATAGCTAAGGATTATTGACTCTCCATTGGAGGGTGGTGGTTCCATATTCGGGTGGTGCGTGGCAAATTTTGATAGAGGAGGCATACAAGTCGAGATTCTCTATTCATCTAGGAGCGATAAAAATGTATAGGGATCTCTGGCCTGATTACCAGTGGCCATGCCTGAAGCGGGATGTGGCATGGTATGTCGAGAGGTGATTGACTTGTAGGAAATTCGAGGCCAAGCTTCAATGTCACCATGACAAAATGGAGTCATTGGATATTCCCATTTAGAAATGAGAGGATATCATGATATATTTTATCACAAAATTTCCTCGGATGGCATGCAAAGTGGATTTGATATGGGTCATTGTGGATTGATTAACCAAGAGCGCGCATTTTGTCTCGATTCAGGAAAGCATTGCTGCTGAAAAGTTGGCAGACATATACATTCAGGAGGTTGTGGCACGATATGAGGGTGTCGATTGATGTGATCTCTAATAAGGATGTATGGTTCACTTTCAGGTTTTGGAAGAGATTCCACGAGGAGTTGGGTACTTGCCTACATTTCAGCTTGACTTTCCACCCACAGACTGATGGTCAGGGCTAGCAGAATATCTAGACCTTGGAGTATATGCTTCGGGCTTATGTGTTGGATTTTGGTAGGAGATACTCCATGATGGCGATACTTGTTCGGAAGACAAAAACCTTAAGGAATAAGGTTGTGGGGTTGGTGAAGGTACAATGGGAGCACCGGAAGGGTTCTGAGTTGACATAGGATCTTGAGAAAGATATTAGGGAGCATTATCCAGGGTTATTTGTGACAGTTGACTTCGAGGGAAAAGTCTGATTCAAGTGGGGCAGAATTGCAACACCTAAATCGTCAGGTAAATCTCTTAAAAATTATTTTTTCATTGTTAGGACTTTTGGGCTTGAGTACGCTCGGCGCACACATGGTACATCGGGTGTATTCCAATGGTTGATTTAGGCGGTTTGTCCCGTACGTACGTTGGGCATACCCATGCATACGTAAGGCGTAGTGAGTAAGGGGGAAACCCCTAATTTTTAGGGTTTGTACATTATTTAAGTTCATTGAGTCCTTTAAACCCCTCACCTTATCAACCTTCATTTCCTTTTTGAGCTAATCTCGAAACCCTATCCATCTTAGGAGTGTTCTTGAGCTTATTGAGAGTTCTTGGGTGTTCTTTTGTGATCTTGAAGAAATAGAAATTTGGTGATGGAGCATTGTTGGAGTTAGAGCTTCAAGATCCAGAGATATCTTCTTCCTTGTAAGCTTTTGGAGGTAAAATGTTCTTGCATTGATGGTTCCTTGATTAGATCTCTTTTGGTAGTTAGATTTAAAAGTTTTGGTCCTATAGCTTTGGTCTCATGGAGTATGGACTACTCCAGACCATTTGAGATGTCCTTTTGAGCACTTAGGAGTGCATGTAATCATAAAAATCAGATCTTGGAGGTTAGAACTCAACCATGCATGAGTTGGTGACCACTTAAGGGAGATTGAAAGCTTAATATTGGGTTTGAGCCCCATTAAGACATGCAAAAGCACAAAGTTTGCAACTTTATGGATTAATACACTTAAATGAGCTTAGATATGAAGTTGGATGTTAGCTCTTAACGAGTTAAGACCTCAAAAGCAACCTATGGCCAGCTGGGGCGTACTTAGGTGTACACTGCATGCACGCACCCAAAGTACCGAATCAGTGGAGCATCCGAGTACGTCGAGTGTACTGATAGTACGCTTATCGTACTCACCAGAGGAACATTTTGGGCTTTTTAGTTCATGTCACATTGGGCTTATGAATTTAGACCCTTGTTAGGTCGCAAGCTTTATTGTGATGGGCATTTTGGACTTGGGCACATTTTGGGCATGGTATATCTTTTGGGCCTTGGTGGGTTAGACCCAATAAGACAAGGACTAAGCAATCTTTTACCTTGGGATTCGGGATTTTGGGTCTGCACTCTCGTGTTGGGTTATTGACCTAATTTCTAATTAGGGTTTTATTACTTGTGACTTAGTGAGAAGATTTCACAAGTCAGCAGCTCAAGTGTGATTCAATATCTTCTATCTGAGGTGAGTTTCCTCCACTGTACTCTTGGTTCGAAGGCACCAATACCGGCCAGACTATGTTAGTAGGATGATAGTTTTCTTTATGACATTTTCATTATATGTCTGGCTATGTTTGTTGTCTTCGTGACTTTCATTGATATCATTTTATGCTTAGCTATAGGGGTGAACTAGACCAGTACCGGTTGAAAGATACCAAAGGGGGTGAAATAGACCCAATACCGGTTGAAGATACCAAATGGGGTGAAATAGTCCTAGTACCGGTTGAAAGATTCCGAAGGGGGTGAAATAGACCCGGTACTGGTTGAAAGATACCGAATTGGGTGAAATACACACAAATATGTTTTGATTGTTATGTATGTGTGGTATGGGATATTTGGAGGAGCTCACTAAGATTTATACTTATAGTTTTCAATTTATGTTTTAGGTACTTCCAACTCAAGAGGGAAGGGCTCGACCTGATCAGACTGCACCCACCCATGTTTTCCGCATCATGTGATTTTGAGATTTTGTACTCTAATATTATTTTACTACCATACACTTTCGACTGTTTTGACATGATTATTATGTGAATGGAATGAATTACAAATGAAAATTTTTATCTGCAATTTTGGGATGTTACAACACTAGTTTCGGCGCCAATCCTGATTTTCAGTTAAATACATGGTTGGAAACAATGCATGTTCTTATGCAATTAGTACAACTAGTTAATGCTTTAAGCCCAAATGATTAGAATAATATCAAATAAAAAACCGAATACATAAATAAATAAGGTGTTTATATAGTATAAATTGAAGTAGAAACTGTACACTCAATGTTGAAAGAACATAAATTCAACTTTGATACTCTCTGTTCTTAAACTCATAACTCAATCAACATGTAAACAAATAAGATGTTTATATAGTCTAAAATAAAATACACACAAGAAACTATGTGTTGAAATAATAATGACATTCTAAATTCAAACGAATGAGTTATAGTAATTTAAAGAAGATAAAAAGAATTTAGTAGAATCAAGATCAAACTAAAACACTTCTCATACAAGCTAATAGAAATACGTTTCAATGGAAACATAAAAGACGGTAATATGTTGATAAAAAAAACTTACATGACTACATGTGCACAAAACCTAAACTACATTACTTGCATTAACCGATCATAACAATATAAAGCAAACAATCCCATCAAGTTCAATAGTAATATATATGTACAAATAAAACTAAAGAAACTAAATATAAACTATGTTATTTAAAAATCATGGATTAGCTAGGCACCGAAACACTAACTTTCCACAAGTTTTTCATTGGCTTATAAATTATTTATCAACAAGCTTTTCATTGGCTTGTAATTTAAAACATATATTAGCTACGTAGCGAAAGACTAATTTTCATCAACTAATGGTGAACGTTTTTCAAACCTTTATTGTTTTCCTCATGCTTCATAAGGTTTATAAACTAGGAATAAAAAAAATGGTGAAAAGTTTGTTAATGTATCAACTGGTTTTCTTACTTACGGTTGTGAACATGTCAAAGAAACATAGAAAAGTGAAAACAGTTTATTAGGATTGTCATAAGTCCTAACTTTTAATTATAAGAAAAGTGATATATGAGGAAATAAAAATAAAATTTATATACAAAACAAGGCGTAGATTGCAAAAATAGTGACGATAAATATCTGAAAATATTGCACCTTTATTTCTGATGGTTATATAAACCATTTATTTAAACATTATAATTACATCTTTTGCATTCTAACTCATCCAACCTTCCGGACTTTAACCACAATGCCATGATGGTTCTCCACATATACCAAAACCCTATTGCAACAATAATCCTTCTCAGGGCTCTCCGAAATTAAACGTATGAATGCTCTCACATTCGGATTGGATTTCTCAATAGCTAAGCATGCATCCAGTCCAGCCACACCCAATAGCTCTGGCCACTTATTCTGATAAAGATCAGAACAGATACGTTCACAAGGTGGGAACGGGACCATGATTTCTAGCTTCTAATGGTTGAACAACTCTAGCCAGACTATATCTCATACTCTTTATTTATAGTAAAAATTCTATCATTGTTTAAGAATAGGTGGAGTAAAATAATAAATGCTATAGGTTGATACCTAAATATTTGTTAACAAACTTTGTGGCCCGCAAATTTATTACAATTTAATATAACATCTTCAACTGTTAAATGTTATCTTAAATGTCATTTAATAAAAAAAAAAAATTAAACCACGAATTTGTTTCTTACTTTTTATCACATTATTATTATTATTATTATTATTATTATTATTATTATTATTATTATTATTATTATGTAATGTCATTTAATAAAAATAAATTTACGCTAATTGTCTAATTAAGAAACAAATAAATAAACAAATAAAGAAAAATGTTCATTCTTTGGACAAAAGAGATAGCCACAGTTTTGGTTATTTTCATGACTAAAAGTCATTAAAGAAGTGATACTATTGTGTTAGCCATATTTTATCTAAAAATCATGAAAATGCAAACTATACTCATACCTTTAGTTAAAGTGTGCACGGTTACCAAATCCAAAACTGAGAATATCGGTTTTCAACATTGTGTTGCTAGCCCATTTGGTAGAGTTCTTGATTTTTAGATCGGAGGTCTTGAGATTTAATCTAGGTGTTGGTTCTTTCGTGATCCTATTTCTAACTATTAATCCTGCTTTTCGAAAAATACTCATCCCAACTCAACACTATTAGTTTTTTGTTTCTTTTCGATTCAGTTTCGTGTTTACACTCAAACCTAATTGAAATCAATATATATATATATATATATATATATATATATATATATATATATATATATATATATATATATATATATTATTTATATTGTTTTCTTTGAATTTAATCAAACAAAATTGTCACCTTTAATTGATACTAAAAAAATGCAAATATATAATATAATATATTAAAAAGTATTTTGTGCTAATAATAATTTTATAGTTATTACATCGAAAACTATATATATATATATATATATATATATATATATATATATATATATATATATATATATATATATATATATATATATATATATATATATATATATATATATCCGGATCTTATAACAACAACAGAAAAATAGGGGTTAAACATTAATTGAAGAAAACATGTACATTTTATGTAGTTAATTGATTTAGACCTGTTTAAAAATATATAAGATTTAATTAATGAAAACAAAAATTAAAGACTTAAGCAACAAAAATACATTGTTATCAAGGGTTACACCAAAGATGGCTAGGGTTTCGTGGGGTATCTTTAGAGGGGAGCAGGCTAATGAAGGGAAATGTCTTGAGTCCAAAATAATGCTCAAATAGAATCAAAACCCTAAAAATTAGGGTTGTCCCTGGACAACATATGCCCAACGTACTAGAAGTACGCCCAACATACACACTCCTCCCTATAAGTTTCACTTTTCACCCCTTGGAACCAAATTTGCATACTAATTTAATATCAAGGGTCGAAATAAGAAATACCTTAGAACCGAGTGTCACAATTCTTCCCAACTTGAATTAGACTTCGTCATCGAAGTCCGTTGCCGAAAATAACTTTGGTAATGCTCCTTTATTTCTTCCTCAAGCTTATATGTACATTCTTAACCCTTTCGGTACTACCACTACACCTTCACGAGACCCATAACCTTATTTCGCAGAGTCTTCGTCCTTCTATCTAGAGATGCACAAAACCCGAATCCGATCCGGTTTCACTTACGTCATCAAGAATCCGAACCGGTCAAAATCCCATCCGGATCCGGTCAAAATCTAAATCCGATTCTAATCTGGTTTAAACCAATTTTAGTGGGTTTTAAGCGGATTTTGGGGTGGATTTGTATCCGGTTTTCAGCAAATCCGATTTAGGATCCGGTATCAAATCCGCTTTGAAATGTAGGATTAGGATCCGATTGAAAATCCCGTTTTGAATCCAATCCGATCCGGTTTGGTTAAAACCGGTTTTGACCCAATCCGGTTTCGGATTGGATCCAGTTTTGAATAGTGAAACCGGTTTTTGTGTGCATCTCTACTCCTATCAAGGATTACTACTGGTCTCTCTATATAATTTAGGTGATAATCCACCTGAATGCCCTCCAATGGAACCACTATAGAATCATCAACCAAACATTTCCGCAATTGAGAGACATGGAACGTGTTATGGATCTGACTAAGCTCCTCTGGAAGATCCAATTGATATGTGGCCCTGCCTACCCGGGCTAAAACCCTTAAATGACCAATATACATAGGGCATAACTCTACAAGGTGACACCTTCAAGAGTACCATCTCCCTAACCTGGAACTCCAACTCTAAAGGGCGTCTATCTGTATAACTCTTGTCTTGGCTTTGTGTTGTCTAAAGTTTATTATGAACCTACTAAATTAATTCCATCGTCTTGAGCACTACCTCCCTACTCCCCATGACCCGTTGTACAACGTCGCCCAACATATATGATTCCTACACTTCCTTCCATAGAGTATCTCAAAATGAGGTTGATCGATGTTGGCGCGATAACTGTTGTTATATGAAAACTCCACCAAAGGAAGATATGTATCCCAACTACCGCCAAAGTTTGGTACACATGTCCACAACATATCCTCCAATGTATGGATAGTCTGCTCACTCTGGCCATCAGTATGTGAGTGGAAAGTTATGTTGAAGTGCATACGAGTACCCAACTCCTTGTGAAATCTCTTTCAAAACCTGGAAGTGAATGGACATCCCTATTAGAGACCACAGATTCTGGCACCCCATGTCGTGCCACAACCTCCCGAATGTAGATATCTGCAAACTTCTTTGCCGAAATACTCTCCTAGATCAGAATAAAATGCATGCTCTTGGTCAAGCTGTCCACGATGACTCATATCGAATCCAATCTAAGCGTTATCCGAGGTGATTTAGTGATGAAATCCATCGTAGTCTCGTTCCATTTCCAAATGGGAACTTCCAATAGCTCCATTTTACCGTGAGGTTGCTGATGCTTGGCTTTGACTTTTTGGCAAGTCAAACACCTCTCCACATACCATGTCATGTCTTGCTTCATACATGACCACTGATAGTTGGGTTGAAGATCTCTATATGTCTTTGTCACTCCGAGATGAGTGTTGCATACCACCCCAATTGGAAACCCACACCCTCTGATGAAAGTTCAATAATCCGTGACTATCATAATCAAAGGAAGCCACCTAATCCACTATGTGCTCACTCTTTCAGTGCTCTTCCTTCATAGCCTCAACCCGAGTTTCTTGCATCTTGCTCTAAAAGTAGGATAATCACTATCATCCTCAGACACAAATCACTGATCGGGGTAGTAACCGCCTTGCAACTAAGAGCATCGACCACCATATTGGCCTTCCCTGAGCGATAAAGGATCTCACAATCATAATACTTCACCATATCCAAACATCTACGTTGCCTCATATTCAGATTCGTTTGATCGATCGGATACCTCTGACTCTTGTGGTCCATGTAAATATTACAACGAACCCCATACATGTAATGTCGCCAAATCTTGAGGGCGAAAACCACATCTCCCAACTCCAAATCATGCGTAGGATAATTCCCTTCATAAGGCTTCAGTTGCCTCAAAGTGTAAGCAATCACATGAATCCGTTGTATCAACATCGCACCCAAAATTATGATTGATGCATCACAATACACCAAATCCTCAACATCCTCCGGTAGGATCAGAATCAACGCCTCACACAATCTCTATCTCAGAGTCTCAAAATATGTCTGTTGCTCAGGCCCCCAACGAAAAGTGCCAGTCTTCTTCTTTAATCGGGTCCCAGGAACCATTATCCTGTAGAAATCCGGAATAAACGTCTGATAGTAACAAGCTAATCCCAGGAAACTCTAAATCTCAGATTGAGACCTCGGAACTTCGCACATCATCACTTCCTCAACCTTGGCTGGATCGACCAGAATACCGTTCTAGTTGACAAAGCGTTCCAGAAACTACACATCGTGTAGCCAAAACTCACACTTGGAGAACTTGACATACAACATTTCCATCCCCAGGTACTCCTTATGTTTCTCTTGGGTCTTAGAATAGACCAGGATGTCGTCAATTAACATAATCACAGACTGATCCAGAATAGGCCCGCATACGCGATTCATGAGATCCATGAATGGGGGTGGAGAATTGATGAGCCCAAAGAGCATCACCACAAACTTGTAATCAACATAACGTGTCTAAAAGTTCATGTGTTGTTAGCTGGCAAATAAGAGGACCACCATGGCAGCCAACCATGGTGGTTGTTGCCATTTCTTCTTTTTATACCATTACCAGCCACCGTGTGTGGGTGGCTGTGTGTATATTGGTGTGTGTGTGTGTGTATGTGTGTTTTAATAAGGATATGTTGTATGGACATTCTTGACCAGAAAATTCAAAGAAAAACCCACCATCACCACCACCGTGAGGTGGTGGCTGCCACCTTCGGCCGCTGTCTGCCACCATCTTATTTGTTGAATTGGGCATTTTCCTTGTTCTTTTTGTGTTAGTGTGTGTGTGTTTGTGATGTAGGAACTTTTACATATGCTTGATTGTTGAATGTATCACTCAAAATCTCTATCGTGTGTGGGTGGCTGCTGCCATGGACCGCCATCGATCACCACTGCCCGAGGTGACAGTGGGTGGTGCTTGACCTATTAAACATTAAATTACCTTAAGCATCTAAATTTAGATCGAGTGGCACGAGTTTGGGGTTGGAAACCCTAATTAGGCTTTAGAAAACCCTGATGCCAAGAAAACCCTAATTTTGGAGTTGGTCGGGACCCGCATTAAAAACTGTTAATTAAACTTTAACTAGTACTTAATAATACCCCTACATATAACTTAATGCAATACTGGACTTAATGGATTAAGTTCTTAAGGATTTAAGTTTGGAACACTAACCCTAATTATCATTTTATGTGGAAACCCTAGAACTGGGCAGCTCTATTTTGGACAATTATCAAGCACGTATTTGGACTATTGATTGGATTATTATTATACCTGAGAATGACTAAGTCAAATTTTAATCATTCCTACCCTTAGGTGATTAAATCCTTAATGGGTTAAAGGTTCTTACTTAACCCTAATAGTCATTTTATGTGAAACCCTAATCATCATTTCATATGAGGTGGTCACTATTGCAAGTGACTATGACCTGTGATCGGGTATTGACTCAAGTATCTTCATGTAGGTGATTGTAATTGAGTTGAAGATAGTAGAGTTCTTTATTGATATAGTGGTTATCTACGTGTGTATTGAGGTGAGCTTCACCTCACTGTACCCTTGGGTTGAAGGCACCAATGTTGGCCCACTAGTTTTGGCTATTTACAAGTAGAAGGATGCCTAGGGACTGTATATAATCATATAGGATAGACTAAGGAATTTTGATGTAATCTCTCTTACATGTTCCTTGTTTGGTTGTGGTTCTAGAGTAGGATCACCTGTCCAGGTGACTATCTCACCTCTAAGTATATTCGGCCCTGCTTTTCTTGGATTGTTGATATTTAGTATGTTGTTATGCTATAGTGAGCTAGTAGATATGTGTTCTGGTATCGATTATGTTGTTATATTATAGTTGATCTGTTAGAGCTGTGTTCTGGTATCGAGTATGCTGCTTTGATGTAATAACCTGTAGAAATATATGTTATATGTGCTTGTTGGTTATCACTTATGGAGTGCCCTTAGGGATTGTCTGTGGTCATGTAGGATAGCCTGAGAACTCTCGATCTAGGCTCTCTTACATGTTCCTCGTTTGGTTGTGAATCTAGAGTAGGATCACCTGTTCAGGTGGCTATTGCATCCTGGTTACTTATGTTTACACCTTTTATGTAGGTTAGCTGGTGGCAAGAATGCATGTTGTGAGAGGACTAGTAGGTGGTAGTGAGTCTTCTCACTATAACCATGGGTCGAAGGCACCATGGCCGATCCATTAATTGTTCATGTACTATGATAGTTGTTGTATGATACATGTTGTGATTGGGTTGAAATATACCCCAGGGCAGGGCCCACTGTGGCATGATTGGGTTGAAATATACCCTAGGGCGAGTCCCTAGGGCGGGGCCCATATTTGTTTTTTGTTAGACTGTAGCCTAGGGCTGGGCCCATTTATATGATTGGTATGTGTTATTTTTTAGGAAACTCACTAAGATTTATGCTTAACTAGTTGTTTATGGTTTCAGGTATCATCGATTATTACTGGAAGGTGAAGGCGGGACTGTACACACTCATCAACAACATTGAATATTCTGTGTTTCTACAATACTCTTATTTTTAATAAATGTAATTCGGAATAAATGGTTTTCTTAATTAATGAATTAATAAATTTGAAAGTTTTTATCTTAAGAAAAATGAAAATTTTTTGTCTTGAAAATGGGATGTTACATTTGCAAACTAATTTAATATCAAGGGTCAAAATAAGAAATACCTTGAAACTGAGTGTTACTATATATATATATATATATATATATATATATATATATATATATATATATATATATATATATATATATATATATATATATATATATATTAATTTGTTATACATATAAACTTTATCTCACATGTATATCTATGTAAACATGTCGAATATACATACTTTGTTCAACTCTTATAGTGTTGTGTGTTTAGGTGGTGCTATCATATTTTTAGTTTAATTCCAACCATGTAGCTCCATAAACATAGATGCAATATTTTCTTGAATATTATTCAAATTTTCCTGAAAATAGTGTACCGTGTTTAGTCTATGAAAACAATTAGAAATATTAGAAAAGAAGAGTACAAAACTTATTGTTATATTAACTTACATCAATTTCTACCTCCATTGGGGGTATTTAAGATGTTGATGTACCCACATATTTTATTCATTTTCTGGGATGACAATATGTAACGAACGCATTAGTAGTCCATTATTAAAAAACTATGAAAAGTTGTCTAACTTACGTTTGATGTAGGAGAGTTACTTTGAGATGAAGTAGTAGTTATTGGACACTCCACATTTGAACTTATCGTGATATTTTGAGAAATGCCCTAAGAAAGAATCTAACTCATCAAACAATCAGCTTTTAACTTTAGATTCTCATTTTTTCTGTTTGTTCCTCTAGGATTTGCTTAAGAAAAATATATATATATTTTTCTTTTACTGAAGATTTAGCTCGAGGAAGATGCCAAAAACCTATAGAGTGGCTCCTCCCATGCCAACCCTTCTTACAAATCCACCATGGTCTTTGCCAAAGACCAGTAAGAGGGCATTTGTGGTTGGTTCAAGAATGATTTTTCCTTCTTTAATTGTAGTTTTGATGAAAGATCTAGAGAAATTATATGTGAAATGAATATACTATTAGTTGTGTTTTTTGTCAATTAGCATTAACGAACCCCAAAACTAATTTGAAGCTGCTAGTTTGATAGTATAAACCAAATTGATTACAACAAGCTTCACATATTCTTGATCATATTTCCCTATTTATTTTTTATGCACCAATTATGTTATATTTAACCTATTAAAATTTTGTTCAACCGATGAAGTGGAAATCAAATAAGTTGAATGTAAGAACTTGATACTTAGAAAGATTAGAATTTTAGTCAAATATTAACCAAAAGGGAAAAAGGCTCATTTATGAGATTTTAGTAAGTTTATTGAGTTATGATTTCATGAAAATGGTCAAGATAAGTTTAAGTCACTTATAAATGGTTAGATGAATAAGTTCAACAGAAGAAATGCATGAGAAGATGCATTTTGGTTAAAAGGGTAAAATAGAAAAATTTATGCTTTTTGGACCAACTTTGTGACTAGATAGATTAAGATCTGTATCAAGTTAGTGAGAATGACTTAACAAATTTTTAGAGTTTGTTACCACATTCACGTTGATATAAAAATCCTATAAAATGGGTTAGAAATGAAGAAGTTGTGAAGGTTGGAAGTTGGGGGAAAAGTTGTCCCCGAAGCTGGAATGGAATCAACAGTGCACTTTGTTAATCTCCAGGTACCGCGACGTGGCACATAGAATTCCACGACACGGTGATGTAAGTGAGTTGCCATTGACCGAATTCACATGGCTATGAAGGCGCATTGAAGTCTTCACCATGGCATGGTGTCACACAAATTAAGTGCTCGATCAGCCTTTATTCTCTTCAAAAAACTACCCATTTCTTAGAGAAGGGAGCACTAGAGATTTTGAGGAAATAGGAGGATCAAGTGGCGATCAAAGGTGTTAGAGGAAAGGATCGAGCGCCAAAAGCTACTAAGGTATCATCTTCTTCATATTTAAGCTTTAGGGATTTAATGTTGTTTTGATAATTTGAGCTAGTTATGTAAGATTTCACTTGGTAAGCTTTTAATGGTACATAATCAAGTGTTTAAAAGCATTGAACAAGTTTATATGTGATTTACCAGGTGAAATTCATTTATGAAAAATTAAGGATTCAACCCTTAACTGGTAATTATGTTGAATTGAAGCTTTAGAGATTAGATTATAATAATTAGGTATTATGGGGTGCTTAAATCATTGATTGGATTGAAATTAGAAGTGGAAAATAAAATGTTGGAATTATGATTAATTAAGTGATCATTTTGATATTAAGATGTAGATAAGCTTTTGACAGGCTTAGACAAGTTCTAAGGAACTTGAAATGTTGTATGAATGGGCCTTGAGCAAGAGGATGAGCCAAGATGCATCAATTGATGATTTTGGAGCCAAATGATAGTTAGTATTCACTAAATAAAAAAGTGAGTTATAATTCTCACTCGTTCTCTCTCTCTCTCTCTCTCTCTCTCTCTCTCTTTCTCACTCTCTAGATTATGTATGTATGTATGTATGTATGTATGTATGTATGTATGTATGTATGTATGTATATATATATATGTGTGTGTGTGTGTGTCAAATCTTGGAGCCTTAACTGAATGTCCCAACTGACTAAATGAAGATAGATGATGATTATACGTGTAAGAACATGTAGTGTATATATATATATATATATATATATATATATATATATATATATATATATATATATATATATATATGTAACATCCCAAAATTCAAACAAATTTAAAACTTTTAAAAACAACCCTTTTGTCTAATAGAACCGTTACAAAACCATTGTTTCAAAACATTATTTAAAATCAGAGTCACCCAAGATCCAATTAGTTGTAAAAGCAAGGATGTGTACGGTCATGCATTCGACTTGCCACAGTCCACTAAAGTACCTGAAACAATAAACTAAAATTGTAAGCACAAAGTTTAGTGAGATCCCCCGAAATACCAACACAAAACAAATAACACAAATACAATAATAGCATACTATGGGCCCAATCAAACATCGGGTTGGAATACCCCAGGACCTCAACCATCGGGTTTGAATGCCAACATACTATGGGTCCAATCAACCATCGGGTTGGAATACCCAGGCCCTCAACCATCAGGTTGGAATGCCAACATACTATATGTTCAATCAACCATCAGTTTGGAATACCTCAGGCCCTCAACACTTGTGTTTAAATGCCAACATATTATGGGTCCAATCAACCATCAGGTTTAAATACCCCAGGCCCTCAACCATCGGGTTGGAATCCCAAGATACTATGGGTTCAATCAACCATCGGGTTGGAATACCGTAGGCCATCAACTGTCCAGTTGTAATGCCAACATACCATGGGTCCAATCAACCATCAGGTTGGAATACTCTAGGCCCTTAACCATCGGGTTGGAATACCAACATACCATGGGTCCAATCGACCATCAGGTTAGAGTGTCAACATACTATAGGTCCAATCATCCTCAGGATGGAATACCCTCAGGCACATTCAACCATCGGGTTGGTATGCTCTGTCCTGTTGGCTTATGCACAAAGCAGTTTAGCCTCAGTCACCAACAAAATATGTTCACATATAACATATAATCATATAACAGTATATAGCCACTCAAACAGATCTGCAGATCACTAAGCATAGCATCATCCTATATACCAAGATACCAATCTAACAGATCACTAAAGCACAATAGCATACATAACATGATATCAAATCCAATGGGCCGACATTTGTGTCTTCGACCTGTAAGTATAGTGATGACAACACACCTTGCAGACTGAACATAACTTATATGGACCGACTCCAAATCTCAGCTCCAACCAACATTTATTCATCAAATAGAGACCAATCCTTAGATACCACTAAAAATACATCAAATACCCCTTAGGTCAAACTTGGTCAAAGTTAATGGTCAAGGTCAACATTCTATGTTGAACCAACACGCCGTGTTCCGCCTGCATCCAAACCGTTAGGAAAACCTCAATCAACACACCATGTTGACTTGCAAACACGACGTGTTTGCCTGAGTTCCAGCAACTTAATACATGCAGTTGCATTTTTTACTCCAAGAGCTCCAAAGCTCAGATCTAGACGAAAATGTGATTAGGAAGGATAAAGTTTCCAACTTTATCCATTGAGGACTACCAAAAAGTTCCAAAACCTAAACCATAAAGCTTGATACAACAAGGGATTAACCAATAAGCACTTAATCCTTAAAGTCTGAAGTCCATTCTTACCAAAAATGGTTCAAACATCTAAAACATCCCAAAGGTTGGTGATTTTTATACATACATGTCCAATGCATGTCTTGAACCCATATTAGGTCAAAATGAGGATTTATGACCTAATCTCTATGCATGGCATCAAAACTTGATTATAGACCAGATCCAAGACACTACTAGGTCATATTGACCTCGAGATTCATAAAGTTGCAAACTTTATGAGATCTAACCATTCCAACATTCAAGAACAAGAAGAAAAATGGACAGAAACCAAGATCTAACAACTTTGAATGATAAAAATCGAGTCTTGGACACTTACAAAGGTCCAAAAGAGTGCCAAACTAAAGAATAGGGGCTTGCTTATTAGATCTTTGCTTCCTTCTTCCACCTTCTTCCTTTTGTTTAACTTCAAAAACACAAAACTAGCTCAAAATAAGAGGGAAAGATGATTAGGTTTTCTTTTAGGGCCTGAGGGTAGATAGGGGTTGAGGGTGAATAAACCCTACCCTCTACATTCCTTTAAATATGGAGCAAAACCTGGAAGATTATGGTTTCATTCGAACCATCAACGCGCTGTGTTCCAAGAGGAACACGCCGTGTTGCCCAAAACGATACCCATACCTTTTCATATCTAGGCGCGACATGTTGGTGCCTCCACCACGACATGTCAAATCCTCAAAAGGTGATTCAGTCTCAAAATTGTTCGTCAAAATTTGGGGTGTTACAATATATATATATATATATATATATATATATATATATATATATATATATATATATATATATATATATATATATATATATAAGAAGTGTATTTTATAAATACCTAAGAGATACACAAAAAAGATTTAGAATATGATTATATGCAGTATAATCATAAGATCAAGTATCCAAGTCTAAACATTAATGGTATTATGTAGAATATTTGTATGTTACTAGACATAGATAAAGATTAAGTACTTAATGAGTTAAGTATTAGATGCTTATTAGAAGACATCTTGATAAGATAAAGATATAGAATATCCATGGGACAAGTATTATGTGATGAGTCACATAATAGAGATATAGATTAGTAGAAAGAGGATTCCTTTAGGGACAAGAGAATGATTCCTTTGGGAATGAGATAGATGTTCCTTCATGGGCAAGAGTATGATTTCTTCAGGATAGATATAGAGATTCCAAAAGGAATAAAAGTATCATTCCTTTAGGAATGAGATTATGTCCTTATGGGGAAAGAAATGATGGTCCCTTTTGGGGATGTAGATAGATAAAAGTATCATTCCTTTAGGAATCCAGATTGTGTATTATTGAGAAGATAGATAAAATGTTTCATGAGAGGAATAATATAAAAGAGTTCTTTGTGAACTTAGATGTAATCCATGAGGGATTAAGAGTAAGGAATCCACATGTGGGATTCAGGAGAAGAAGATTGATTAACGATCCACGAGGGATCATAAGAGAGGATAGTAAGTCCGGACGAGTTTACCCAGAAATGTAATAAGATGTTGTTTCCCTTAGAAGATATATGAGACTGGAGTATTTGATGTTGTCGTTGGGTCTAGTTAAAGCTGGAATGTTGAGGAATGAGTACATGAAACTAGAAAGATAAAGAGTAAAAAAGTATAAGACATGCATGCTAAGAGTAAGAGATGTGTTAAGAACATAGTAAGAGATAGGGAAAATCATAATGAGACAAGAAACTATCAAATTTCTAACAACACTAGTGTGTAGATTTAGTAGCAAATGGAGGAAGGAATGTCTGATTTAGTAGCTGCAAATAAGCTCTCAATCCTTCTTTTTTGTTAACGTTTTCAAGTAGCAAAGGGAGGAAGGAATGTCTGATTTAGTTTGTTCTAGTGTGTAGATAAGTTATTAAGGATTATTTTTCTTGGTAATATTTCATCAATATAAAGTATAACTATAACCACATTATGTGTTGACTAATTTTTGGTTTATATTGTTCAGAATGAAACCATGGCTTTGAGACCGACCATTATATATATATGCTTAGGTTATTCTATTCTAACTAATTATTGTGCGGATATCGTATGCTATGAGAATTACTAAGATAATAAGTTGTTTAGCAATGCGAATACGTTCAACCTTAGAAAAATATTGTCATTTTCATGCATTCTCGCTAATTATTATTTATTTTTGTTCTTACACATTGTTTTTCACTCACCTTCGACGAGAGCAGCCCTGCACCGTTGCCTTTTCTCCATCAACGCCTCCATGTTTTAAAGTTCTTCAACAGATCTCTGATTGCACTATATTGTCATTTGCTGCCTTCCAACGATGATTCATTCAGTTCGTCAACTCCTCAGCTTCGACGAGAGCAGCCCTCCGTCGGTGCCTTCTCTCAATCGACGCCTCCATTGTTCAAAGTTCTTCAACATATCTCTGCTTGCACTCCCATACCTCGTTTCATTTATTTTGAGGTTTATCTCAAAGGTTATATCACGTTATCATTGGTACGTTAAAAACCCATCTTTCAACCCTTCTTCTATTTTCTATTTTAGGTTTACCAGTTCTTTAGAATAAGCACAATTCGGTCTAAGGTAAATTTTACATATAATTTCTTAGTTTCTTGATTCATGAATGTTGGTATACGGTAAAATTTACATATAAATTTCTGTTTTTTTAGAGTCATGGTGGGTTTCTGGAGTTTGCTTAATTAATTTGGGATTTAACTGACTGATAATCATCTTGAATATTTGTAAAATGCAATTGAGGTCTATGTTTAATTCTAATTGATATAAGTTATGTAAACGAAACGTTTTGTGAAATTTCTAGTTGATTAGTTTACTAACATGAAATTTCTAGTTGATTATGACTCAATGGTTGTTCTCTAGAATTTTGTTGCCTTCTCTTTAAAGAACTCATGACAGATCTTATTATCCTATCTACTGGTTAGGTACTTTTACTATTTAATTTCTTTCATTCAATTGGTTTTGTGTGTTTATGGCTGTTGTTTACACATTTGGTTTGCATATTAAATGTCTCAACAAAATTTCTATAAATTCTTATGAAGTTATATATTCTGAAAGAAATAACATCAAGTAAAGAAAAAGAAACTTGGTGAAGAATGAAAACTCGGTTTGAAGCCCGATGAAGAATGAAAAGTAAGGCAATAATATTCGTTCAAAATGAATTAGTATTTTTTATGTCAATGCTTGAAGAATGAAAATTCATTACTAGCCCAATTTTTTTATTATTTTTTTTATTATTTTTTTGATGATTCTATGGAAGAAATTTTATGATGAAAGTCCTTCAGAACCTTGTTCCAAATGGGACGAAGGTTGACATTAGCAGAATGCTTGAAGAAGTTGTACACTATGTGAATTTTTTGCAGCTTCAAATTAAGGTATATATACAGTTGTTAAGCTATGATAAACCATACTTCACTTTTTACATATTAATTTACAGACATGGTGATCGAGGTGACTAATTTTTTCATAACTTTATGCAGTTGCTAAACTCAGATGACATGTGAGTGAAGAGGAAAAGAAAGAAAACATGGATGGACGATAGTATATTCTAGTAGAATGTATTCATACAAAATGTCATTGACATTGTATTCTTACAAATTGATTTGTAATTCATTAAAAATGTATTTTTTTATTTTATTAGAATGGATTAACAACAATATTCTCTCAGAATGTATTAGTATTTTACCTTGATTTCAATATATCATTCAAAGAATGTAATATAAAAAATTGAACTTGTATCCAAATTTTTGTTATTCTTCAAGAAACTCATTAAATCAATATATATATATATATATATATATATATATATATATATATATATATATATATATATATATATATTCTGTCAGAATGTGAATTCTTTTATGGTTCAAGCATATTTATTATTTTTCAATATATTGATAAACATATTCTATTAGAATATCCGATAATTATCATCCCTATAATCAGATTTTTAAAATTATTAGAATCTATTATCCCTTAAAATATGTAATTTTCCTTTTTTAAATTTATGTTAATTGACTAAAATACTCTTAAAATGAAATTAGATTGTATTTTATAATTATCTTTAATTTAATAATATGTATTATTCATTTTCTTAAAATAAATAAAATGGTTGGCTCACAATCATTCCTACAACCACACAATAATTAGTTAGAATAGAATAACTTAAGCATATATATATATATATATATATATATATATATATATATATATATATATATATATATATATATATATATATATATATATATATAGGTAAAAGTTCAAATGAGAACCCCTAAAGATTAAGAACCCTAAGAACCTCTAAACTTAAACTACAAAATAAGATCTTCGTTATTTTTCTTGCATCCAAACACTCCCACTCAACTCAAACACAAACCCTCCATCTATCATCATCAACTACTACCATTGCCGCCACCTACTGTCGCCACCGCCTACTGGCGCCACCACCTACCGTTGCCACCACCTACCGACATCGGTTTCGGCCATCGTCCCCATCATATTCCAGCATCATCTTTTTCTCATTTTTTTTGGTGAACACCACCAGATCTACATCAGATCTGGTGTCCTTCATCTTTTTTTCTCTCGATCTCCATGAAAGACCACCAGATCTGGTCCATCATGACCTCTACCAACCATAGATGTATGTCTTCAACCTCCAAAATCTTTTGTTTTCATCAGATCTGAAGCGGTTCAATCCATATCTATGATCTATGATCTCCGATGTTAGATCTATGATTTCCGACAACAGATCTATGATTTTCGCTTATAGATTTATGATTTATACCTTCAGATCTACGGTTTCTGACGAGATTGACGGACTATATTTGAGATCGATGTCAATGGTTACCACAACTACTACCTTGTTGGTCTGGTGTAACACTGCCAACTCAATTCCATCTTTTTCTCTCTGATCTTTAGTAAAACAAAACCATATTTGCATCAGGTATGTTAAACTTAGTTTTTTTTTCTTTCTGTTAAGTTGTGAATTTAATGTTCTATTCTCTCATTTGTTGTTTACTTTTGTTAAACATAGTTTTTTTCTTCTATTAAGTTGTTAATCCATGTTATGTTTTTTTATAATGTTTGCATCAAGTTTTTATTCACTTTATGTTTTATTGTTGTTAAGTTGTGAATTGAATTTAAAATGTGTGTTATTATGTTAGTGTTTTCTCAAATATATGAATTTTATTTTTTTAAGCTTTGAACTGTGATGTTTTCATGTTTTAACTATTGTTTAGTTCTATTTAAGTTAGTTAATCTGAATATGTGATTTAATATGTTTTTATGTTATAAATACAATGAATGAGAGTCCTTAATTGATAATTAAACTGTGAATGAGAGTTCTGAAAAGCTCTATTAAACTGTGTATTTATATGGTGCACACGATGTATCTGATTAATTATGTATATTAAACTGTGAATTGTGTATTAGGTTGTAAATTTTATCCACGACTTAATATATTAAATTCACCATTTAATATATATAAATGTGTTCATATATTAACCCCTAAATATAAATTTTAATTTGAAAATATGACTATAAATATATATTTTTTTGTCTTAAATTGTGAATTTATTATATTTAGCTGTGAATTTTATATATTAAACTGTGAATTATCTGTATAAAGAGTTTTAATTGATATTATTGTTGTGAATTTATATTTTTTGTATTAAACTGTAAATTTATTGTAATAAACTGTGAATTGTACGTATTAAGCTATGATTTTTGTACTTTAAACTTTGAATTAATTGCATTAAGCTATGCATATTTATTTAAATTGTGAATTTGACTATATTAAACTGTGAGTTTTTATATTAAACTGTGATTCATGTGTTTAAAAATGTGAATTGACTGCATTAAACTATGAATTTGTGTTTAAACTATAAATTGACTGCATTTTGCTGTGAATCTTTTGTTATATGTGTTAAAATATGAATGATTTATGTATAATTTTTTTCTAAATTTTCTTATGAATGTATTTTTTTTTTTTTGTTGTATAAATTTGTAAGAATCCCCTAATTTTTATAATTGTTTGTATTAAATTCAAAACGAGTTAATTAATAGGTTTTATTAGACTGTGAATGTAGTATTTAAGTTGTTAATGCATGACTTTAATTACATATATGATTTGGAAGAAATAACGGCTACTATGTTAATACACGTGGTTGGCGGCGGCATGTGGTGGTAGAGTTTGAGTTTTTTACTTCTTTGAATTAGTGAATTATTGTAAAACAATTTGTATTAATTTGTGAATTTTTTGCATCAAACTGTAAAATGACTGTGTAAATCTGTATTTTATATAAATTTTGTGTTAAAATATGAGAACATATATGGATGAAATATTAGACTGTAAAAATTATAAGTTTGCTCTTTTCATATGAAAAACATAAAAAATTAGGATTTTAACATGTTTAATAAGAGTATCATGTACATATTACTAATTAATTGAGGTTCTTAGGGTTCTTAATTTTTTATGGTTCTCATTTGAACCTCTCTCTCTCTCTCTCTCTCTATATATATATATATATATATATATATATATATATATATATATATATATATATATATATATATATATAGGGTTAGGTTCATGCGAGACGGACTAATTATATATATATATATATATATATATATATATATATATATATATATATATATATATATATATATATATATATATATATATATATATAGGGTTAGGTTCATGTGAGACGGACTAATTTTGTGAGACCGTGAGACGCATTTTTTATTTCTTTTTATTTTTTTTTTAATTTTTTTTAGTTAATTCAAGTTCCGAAAATAATATTTAAAAAAAGAATTTTTTAATTTTTCCATTTATTTTGCATTTTAAAATTATTTTAAGAATATGTACAGTGTAATATTCTATTTAGAATATTTTACGTATTTTTAAAAAAAATAGGATTTTTTTTATTTTTTATTTTTTTAGTTAATTCAAGTTCCGAAAATAATATTAAACTTTTTTTTTAGATTTTTCCATTTATTTTGCATTTTAAAATTATTTTTTAGAATATGTCAATGTAATATTCTATTCACGTATTTTTTTTTAAAAAACGGGATTTTTTTATTTATTTTTATTTATTTTTTATTTTTTTTAGTTAATTCAAGTTCCGAAAATAATATTTAAAAAAAGAATTTTTGGATTTTTCCATTTATTTTGCATTTTAAAATTATTTTTGAATTTAGTCTCACGGTCTCATAAAATTAGAACGATCTCAAATGAACCTGAACATATATATATATATATATATATATATATATATATATATAATATATATATATATATATATATATATATATATATATATATATATATATATATATATATATATATATATATATATATATATATATAAACAAAGATATTCGACACTTTTAGAAGCGTAAAACACAAAATTATCTTGGTTTTTGATTGTTTACTAAAATGTTCTTTATCTTAGTAATGGTCAAAACACAACATGATTATTTTCACACTTTTGATGGATTAAATGTTCTTACATTTAGTTAATTATTAATATAATTGGTTTTTCCATACATTAAAAATTAATGTTTTCATTAATACGTTTTACAATGTGTAGTTCATGACTAGATTTAAAACAAATTTTTTTGTTGATTTTGATGGTTGGTTCTTTCTAATTTTGTCATTAAAGTTGTATGCTTAGAATGTGCTATGTTTTTATTTTTATTTTTGGAAATTATGATCCTTGGCGACTAAAAAAAACCCTAACAATCAAATGGATCAAATTGACCAAAGTGAGAATGACCCAAGTGAAAATTTTGGTCCAATCTACAAGGACCATGAAGGTCTCAATTTAACCATCTTTTCGGCACAAATTGTTTTTTTGGCCCAAGTTGGTTTAAAATCCCAAGTGGGTATCATGATAAGTTGATAACTCTCATTTCCAAAGAGATGTCTCGGCTTAAAAATACTGCCCAATTAAACTTCACCCATGTGTATAATAGGGAATGTATTGTAATTTTCAAAAGGATGGAGGACTAAAAGTGGTCAAAAGCTATTACACAATCCCCGCCATATAACCCATGCAAATCATTAAAATAATATAAAAATCGGTTGGAGACATTTCTTTCAGATCATCTCTCTCCTCGGTTTATTTGTTATCGGAGACGTTGCCGGAGAATCGGATTAGAATGGTATCCTCAGGATGCCGGAAATGGATGGTACTGGCGGCGGCGATATGGATACAGGCTTTTACGGGTACGAATTTTGATTTCCCTTCTTATTCCACCCAAATGAAATCAATACTGGAAATCAATCAGGTGCAGCTCAATTACTTAGCAATGGCTTCCGATATCGGAAAGTTATTTGGGTGGTGTTCCGGTGTTCTTCTGTTGTATTTTCCGACATGGGTTGTGCTTTTCATGGCTTCTTTCCTTGGTTTGTTTGGTTATGGTCTTCAATGGCTTGTCATTCAGAAACAAATCACTTTGCCGTATATCATGGTTCGTAATTTCATTCCAATTTGTTAATGCATTTACTCTTTTTAATTTATCCCTCCCAATTTTAGTTTAGGGTTCTTGGGTGATTATTCATTGGCTCCAAATTAAAGTTAAATCAGGAATGGTAGGTAGAATTAGATGTGAGTGAGCATAAATGTACAAACATATACACATATATTTAAGTTGGTACACAATTATGTACCCAATTTAATTTTGGGGCCTTTATTGCTGATTTGAATGCATATAAGGGTTCCTACGCAATGCCCATCGGAAAAAAAACATGTAATGTACTTAGATTGTGATGTAGTAAAGATAAAAAGGGACAACTTATTGTCCCATGCACCTAAAAACATGGATAGTGACTCGCTCTTAAAGTCTTAATGTTATCTTTGTAAATACCTTGATTAACAAGCCCTAACCCTATAAACTTTGATCAACGCCCTAACCCTACAAATCTTATTTTGTCATGTGCGACAAAAGCAACTTGGCTTGTGTGTTTGTGTTTGTTCCATATACGTAACTCACTTGGAGGGACCATATAAAAAGACATTAGTCGCTTACCCTATCTAGTACGTGTTAAATTTAGTCAAATACCCAATCTAGTACATGTCAAATTTAGTACATATCAAACGCAATATAACTTATTATTATTATTATTATGTACATGTGTTGAGTTTCTAGAGTTGTTTCTATGATGATTATGAGAAGACATCCACATCTTTTTTATTCAAGGTCAAGATTGTTTTTGAGTCCCATCTTTTTCCATTCGTATGGATGGTACAAAAAATGACAATTTATATCTAATCAATCTATCAGTCTCAGTACAATACATATCAAATGCACTACAACTTATTTTACCTTCGATAATCATAATTTGGTTTTTATATATCCCTAAAACCCTAATACAATCTTTATCCTCAACAGGTATTCGTTCTATCCTTATCGGCCGGAGGTAGCATCCCATGGTTCAACACTGTGTGCTTCGTTCTAAACATTAAAAACTTTCCCGAAAACTGGCCACTCGCAGTATCTCTAAGCGTTAGTTTCAATGGTGTAACTGCAGCATTATACAACCTCATCGTCACTAAACTAAGCCCTAATGACAAAACCACCTCTTACCTCGTCCTAAATGCTTTTGTCCCTTTCATCACATCTATTGCCTCACTCGGCCCAATACTCCAACAATCCACTTCCCAACAAGACAACAACCAAAAAGACGAAATCGCCCTAAAAGATGACGCACATATATTTATATTTTTGTATATACTAGCCGCCGTTACGGGCCTTTATCTTTTCTTTACAAACCCCGTATCACAAAATATAGTCATAGTCACAATGTTGTTAATAGTGCTTCCGTTTATCATGCCAAAAGTTATTTACCTAATTAAACGTGCACATCGGGCTTTTTATCCCGATGGACCTATTGAAAGGCCAGATTATGAGTTGGTTGAAATGAATCATCTAGAAGAATTCCATGAAGAATGTTCAACTCCGGTATTGAATAAAAGTTGTTGCTCGGTTTTTGATAGAATGATCAAGATAGATAGATTACGGGAGCTTGGTGAGGAACATTCGGCTACATATATGATGAGTCGATGCGATTTTTGGCTTTATTATGTTACATATTTTTGCGGAGGTACTATTGGATTAGTTTATAGTAATAATTTAGGGCAAATTGTTGAATCGCTTGGGTACATTTCGGAGACTAAAGCACTTGTTACGATTTATTCTACGTGCTCGTTTTTTGGTCGGCTTCTTTCGGCAGCTATGGACATGTTTGGCTGCTTTTACCAACAACCTACTATCAGTAAGTATGCTGCTCACTACTATTATTTCGTTGATTCTACAATTCCAAGGCTTTTGTGTAAGAAATAGTAGCGAGCTTTCTGGTTTGCTTATTATCGCATCCCATTTTTATTTCTTTATTATACAACATTGTATTTTGAATACAATACCAATTATAGCAATGGTATCCACATACAAACGAATTTTCATTGCTATAATTGGGTCCTAATAAGAAGAAATTGAAATTGCAATTGTATTATTGCATCAATTTTTTTAAAGTACGATGTTTGAATAAAAAAACGTGAAAATACGTTGCAAGTGAAAGAATTTAACAGTATGATTCCACTAAAGAAATAAAGGAAAGTCTATTGATCTTTTTGCATTTAGGTTAAGTTTGTAGGCAACCGTTTCATTGATTCTTACATATATACACATCTGCATAAATTGTGAATAAATAAACATGTAGCATCCTTATATTACTTGTAGTGGCTGATATAAAGTTTGTAGGTGCATTGTTAAGGCATTTTTACCCGGGCCTTCAGTAGAAAGACCATTTTGCCCTCAAACAAAGGAGGATGAGAAGATGGGAAGGGGGCAAAATGATCATCTTACATTGACTTAATGCTCATGTCTAAACAGCATTTAAGTCGAGCATTAAAACGTTACGAAACATTAAAATAGGGACACAAAAACTCAATAAACTAAAGTGTTGAATGCAGAAATAGCAACATAATTTCATTTAATTGTTTATTGTGGAATCCTACTTTCAATTATGTTATTATATGATTTTAGTTTGAAAAATCTACCAAATTATAGATATGTCATCTAAATACAAAATCATTTTATTTCAAAGTACAATGTCCTAATAATAATAATAGTTGAAAGGACAATGTTGTTGTCATTGGCGGTTTTACTATGATGTCCGTAATGGCACCAACAACGTCTGGTTTTTCGAGACGCAGTGCAAAAGCTTTTGAAAATTTTTGATTTTTTTTTCTACTACCGTGACACTACTAAAATTTTCTATGAAACCCTTACTATGAAATCATGTCCGCCCTGGCTATTATTTTGAATAGTTTTTTCGAAATACAATCCTAACAAAGAAAAAAAAACTCGAAAATACATTGCTATAATTGAGAAGATTTCTCAAAGTACAATGTCTCGACTCTCGATAAGGAAAAAAAAGTTTTTAATGCAAATAAAAGAAAATACATCCTAAATTAAACTTGTTTATCATATCATTCTTTCAGCTGCGGACATGTATGCTACTCGGACTGGGAGGCTAACACTTGGACTTGTGGCAATGCCGGTTGCTTTTCTTCTACTCATTCTCTCAGGTGCCAAGTTGGTTTTGAGCGTTGCCACAGGGCTTATCGGTATCTGTTCAGGATTCTTGATTTCAACCGCTGTATCAATCACATCTGAGCTTTTTGGTTCAAAAAGCTCGGGGATAAATCATAACATTCTCATAACTAATATCCCATTGGGATCATTATTGTATGGTGTTCTTGCGGCTCTAATTTATGTTGATAATATCGATAACGCAAGAGATAAGGATCTTGATGATGGAATGAAGGTATGTATTGGTCGGGATTGTTATCATGAGACATTTATGTTATGGGGTTTGATTTCTATAATTGGTGTGAGTTCTAGTTTTTTGCTCTTTTTAAGAACGAAACCGGCTTATGAAAGTCATTATAAAAGGAAAATTGGGGTTCTTGAGGAGACGATTTGTTATCCTTGAGAATTTCTTGATTTTAGTTAATTAATGATTTGGAGTTTTAATGTTTGTGTTTGTTCTTCAAACATTCACTTTGTGGTTTGAAGTTAAAGTCAAGACAAAAGGTGCTCCTTTAGGCCCATTTTGTACTTTGTTTGACATTTGACATGCATTTTAGTGTGTTTACACAAAAACAGAAACAATTTCTTCAAGAAAAGCATCGAAATTTTCATTAAAACTAGATGACCAAAACACATATGAACACCATAACTATTCAAGATTCAAAACAACAAAAACTAAGATCAAGAACCCTAATCGATAGCAATGGGATTGTTCATATTAAACCCTTCAGCTTTCTCCAACAATTCAGATGGGAAACCACTTCTAAGGATCTGAACTTTGAACTTAACAATCCTACTCTTTAAGCTCCCCACCATCAACTCAAACACACATGCATCCCCAGCTACAAGCTTGTTATCTGTAACAAATTTTCCCCATGTTTCGTTTCCAAACCTTTTTTTAGTCTGATCACCATGGTAAAGTAGGTCCCACACCTTTCCATTGTACACGATATTAGCAGGAACAGTAGAAGTTGGAAGCTTTTCCGATAGTTCACGTGGGATGGACTACAGTAGACTTTGGAAGATAAGATTCGAGTGGTAAAAGAGGGATATACATAAAATGTGCAATATGGAAGTCGATAATTACCAGTTGAAACCTCCTTCCATGGATTAGTTTACCAAGAACCACATAGAAATATGGTTTCCCTGATAGTGGCCAGAATGCAGCATCTTCTTGAGGATCCAACTGTTCTTTTTCCGTAGTGTTGGCTGATTGTTTCTGTGTTTGAAGATTCCCAGTTCTTGGTGATGGATCCATCTGGCGAAAATCATGCATTGGTGTAGACATTTTCACTAAGAAAATAGCAGAATCAGAATCAGATTTAACTGAGTTTAGGTAAAGAAGTCTTGGAAGAGAAGCAGAAAAAACTGAATCTGACTACAGAAGCAAGAGAAATAAGAACAAACATGGTGGTTCGAGATTCAAAACGTAATGGAGCTGAAGCAATTTCTTAACGCTCGAATGTAGAGCACCCTAAAAGTAGGAAAAACTTTTATTAACATCATTTACTGCGAACATAATCATATAAACCCGAAATTGGGGAAATTAGGTCAAAAGACGAACAAGATGAACAGAAAACGTGAGAGCAAAAAGATATCGTACGGAGAATCTTACAACATATCTCAATGAAATCTGCTCTTGTATTTCGATTCATTCACATCGAACCCTTAACATCAGCAGAAGAATAAGTTATTGTAAGGAAGTGATTAAAATTGCAAAGAACGAAGCAATACCAGTAGAAGATCAGAATCTATGGTGAACGGAGACGAACGGAGAGTGGAAGATGGATGGACAATGACATCAGGCGTACATCATAAGTATAGTTATAAAAGAAATCACTTTATATTTTCGTTTTTTCCCTTTTAAAGATAAGTTTTTTTCATTTAAAAAAAAGTTAAATTTTTCCAGTGTTTTGTTTTCACCTATTTGTAATCTTTCCAATAATTGATAAGTTCTATTTAAATAAATAAAATATGATATTTCTTTTTCCCAAAAAAAAAGGGGATAATGACTTGAAAAGGTAACGAACTTTCGACTTTTATCACATTTAGTCACTAAACTTTTTTTTTGTTATCTATTTGCCATTAAACTATTGAAACTGTTCACATTTTACCCTTATGACCGGTTTGTTACCGGTCATAAGGGTAAAATGTGAACAGTTTCAATAGTTTAGTGGCAAATAAATAACGAAAAAAAGTTTAGTGACTAAATGTGAACAAAATCGAAAGTTTGTTTCCCTCTAAAAAGTTCAATGACTAAATGTGAACAAACTTCCTATTGTATTATGTTTTAGCAAAATTATTTATTTTTGTTTAATTGTAGCAACATTTGTTGATGAAGAAATCTATGAAATAAAAAAACAAAATGCAACATCTGGATTTCCAGGTATCATAATTTAAGTATTTTTCTTTTGAGTTAAGAAGAGAGACTCGACGACTTGACGCCTCAACTCATCGAGTAAGGTCGCGACTGATGACTCGGATTAATGAATGGACTCGACAAGTCAGTGAGGCGACTCGACGAGTCTGCGTTGTTGGCAGAAACCCTAAATCTTTGGGCCCGAGCCATATTTAAAGGCACTTATGGCCTTCAATTACCACTACCTTTCCCATAAGTGAGAACCCTAGCGAGCTTGAGTGTGTAGAGTGAGAGGAAGAGTTATCTTGAGCTTTTTGGTGTGATGGATCTGGATCCTTCTAGGTTCAGAGAGCCGAGAATATGAAGCTTTAGTAGAGTAAACCTTGGGGTTCGAAGTTAGGAAGCATTTATGGGATTTTTATGGTAGATATGGTTACTTTCATCTTACACATAGATATGAAGTATTTTATATAAATTACGTGCTATGTGTGCATATTATTTGAATACTTGGTGTCTATGTTGGATGAACGATTTTATACATGTTTTAAAAGATTTAAACGGTATATTTATTTTATATCTACAAATATGTTGCGGATGAAACATGGGTAGATGAAATAGTTGGTGTGTGATGAAATAAAATGATAAGAGATATGTGATGATAGAAATGTGATGATAATTAGGTATATAGATGATGATGAATATGTGATGTAGGATGAAAGGAGATACCATAACCTTAACCATCAATGTGGCGATGTAGTCATCTACCAGAGTATAGATGGCGACCACAGACTACTCTAGACAACACAGTGGAAACACCAGCAGGCCCATAACCTGTAGGTGATGAATTACGAGTTCAGGCAATGTTGTAACTACGTATTCATGCGATGATACTCTAACCCCTTACTATGAATTACGAGTTCAGACGATGTTGTAACTACATATTCATGGGATGTCACAAATTTCGCATGCCAAACCAATGGTCATAATTCACATCAGTGAGAATGGTTCATTTTTTTTTGTAAAACCAAAATTAGATTGGAAATTTTTATTTTTTATTTTGGAAAATGTCAAACCATTGGTTTTGTATTTTGGTTTCGGTTTTTTTGTTTTTTTAAATATATTTTTAGGGTTTTTTTTTATTATTTCATAGATTTCTTCACCAACAAATGTTGCTACAATTTAACAAAAATAAATAATTTGCTAAAACATAATACAAGAGGAAGTTTGTTTACATTTAGTCATTGAACTTTTTAGAGGGAAACAAACTTTTCTTTTATCACATTTAGTCACTAAACTTTTTTTCGTTATCTACTTGCCATTGAACTATTGAAACTGTTCACATTTTACCCTTATGACCGGCAACAGCCGGTCATAAGGGTAAAATCTGAACAGTTTCAATAGTTCAATGGCAAATAGATAACGAAAAAAAGTTTAGTGACTAAATGTGACAAAAGTCGAAAGTTCGTTACCCTTTCAAGTCATTATCCCAAAAAAAAGGCTTTATAATTGTCAACTTTTTTGTTTTACTACATGAAAATTCTGATATAACTACGAAATAATTATGTAGTTTAAAGTTAAAATTTTGTAGCTAAACTTGAATAACTACAGAAGTTGTTACGGCTGGAATTTATCAATGAGATTTTGTAGGTATATTTCTTGTAACAAACTGTTTAGTTACAAAATTATAGTTCCGTAACAATTTTACTATGACATTTATTCCGCAGCAATTTAACTACAACACACTTCCATAATAATTCTACAACGGGGTGTGTAGCAAATTCTATAGCCATTTGTTCTGTAATAAGTTCTGTAGTCATTCGTTTTGTAACAAATTTTGTAAACATTTGTTTCGTAACAAATTTCGTAGCTATCTGTTCTATAACAAATTCCGTAGCTATTTGTTCTGGAACAAATTCCATAGTAAATTTCATAGTCATTTGTTTCATTACAAATTCCGTAGCCATTTTTTCCGTAGCAAATTATATAACAATTTGTTCCGTGGCAAATTATGTAGTCATTTGTTCCATAGCAGAAAGAGGCTCCAAAACAAATTCATAAGGATAAAAATATTCAACAATATCCAATTTTCATTTATAATTTTTGTTGAAATATATAAAAATGCAATAAATTTAATTTTAACACTTACATAGATTTTTATAGATATATTACATAATTGAAAATCCGTTTACATGGTTCCCTAATCATCAAAACTGAATATTCTTTACAAATACACGAACAACCATAGATACACTTTAAAAATGGTACCATACAACATGCAAAATCAAATTTATAAACAACTTGATTAACATTCAAATCTCTTATACGAAATCTCATTATATCTCTAGTTTTTGACCAGCAAGAGATTTAAAATATGAAAATGAATCACGTTTTGAGTACCACAAAAAACAATGACCTCCTAAAAACCTGCACATATTTATTGATATTTTTTTTTGTTACTTTTGGTACAAAAAGAAAAGTTTGTAGTTGTTTCTTCCTTCCCCTTTAAACCGAATGCTCTATTAAAAATAATCAAAATAGCGAACCACTTTAATTTATAAAAAATAGCTCAAAGTTTAAGAACTCATTTAAATCCTATGTAAATGCTAATTCTTCTTCTCATCTATTTCTATATGCAAATGAATTCAGAAAAATTAAAAGTTTGATTTGAACTTATTTAAATCTTCTATGTACTCTATCCCACCATACATCTCTAATATTTTATGATTGTCACAAAAAATGAGTTTAATGTATGGTCTCAATAGATGCATTGCAGCCAACAATTTGGAATTAGTTTATACATAAATAGAACATGAATCCTCATGGTAATTGGATTAGAGGTGTTTACCATTTAAGAAGATGTCAAGGTCCCCTCCTCTGGTCCCTTATCATAACAGTCCTCACTGGTATGTAGGTGAAAAGATTAAAGATTTGATGCACGAAACATTACATTTAGTTGTTAGATTAATGCCAAAAGGGTAAATAACTCATGATCTTGAAACAATTTCAAGTATTTATAGATTCCTAGTAGAACAAATATCCTACTTCTTTTGTTGTATGGGCACAACTGGAGCAACTCCAAATTATGTCCCACCTCACATTCATGCTGCATATTTTAAAGGCAACATCACATATACAAACATATGGTTTAGGAATACAATCAAATAAGATAAAAAAATATAAATGTAGATTTGCATACTCAAATGAAATTGTGGAAGTAAATTAGAACAAAAAGTGAAGCAACTAAAAGTACCTTGATATCGATATTGAGAGGTTATTCAAGAGCGAGAAACAAACACTAACCCATTATACTTGATTCTAGATTTTGAATGAAATGTTCAAAGAAGAACTTACTCTCGGTTAGTGTTTTTCCTCCTTATAAGACCATACATTAATTGTGGTATTTTCTTAAGTTCTTTAGACAAAAAAAAAAAAAAGAACCAATGATCGAACTACCACAGGCATGCATAGGGGTGAAACATATTCAATTTGTCAACTTCCTGCCAGATGTCTGAAAGCTTTTCATATGATGGAAAATTAAAATAAAAGAAGTAAGAAGCTCATAACTATGAAAAAAAAATTGAATTCCTTGACCAGATTGGTGAAGAAACAAAAATATATCAACACTCACCTTTTCAGCAATGTGGATGACATCTTTTTAAAACATGGATGACTTCTTTAAGGTTTAAAGATTGTTGCTTGCTATAAAAGATAGATGAGAACTTTGCTTAAGAATAACAGCAATTACAGAAATCACTTTCCCCAACCCCTGTTAGATGGTAACCATAATATGTTAGATGGTAACCATAATAAGTTAGCAACGATATCAATAGTAAACAAACAACCCATATAGATTATCAAATTTTATGACACTAGAAAAAACAAAAAGAAATACGGACATAAGGTTGTAATCTTTGTTGTATACTCCTGAAAGAAAAATAAATTATTGATTTAGGGTTAAATGCTACAATTAGAAAGATTGCAAGTTTTTGTAACTTGTAAACCAACCTCAGCTTTTCAAATATATAATCAAGGTCCAATTTCATGGACTTTAAGAGACGTGTATTTGTAAAAGATCAATTTACACCTCTGCATAACAATACTCTGAATAGTATTAAAATGAGAAAACACTACATTACTATCTTACAAACACCCCAACCTGCAATTATGTAAAAAAAAAAAGAAGGATATAAATTTTGACAAAGAAACTGGATAGATAAATACAGTGAATCATTTAAAAAGAAGACCTATTAAAGATTCTCAAAGGTACTACGGCATTTTCATGTTGATTGTGGAATTGAAGTATAAAACAGCCTAATTTCCAATCAATATTAATTCATGAACTGGCATAAATAAACGCAAGCATAAAGATAAACATATTAACACATAAACATACACAAAGTACATGTTTGAGTGAGAGGAGGCATGTAAAAAGCATACAAATCGGGAAAGCAAATTCAAAAATCAGAAAGATGCCCCAAGATGCAAAGCACTATATTGAAAGGAAAATATTACATCTAAATTTGATACATATCTGAAATCTATTATTGCAATAGAGTATACGGTAAGACTTTATGAACCCTAAATTGAAACACGACATAGTTTTAACATAGTAACACGAAACCGTATTCGTACAAACAATCAAACCAATACTTTTATTTTCGAACAAAGAACATCATATTTAGAATATTGTTAGTTTCACTAATTAAGGTAAAACTTTAACTTTGAATTACCTCTATTCTTCTCATGGTCTCATTAATCCTATGTCCACCGATTGTAAGTGTGGTTGGAATTTATTTAGGGCTCAAATGAAGAAGTTCATCAAGGTAGAGGTGGAGTCGGTGTTTTCTACTTCCCCTTTGTTCCTGCGACAAGTCAAATCATTGATTTGATTTCATGGAGATAAGAGAGAATAGATGGATTTAGGGCTTCTAAGCACCAACCACATAACATAGAAAGAATGAAAGAGGATTAAAAAAATTACCTGAAATTGTGATTCTTACTGCAAAATTCATGAGATACGCAGACGATCGAAGCATTAGGCACATGGAGGTGATATAAGGAGAGATAATGAACACCGATGAACACAACTACGACGATTTGTTTTCACTCGATAGCCGATGATTCCAATAGCAGTATCAGTGGTGTTGTGTGTGGGTTTTATGTGAATCCCTTTAACTCCTATTGGAAGAAAAAATGAGAGTTGTCGGTTAGAAATGCGATCAACAGATTGAGATTCGAGGTTGGAGGTGGGAGATGGAGAAGTTTCTTGAAGAATGAATGAAGTGGCCGCTTAGATGGGGCATCAAAAGGTGAAGGATTTTTGTTGCATAAAAAAGATAGTTTTCCACAAAAACCGGCAACGAAGCTTTAATTTTTTTTATAAATTTCAAGTGAAGCAACAAAACAAACCATCAAGGATCCTATTAAAGAGGTTAGAATGATGTTACAACAACCATAGGGTGTTTAGAAAATACAACCTTTGTAGCCTTTGGACCCTAGTGGATTTGGGTTGTTGAAGTAGATGGCAAGAACAAGGAGCTTGATCTTCTCTACAAGTAATCCACCAATAACAATAAGGTACCAAAGTTGCTAGATTTCTTCTTATACAACTTTGTTCTTTAAGCCTTAAGTGCTTAAACAATTAAGCACTAAAAGGAAGACACAAAGTAAACACCAAAAGCTAGTAATATCTTCAAAAGATGAAAGAACTTCAAGCTCCTTAGTAGCTCACAATTTTGAGAGAAAGAGAGGAGAAGTGTTTAGACCAAAAACTTGTGAATCCTCCATGTATAAGACCCTCTATTTATAACCACATCCAAGCATGGCCTTTTGAATATAATATTAAAAAATATGGGCTATAAAGGAGAGGCATGGGAGCAAAATGATAGAGGTTGAGAAGCAACCTCCATGCTTAGAAAAAGTTTCGGTTATGCCTCCTAAAGAGGACAAAAATTGTCTACTAGTCTTTTAAGCATGGTAGAGTAAGCCTTTGATTTAATCATGGTTAACCAAAGTGTCTAGAACTTTGTACATTACTTATTTTATGATACCTTATCATATGAAGACTATTTTTCTACTTCTTACAATATTGTTTTCATACAACAATAATTTTTCTCTAATTAAATACGAGAGTTTTATTTATTTATTAATATCAAATATATAATAAATATTCAATAAGTACCAACTTGATTAAGGTGTGACCCTATAGGATCATATGTTATTAGCAATGTCACTTAATAATGATTCTTGGGCATATATATATATATATATATATATATATATATATATATATATATATATATATATATATATATATATATATATATATATATATATATCCCACTTACACAAGATTCATTAAAGATTGACATAGATAGTAGCTGAAATCTAGCAACAGGCTACTACCCCTAATAACACACGAAGGATGCCATCAATCAACATCCAATTCCAAGAGCTCACTAGCTACAATTGAAGTATAAGGTCTATGTATCAATATTCGGATATGAGACCTGGAACGTGATCATTCTCATTTGCCATCTAACTTTGAAGAAAGGCGCCTTAGATGTCTAACTCTCAACACATAAAAGGAACAAAACCCATCTTCACTACATACACACTCTCATATAGTTCATGCTCTACCCAACAAAGGCTTTTGTAACTTCGCGGTTACTAACAACGTTTAACCATGTCAAAGTATAACAATCCCCATACTTGAGTTCTCCAATATGCATCTCAAGTCGAAAGACATAAATATATTTACATGTGATCAAGATTCACTTATGATATCGATCCATAAAGTGACTCTTGATGCGGGTAATATCCAACGGTTGTTCTCAAACAAGTACATATGAATTTGGATGAAACACCTTGCTATTTCACCTCTTAAAATCAACCAAGCCGATTCATATTAGTCTTAATTCACAGCTGCTCCCGCAACAGTGACAAACTACGAATAAAATTTGAATAATTAGATTATTCAAGGATTAAATAACATGCTAATATAGAACACAATAATATTCAACACAAAAGTGATGTCTCATATTCATAGGAGATTACATATCATTGCTACATAGTTCTCAATATCCAGATATTGATCAAGTACAGATTTAAATCCAATCACTAGCTAATCGTAGACCGATTCCTTTTTCATGACTCTCAAACTTTCTTTGATGTAGATCCTTTGTGAACAGGTCTACTAGATTATCATCTGTATGAATCTTTTCAATGCGTACATTTCCTAATTCTTATTCCTGACGAATGAAATTGATTTTTTGTTGAATGCGTCTAGTCTTGTTGGTGACCATCGGGTCTCTTGCGATAGTGATGGCACCAGTGTTGTCACAAAGCATCTCAATGGCATTCTTGATGCTTGGAACAACATATAGATCATCGATGAATGTCTTCATCTAATCAACTTCTTGAGCTGCTTCACACGCAGATATCTAGTCTGATTCTATTGTAGAGAGTGCAACCACTTCTTGCTTCGAACTCTTCCAGGATATGGCTCCTCCATTAAGTGTAAACACATATCCCGACAGTGATCGTGAGTTATCTGGATTAGTGTTGAAACCAATGTCATTGTAATATCTTACAGTGAGCTCTTCTTCAACTCCTCCGTAGACCAGAAACATATGTTTAGGTCTTCTTGAGTACTTAAGTATGTTCTTAACACCGACCCAATGCTTTCTGCCAGGATTAGCTTGATATTTACTAGTTATACTAATATCATAAGCTACATCTAGCCTTGTACATGTCATAACATACATAATTGAACCTACTGCTAAAGCATACTGTATGTATTTCATTCTTTTGATCTCATCTTGAGTATTAGGGCTATCCGCATTAGAAAGACTGATACCGGTAAGTATGGGAACAATTCCTCGTTTCCAATTATCCATTGAAAAACGTTTTATGATTTTATCAATGTACACTACAAGAAAAATACAATTTTTTTTAGGGAAGGTAGCTATGGAACGTATTTTCGTTGTTAATCTACAATGGATCATGCTATGGAATGTCGTTCCATAGCAAGGTTGCTACCACATTGTCTACGAAATTTATCTCCGGTAGCGAGAATAGGACTTGCTAGGGAAAAAGCTACCCCCTCCATATCCGTTGGTATTATGCTACCGATATTTCTATGGGAAAAAATTCGTAGCAATTTTCCAATGAAATTTGTTACGAAATCACTTTCTGTTGTACTGTTGCTATGGAATTAATTATCGTGGTAACTATGTAATGGACTTTGTGACGGAAACCAATTCCATAGTTGCTTTTCTATGGAAGTACCATTCCTAGGTATTTGCTAGGGAATTCTGCTTTGGAATTTGATTTCATTCGCTTGTTTTTCTATGGAACAAAAAATCTAGTTAATTTGTGACGATATTTGTTACGAAATTATATTCCATAGCAACGTTGATGATGAGTAGTTCAATTTCATAGATATTTAGCTATGGAAATTTGCACCAGAAATAAAACTTGTGGAATCATCAAGTTCATGATGGTGTGTTTTGTGTGTTTTTTTTGTTGAGATGTTGTATGCTTAATTAATTTTATTATTCTATGGATAAATTATTATTATGATCAATGGAATTTGTAAGATATGGTTTGAATGATATGTTTTTGAACTGGTAATATATTTTGTTTGTTTTATTGTATTTTATATGTAATTAATTCTAGGAAAGAACACACATTTTCTATTACATATGTTTATGTTATCTTGAATAAGTTTTTAGAATGTTAATGTAAAAAAACTGGATTATAACATAAACGATTACTTAATTGGATATTTAATAAAAATATTGTACATGCAAATATCTCAAAAACACATATCCCTTTTTAGTAAATGCTTTCAATGTACCAACGAATGATAAAATTTCATTTTATTTAATTCTCGTGAAGGGAACTAATACATAACATCACATTTACCAATTTGCATACAAAACCTAAAAATTGTACAATGCAACCATCCTTTTATAAAGAAATAAAAATATCTAGTCAATATCTTCTTCCTCCTCTTCTTCTTCATTGCTCGATGTACTATAGTCATAACTAGCCTCACTGTCAGGAATACCATCATTGTCGTCCTCATGAATTTCACCTTCTTCATTAATGTTATTTTCATTATTTGAACCGTTGCTTGACATGTCGTGATCATCATAATTGTCTGTATTGGCTATACTAGGTATAATGATTTCATTTTATTCAACTTCATCTTCTTGGAAAGCAATGTATTTCCGAGGATGATTTTCATCAGTCTAACCACGAGGTTTAACTTTAAATACAACCTACTAATCCGAGTTGTTTGTTTCGAACTTGGGTAAGGAATGTAACACACCTGAGTGGCTTGCATGGCTAAAACAAACGGCTCGAACTTGTTGTATTTTCTTTTGACGTTTATCACGACTAATTTATATTATTTGTGAACCTTAACTCCTATGTTATGTATTGGATCATACCAATGACATTTAAACAAAACTGTGGTTTTAATTGGGTAACAAGGGTACTTGATTTCTAAAATTTCCTCTACCTTACCGTAATAATCACCTCCTTGGCTACTAACACACAATTCGCTATTGATTGTTGATTTGTTCAGACCATGAGCTTCTGTGTGAAACTTGTAACCATTGACAAAGTATACACTATATAATTTCACTTTTTTGAATGGCATCTTGGAAAGGTCAGATATATACTTGTTGTTTATCCGGATCTTACGTGCCTATATGAAAAATGGTAAAACACTTAATTAGAGTTAATTATAACCATAAAAAATAATAAAATACAAAAATAACACCCACATGGTTTTGAAACCATACTACAAAGTTCTTCTAAACTTCAGCTACGAGTTTCTGTTCATCCATATCCCCAATAATTTCATTCAAATCTTCTTCAAATATTATGTATTACCATTTGAATAACATTTTTAAAGTTACTATGATGTAATAAACAAAATCATGCATGTAAAAGTTATTCAGAGCAATTACAGAACAAATTATTATTATAATTAAAAGTGAAGCATATGTTACTTACCTGATGTAATGTTTGGTCTTACAAGTATGTAAGTTTGGGCAACATGCACTTCCTCATCAGACAACATTCCATTCCTGAATCTTCCATAATGACGAACAGGATATGAAAATATATCTAACATTTCATTGTTAGCATCCGGTTGCTCATCTCCTCCTCCATCATCAGTTCGAGGCAAATTTCTGTTACGTGTAAGGACACCAGTCTCGAAATAATGAGAGGAAAATATTGATGCCTCACGAAGCAAGTATGTGTTAACAACGAACCCTTCCACTCGAGATTTATTTTTCACACTTTTTTTCAAATGATTTAGATATCTATAGTGAAGAATATTTAAACTAGCTTACAAAAATAGCAATATACATTATGATGTAACATACAAACCTTTCAAATGGATCCATCCACCGATATTGGATGAGACCGACTATGTTCGCTTCGTATGGAAAATGTACTGGTAAATGTTCCATGGAGTTAAAAATACTAGGGACAAACATGGTCTCTAATTTACATAGAATTATTGGGATCTCGGTTTCAATCCTTTCCATGTTTTTTGTTATGATTGATGTTGTTGTTAATGTTTTGAAGAAAATACTCAACTCTGTTAATGCTTCCCACACATTTTTGGCAACATCTCATGAAATGCAATTGGCATCAATCTTTGCATAAAAACATGACAATCGTGGCTTTTCATTTCGAACAGTCTACACCCTATTAAATCAACACCCACCTCCCCCCCTAAATTAGAAACATAAACATCGAGGAAACACAATTTCTCCACCCATTCACATATGGATTTCTTTTGATTCCTGTCCAGAGCATCGTACGATCTTTCATTATCTTCGATTCCTTTTCTCTTCCTACAATAGAGCTGCAGATCTCTTCTCGTTGCTACATTGTCCTTTGTCTTCCCTTTAACATCCATTATAGTGTAAAAAAAAAGTTCTCAAATACACTTTTCACAATATGCATAACATCACAATTATGTCTAATGAGGTTTGTTTTTCAATATGGTAAATCCCAAATATGTTATTCTTTTTCCAACCATAATCGCCACATCTTTTGTTTACATCATTAGCATTTAGTTCAACCACTTTTACCAAACCTAGTTGTTCAATCTCCCTTAAAGTTTGTTCATCATTCTTACTTGGAGGAGGACCTTCTGTCACTTCATGATTCCTCTTGAACTTATATTTATTCTTTCTATATGAGTGATTTACCTGTAGAAATCTTCTATGGTAGCCAAACCATGACATCTTATTACCATTCTTTAGTCGGAATGCTTGTATATGTTTCCCACAATGTGGACATGTTATCTTACCTGTTGTAAACCATCCAGACAACATTACATATGTTGGAAAATCGCTTATTGTCCACATCAAAGCTGCTCTTAAATGAAAATTCTGTTTTAAAGATATATCATATGTTATTACGCCTTCTTCCTATAACTGCTCCAACTCTGCAACAATATGTTGCAAAAATACATCTATTATATGCTTAGGGTTGACGATACTGCCACAAGTATGGTAAAAAAAAACATGTAAGGCTCTTTCATACACATAGAAGGTGGCAAATTATAAGGTGTTATAATAATAGGCCAAGATGAATTTTGTTTTCCATATACTCCATGTGGCGCAAACACATCTATACTTATGCCTAATCTAACATTACATATTTCTGCTGCAAATGAAGGATGGATTTGTTCAAAGTGCTTCCAAGCTTCTGAATCGGATGGATGACACATTACCCCAACATCATGTCCATGATTCTTGGAGTTTCATCGCATGGAAGCGGATGTGGCTTGTGAAGCATACAGTCTCTTCAACCTTGTAGTCAAAGGAAATTAATACATTTTCTTAAAGGATACACGAGAACATCTAGCCAAAAATTTTGACCGTTTGTACCTATCTGCATTGCAAAATTTACACCGATAAAGATCTTTGTCTCGCCTCAAATATATCATACATCCAGACCTGCAATAGTCAATCATCTCCATATGCAAACCTAGTGCTTGTATTAACTTTTTGCTCTCGTATAAACTACCTACCATATTATTCTCCTCCGGTAACACATCATTTATCAACTAGCAGATAACATCATAACTTTGCTCAGGTATGCGATACTCTGATTTTATATTCAATAGTCTAGCTACAACTGACAGTTGTTTGACTTTTTTACATCCAGACGAAAATTCTTTATCGGCTGCATCTAACATATCAAAGATTTTTTTATCTAGTGCATTTGCCTCTTCCTTAGGATTACTAGGATTTAAATCAGGAGCCATTGCATCTATGACCATTTCTCTATTAGAACATTCACCTTCATTCAAATTTGTGTTTGAATCATCCACCCCTAAAAACGTATTGTCATCATCAATGGATGTTTCGCCATGTTTATTCTAAAATCAATATTCCTCAACAAAACCTGACTTGTACAAATGATGATTAACAATATCAACGTCTCTATATGGTATGTTACGACAATTGATGCATAGGCATTTGATTTTATCTTTGTCCATGAATCTATGTTGACTGCTAGCAAAATGTATGAGTTTTTTCACTCCTTTTATGAAAACAGGCAATACACAGCTACAATTATCTTTTCTTTCATACATCCACTTTCTATTTGGATTTTTCATGGTGTTAAATTTGCAAAGTAATAACACAATATTATATGTTCATCAATGTTGCTTTGAATTAATAGATGAGATTTGAAGTAAATATATATGTACAATATAAATATTGCAAACGTACCTTAACAACAACTCGTTTCACAAAGCTAATGACCAAATGTTGAACCCATATTCAAAGTTTTCTAATTTGAATGGTTGAATCACTTTGAAATTTTGATAATGGCTCAGAATATTAGTATAATGGTTTAATTGAGTTTGACACTTGCAAAACACATATTCAAAGAAAGTGTGTCTCAGGGAACCTTCGACAACCCTTGATTTCGATGTGTTGGATGGATACTAGGTCAAATTATTGGGCCGATATTATTCATTACTAGGTTAAAACCCATGTAGTATACGAATAATTATAAATTTAAATAACATTCATAATAAATATAGATATAGAGCTGATTATATATATATATATATATATTATTTTCCTTATTAACAACTTAATTACACACTTATTTTTAATTCCATTAACTATATTTCATTACCAAAAAAGATTTAAACCTACTCAAACACCATAGCAAGCAAAAATGACTAAAATGACTTTTTACCAGAAAATAACAACATAAAAAAAGTATATACAACTACATATGCAATACAATATAAACACTAATATTGAAACTCCAATATATTATCAACCATTTATATTTTTAAGAAATATACAAAACCTACCATACTCTACATAATAATGATAAACCATGCAATATCGTCTTTATGGATCCTCATTCTCTTCATGGCCTATTGCAAATTCCCCTTTAATAGAACGATGTGGCTCTTCACATTGGAATGTGATGTTATTCATTTTAAGTATATGAACAACATCAACAGTGTGCAACAACTCTTTGGCATTATCAACAACCCCCGTGTACTCTCCATTATCTGGAACTGCCCAACCAAAATATGCATCAAGTAATTGTAAACCTACGTATTAATGACACTAAATATTAATAAATGGAATAGATTACATATAATTACTAAAATTACACATACCATTCCTTGTCCGAACATGGTTTTAATGTTATTATGCAATTCAAATGTGCGTATAAATAAATCAGCATTCAGATATTTGGGACCCATTCCTTCAATCATGTGAAGGGATGTTGTTTTGAACACTTAAGGATTACCCCCCGCTTCATACATCTTCTTTGAACTTCAAAAATTTAAATACACAGTAAATAACTAATAAATAAAGTTGTATTTCATCAAATATACATGCATTAGTTGATGTTTATTGAGAATTAGAAAATAATTGTAGAAATGATTTCTTTTTCTAGCCCTAATATTACAACAATCCGACTTAAAATCTCTAATGGGAGATCATCTAACGAACGACAACTTCTTGTATTATTCTACTTAGAAAATACACATTAGAGTAGTTGATTTCAATTATTTTTAAAAAAAAAATTAGGTGTACCTCTGAAAAACATTATAAGAGGGTATGGAAAAAACTTACTTTATGATTATCTGGAAGCGAGGACTAAATACAAGAGTCACTATTATCGGATAAAATCGATTTTAAGAATGATTACCCTGCGATGATTTGGGGGTTTAAGTGTTCGTCTGCAGTTTTATCGTCCGGAAAAGTTGAGACGTTCTAAATGGTTGAAGAACTGAAACCACGACGTGATGTCAGAGGCATGATGACGCCTTAACGATATAAAGTGCAAAAAGACCAAAGTGCCCTTGAAATCATTCCAAATATGTGATTACTAAGGGTAGTTTTGTCAAAACACATTATTCAAAAATTATAACCTTTTATGGGTCACAGTGGACCTTTGGCTATTGAAATGAAGAAGACTAAATAACATATATATATATATATATATATATATATATATATAAAATAATTCATAATAGAATACATTTATATTATATATATTCATGTATTGATATTAAACCAAATTATAAATTAATATATATTAACATTTAATCAAATTACAAGTATGTATTCACATTACACCAAAAAACATATATAATATGCATAACTAATTGTGTGAATAAAACAACCATCATATAACTACTCTAAACTAACGTCAAACATCTTAGCAAACTCAACCAAACATGCATCCCACAAACAAATATCACAATTAAACAACCAACTGTATTCATGCATAAAATCTATTCCATAACTGCTCACAGAAGGATACTTTGCACAACTTTTATGCAAGCCATGAAATCGTATCCGCTTTTATCTCCTTACCCTTACCAAGTGGCTTCGAACCTTGTAACACGGTTCTCTCAGATTCCAACTTCTTCTTGTATTAATGTAAGCATTATTCAACATGATCAGAGCTTCTTGCTTCTTTTCATTGCCTTCGGCCATCAACAACATTCCCAAAATGAAGATCACATCCAACTGTTTCCCTACTTCATCTTGTCCTGACATAAAATACCTCACCTAAAATACATTAAGTAGTCATATAATTTTAATAATACAAATATAGAAAACAAATTGCATTCGTAATTATCCGTATGCATAAAAAAAGAGTACCATTCCATCGTTGAAGAGTATGTGTGGGTTGTTCAGCTTTCTGCATCTGCGGATGACTTCGTACATATCAACACTAAATGGACGAAACCTTAATCAATTTGTGTCCATGGCTTTACATATTGTGTTTAGTGTTGCATAATCTCTAAAGAGTTTTCAATTATAATTCACAAATCAACAAAATTCATCTATTAAACACTAAATTAACTATGTGTACAAATATAATAAAAGTATTGTACACCATAATTACACTAATTGGCACTTAAAAGCATTGATTGGTGATTTCCCCCAACCATAGTTACTATTTTTCGATCATTTGCGATGGAAAAGCAGTGATCCTTGTTCCTTGTTGTCTTGTTCGCATTATTTCTGATGAAGAACTCGATGCCATGATGCTGAAATGCTTCGAGTGTAATCCAAATTATGTAAGAACAAGGATTTTAGGGTTTATTGATCAACATACCGGGAGTTTAATGCTTTGGAATGGATTGTATTTGATCTATCGTTGATAAACTAAAACGACAAAATGACTCTGACTCCAAATTATGGCGCCTAAGTGTTTAGACTATACATTGACCTAATTGCCCTTAAACGTACAAAGGTTAATATGTAAATTGCCATGGTATTTTTGTCAATACCGAAGGGCATTTGTGTAAAAACAAATTATTCAAACATTATAACTTTTTATGGGTCAAAGTGGAACTTTGGTAGCTCAAATGAAAAAACGAGCTTCAATAAAAATATTGAAGGAATTGGGATTCAGACCTGTGACTTAGGGAAACATGAAAGACACGTCTTCCAGCTAAACTAAAAGTAACTTTCGTTTCTTAAAATTGATTATCTTTAATATTATGCTTATTAATTTGGTAGCCCATATGTCATGGTAACACTATAACCAACTACCATGTTGATCAGTTACCCATATATCATCCATGGGTGTTACCATGACACTATAAGCAACTACCATATTGACCAATGACCAGTATGTCATCCATGGGTATACCATGACACTATAAGCAACTAGCATATTGACCAATGACCCGTATTTCACCCATGCATGTTAGGATGACACTATAAGCAACTGTCATGTTTACCAATGACTCGTATGTCATCCATGGGTGTACCATGACACTATAAGCAATTACCATGTTGACCAATGACCCGTATGTTATCCACGGGTGTTACTATGACACTATAAACAACTACCATATTGACCAATGACACGTATGTCATCCATGGGTGTTACTATGACACTATAAGCAACTACCATGTTGACCAATGACCCATATTGTAACGTCCCAAAAACACAGTCTGAAAATTTCGTTTAATTTAATGATAAAACCATAGTCAATAAACCTCATATAGAAATCATAAGTTATGTAGCTCAAAATATTATAACAATTCTCAAATATATCAGAATATAAACATCCCAGGCTGAACAAATGGTGTGTGCACTGCAATCTTCCTGAGCTCCTCTTTTGAAAACTGAGTACCTGAAACCAAAACTGAAACTGTAAGCACGAAGCTTAGTGAGCTCCCCCAAACTACCACATACCATATAATAACATATAAACACATATTAGGCCTTGCCCACTGCATCGGGATGAAGCCCGGAAACTGCATCGGACCGAAGTCCGGAACTGACTGGGACCTTGTCCCCTGCATCGGACTGAAGTCCGGAACTAACTGCATCAGACCAAAGTCCGGAACTGACTGGGACCTTGTCCCCTGCATCGGACCAAAGTCCGGGACTAACTGCATCGGACCGAAGTCCGGAACTAACTGCATCGGACCGAAGTCCGGAACTGACTGGGCATAGCATAGCATAGCAAAACACATATCAAATAGCATAACACACATGATCATAAACTTATATACTGCATACTACATCAGGCCGTAGCCCATAACACTTAACACATAAATCTTGTCTGAGCCACGAAGGCATCAAACAAACTAACAACTGCATCAGACCCAAGTCCGAAAACTAATGCTACTAAACGGGCTGACATTGTGGCCTTAGACCCATTCCTACCGAAAGGAAACTCACCTCACACTCCTGAAGTCCCGTTGGCACAATCCCACACTGCTGAAGTCTCGCAGACACCACCCCAGCTACTGGCTGACAGATTCCCGAACTGTCAACACCAAATAACACCCAATTAATAATTAGGTTCTAACACACAACTAAAAATACATGCTTTGGATAATTACTACATTACCCCTAGCTTGGCTTACCTAAGCCCAAGGCCCAATCCATAGGCCCAAAGTCAACTAGGGATCAAAGTCCAACATATGGCCCAATTGATCAGTCCAGTCCAATATGTATCGTTCTAGGGCCCAATATCATACAACCATCTAGGCCCTAACTATGGCCCAATTTTCCAAATTGGGCCCAATCCTTCATATGGGCCTTACCCTAAAGCCCAACTAATTACTCTAGTCCATTTGATTATTCTCGGATGGCCCAATACAAAGCCCACGTGAAATTAGGGTTTCACATCAAATGATAACTATGGTTAAGTGTTTCTTACTTAACCCACTAGGGACTTAATCCGTTAAGGACTTAATCCATTAAGTCCATTATTGCTTAGATTAATTTCTGCCAATGATTATTATTTAATATTTCACTTATTAGATAATTCTCGTGTGCCCTGATAAATTCCCAAATATTAGTATTTTCTCAATTAACTCATTAAGGACTTAGTCCATTAAGTTCTTTACTCTACTTGATAAATGATATGAAATAGTTTGGGCTTAATTCACAATCTAATCCCAATGGCCCAAAAGTAGGTCCAATAAAAGTCTAAGGCCCAATTACTCACAATTAGGGTTTTCCACCCAAACATGGCCCAATAGGCCCAAAATAAATCTTTAAGCCCATTAAGGTTTTGGCTAGGTCCATTAGGGTTTTGCTTGAGGGGCACCACCCACTACCACTTTGGGTAGTGGTGGTCTATGGCGGCTTACGGCGGCGGCCACCACCTTACGGTGGTGGTTATTATTATTTTCATTAATAATCCAAGCTAATTACAATTACAAGTTTTACTCCAAAACTAACTAACACACACACACTAACTAAGCTAACTACACACACAACCACACCATGGTGGCCGGCGGCGATGCTTGGCAGCAGCCACCACCTCACGGTGGTGGCGGTGGCTATTCCTGGCTTTCCGATCAACCAATATTAATCATACATCACTGAAATAACACACACAACCACCCATATGCTTGGAAAAGTAGCACAACCACCACCTGGTGGTGCTTGGCGATGGCAGAAATCCGGAGAGGCGGCAGCAGCATCGTACATCGGTTGCTCGGAGTGGCGGCGGCCACTCGTCTGTTGGGAAAACGATGGCGAAGGGTGGTCAGAACGACGTCGGACGGTCTAGTCGGACCCTGAACATCGACAGTGAAAGAAGAAGGAGGAGGATGGCGGAAAGATGACGACTCACACACACCCGGAAGCCACGCTGTCGACTGCCATTGCTGGGAGATAAAAGCTATTACGCTCAGCGGCTCGGCTGGTCGGAAAAACGCGACCAAAAGCGACTGCGACTGGGGTGCTTACGTATGGCGGCTGAGGTACTCACCGGAGGTGGGTTTCGCTTCTTCTAACCACGATATCGGGAAGTCACAGTGGCGTTCCATTGACACGGTGGTCGCTAGCAGCCTCAACTGATCGGAAAATAGACGCAAAGGAGAGAGATGGCGGCCACACCGTGGTCTTGTTTCTATGGCTTCACAGACGAGGAAGGCGGCGATGTACGTCGGAGAAGGGTGAGGTCGGTGGCTGGAGAATCCCGACGATGGCGGCTGCAACATAAGAGGCTTGGGGCTAGGGCATGACTGGTAACGAAGCTATATACCCCGTCCCCCACCAAATCTTTGCCATAACGACCACTTTGGCCCCTCCTCCATGAAATTCCTTCAAAAGAAGTCTATAAGTTACCATTTAAACCCTACCCTTTCAATTCCTTTACAAATTAGTCAGGGAATTATATCTATTAATTTATTTAAATAAACGGGGCGTTACAACTCTCCCCCACTTAAATTAGATTTCGTCCTCGAAATCGATCCTTGTCATACCTTACACGCTAACCACTCAAGTAACATGATCACCATCCTGGGCGCACCCTAACCTTCTCAAGGTAGCTGTGACCAATCATCACAAAGCCCTAACATTTTCCGGCGAACTAATCCCTCACAACAAGCTCTCATGTACTCTGTCTGACGTTTTCTATCTCTAGATTATCTGAATCCCTAACAAACCACTCATACTGAATCATTATAGCTAAACCCCACGGGGGAGGGGTGACTAAGAATTACTCAGCAATCTCTTACACTTATCATACATGAGATCCTCAAACACCATCACTGATGGAGACCCAAAACTGTCTGAATCCCTGATCTGCCTGAAAACACTAAACTGCCTGAAACACATGACTGTCTGAAACACTGAACTGCCTGAACACTAAACTGCCTGAACACTGAATTGCCTGAACACTGAACTGTCTGAAACACTGAACTGCCTGAACACTGAACTGCCTGAAACACTGAACTGTGTGAACACTGAACTGTCTGAAACTATATGCTGCCACATGGCTGCTTCCCAACATCTACCGAGACCTACCGGGTCTCAATTTTCCGCCACTCATCTGAAATATCGGGTTCCAGCCCGGCTGTTGAGCCAAATGACTCCCACTTAGTCGCCTCACACGAATTCTGAACAAGTTCCTTCTCTTGAACTAGCTGCCACTAGTTACCATGCCACTGAGGCTCTAATAACTTTCTGATCTAACTGATCGAGTCCATACGTCAAATCCTGACGTCACCAAACCCAAGGCTAAAAGTGATTGCTACATGACCATTGGTAGCCTCGTGTCATAAATGACCTTAAGCAGTCCACTGCTTCCTTGCTCTCATCTCTATAGTGGTGCTTTTATAATCTTATCACTGGCTTAACTAGGTTTCATCCGTCTGGGAAATTCCGAAACCCAATCCGTGGATTTCCATTTCCTCACTGCTATACCCGAACTGGTGGGTACTACTGATCTTTTTGCGTCCTAACAACGCACTCACGCTATCTACCAACCTAGTGAAGGCTGCGGCTACACCCACAGACCCACATCACTCTAGTACTATCTGCTAATCTTGTGAGTGCTACGGCTACACCCGCAGTCTTACAACACTCTAATACTATCTGACTGCTAGTGAATGCTACGGCTACACCCGTAGACTTACAACACTCTGATGCTGGATCGAACACGTGCTTGCCCCGCACTCAGCTGAACTCGTGTCCTAACTGGAATCCTTAACCTGATTCCATAAGGCTTGCTAGTAACATCACGGGAACGTGATCTCTTTATTGGCACACTTTTCCGAACTTCCATCTCACACTATCCTCAAACCATACAACCGCTTGGGCTATCTTCCTTCCCAATAAAGATGCGAAACTTATCCTAGTCTCAAAACTGCTCATGCTTCTGAATCCTTGGGCGATTCTCCCCCACTTTGATTCAGCTAATGCCCTACAACACACAAAATTGGAAGAATTCCCAATCCTTCTCACCACCCATGACCAATCTGCTATAAACCACACTTACCATTGCTAGTGTTTCAACACTAGTCAGTCCAAAGGATCACACCACCTCCAAGAACCCGAATAAATCTCTGGTGATAACCCGCTAGACCCAGGAAGCTCCGAATCTCAATTGGAGACCTCGGAATCTCCCACTGCATCACAACCTCTATCTTGGCCGGATCGAATAGAATATCCTTCTGATTGACAAGGTGCCCAAGAAATTGCACCCCGTGCAATCAGAACTCACAATTTGAGAACCTTGCGAAAATTCTCTCCCTCCTTAAAGTCTCTAGCACCTCCCTCAGGTGCTTCTCGTGCTGCTCCTCAGTCTTGGAATAAACCAAGATGATGTCGTACTTCCCAATCCCGTAATCTGCGGAATTGGTCTATCACTACTCGCTAATGCTTCTCGGTATGCAATTGGCATATGACATCTCTTTTTTAAAAATATAGTTCAGACATAAATTGAGGTTAACTTAGGGTTACACTTACTCAGCCGATGGAACGAAAGGCTCCCTTGTGTAGTTTCTTGAAAGTGCTGCACCGAATCGAGTCCTACTGGTCTCTCGAAAGCTAATCTGAAATCTACGGTCTCCTCCCGAGACCCCTCACTATAAGCAACTGATTTGGTTCCCTCTTACCAATGTGCTCCAAGTCCATATCCCGATCTCAAGCTCTAGAATTCATATCATTCAGGGTCTTGCACCCCGAGATACTCACAATCTCCTTGCTATCATTCTACAATATGTTCTGATAACTTACCTTCTTCATTTCCTCATCTGTTGCATACCGTGGTACCACATAAGATCTTTCCTAAGGCTTGACAGTGATTTCTGCCACAGTCTCAGTCTTCTGGTGGAGATCTAACAACTCTTGCGCCAGCTACTGCGCCCCAATCACCCGGGCACACTCTGCCCAGAATCTGGTCTGGAAGTCATCCCATGACATAGCATCAACCACATCATCCCTCAACTAACTACCAACCTCTTCCTATCAATCTCGTGCTCTATCCCTCAGGAGACAGGAAGTAAGTCAGGTATTGTATCCTTTCGAGACAACGTCTGGTATGAAAAGTGTTGGCAACATCTGCCAACCATTTACTGCTAACAATGGGGTCCCTAACCCCCATGACAATCTGAAGCCTCACAAACTCTGGAATCCCGAAACATCAACGTACGGGTCTCTATCATGATTGTTATCTTAGTGCAGAATGCACTCGGCCTCTCATCACAAATCTCTATAATGCCCTCCTTGATCGTACTGAGGATCACAGGAGTCTGGTTAGTGATATTGCCCAAAATTCTCAGATGAAATGAACTCTCTCATCTGATCATCAATCTGCCCGGCTCCAGAGTCCGGGCCTGATCCCCTGTCGACACCAGAACTACCATCTGGTCTACCACGTAGCGCCACTATACTCGACAACATGTCATCAATAACATCACAATACTCATCCAAACTTGAGGGATCTCACACACTACGAGTTCCCTGCATTCATCTCAGACTGCCTTGATTCGAGTACGGATCCTCTGCTTTCAGTAGTACGGGCCCATACTACCTTCCACATCTATCCGTACTTTCCTCAAGAACTGCCTCGACTCCACCAAGTCACTCTACTGCTACTAACCTCTGCTACTACCTTCCTAGGCTTGCCCTAGGGAAATCTCTGACTACATCCAATTTAGTCCTCAGCTACTGAAGGCCTTCCTGTAATGCTAATTAGCCATCACCTGAATACCATCACATGTGACGAGGCTCAGATAATCCTTCGAGTAAAAGACTCGTCCCTACAACGGTTAGACTCAAACAAGAGCTGCGCAATAGGGCCAAATCCAACACATTGAGATTATTCAACCCTGATCACATGTGACGTGACGTATTCACCTAACGGCTAGCTCCCATCACTCAAAGTCCTACAAGCACAAAGCAAGCAGCATTCGGACACAGGAAACTACTCAAGCAAATCTATTCTCATAACGAGAAACTGTAATAGCATACAATGCTAGGCTCATACTATCAGGCATAACCTAAACAGGCTATCCTACTACTGTCTACTCAATAGTAGCATGCAATTCCCATAAAGCTGAAACACATATAGCAGGCACATAAGGCATCCTCCTAGATCCTTAGTCCTATTCTAGCATGTTGTTCTACTGAAACAGAAACTGACAATCATAACATAAACTTGTATGGGTAATTTGGGAGTACTTACTTGAGCTCGGTTGATTGCATGCACCACACCCTTTTCTCTTTTCAAAACTCTTTTCGCTTTTTCTAAAACTATTTTCTTTATACTTTTCTAAAATTGTTTTCTTTTCTCAAAATTCTTTTGTAACCATGGTTTTTCTCTTGAAAACTATGTACCACTTCCTAGGTTTGAGTTCAGACACACTCGAGAGTGCGCCCGAATCCCTCAAACCAAGGCTCTGATACCAACTTGTAACGTCCCAAAAACACAGTCTGAAAATTTCGTTTAATTTAATGATAAAACCATAGTCAATAAACCTCATATAGAAATCATAAGTTATGTATCTCAAAATATTATAACAATTGTCAAATATATCAGAATATAAACATCCCAGGCTGAACAAATGGTGTGTGCACTGCAATCTTCCCGAGCTCATCTTTTGAAAACTGAGTACCTGAAACCAAAACTGAAACTGTAAGCACGAAGCTTAGTGAGCTCCCCCAAACTACCACATACCATACAATAACATATAAACATATATTGGGCCTTGCCCACTGCATCGGGATGAAGCCCGGAAACTGCATCGGACCAAAGTCCGGAACTGACTGGGACCTTGTCCCATGCATCGGACTGAAGTCCGAAACTAACTGCATCAGACCAAAGTCCGGAACTGACTGGGACCTTGTCCCCTGCATCGGACCAAAGTCCGGGACTAACTGCATCGGACCGAAGTCCGGAACTAACTGCATCGGACCGAAGTCCGGAACTGACTGGGCATAGCATAGCATAGCAAAACACATATCAAATAGCATAACACACATGATCATAAACTTATATACTGCATACTACATCAGGCCGTAGCCCATAACACTTAACACATAAATCTTGTCTGAGCCACGAAGGCATCAAACAAACTAACAACTGCATCGGACCCAAGTCCGGAAACTACTGCTACTAAACGGGATGGCATTGTGGCCTTAGACTCGTTCCTACCGAAAGGAAACTCACCTCACACTCCTGAAGTCCCGTTGGCACAATCCCACACTGCTGAAGTCCCGCAGACACCACCCCAGCTGCTGGCTGACAGATTCCCGAACTGTCAACACCAAATAACACCCAATTAATAATTGGGTTCTAACACACAACTAAAAATACATGCTTTGGATAATTACTACATTACCCCTAGCTTGGCTTACCCAAGCCCAAGGCCCAATCTATAGGCCCAAAGTCAACTAGGGATCAAAGTCCAACATATGGCCCAATTGATCAGTGCAGTCCAATATGTATCATTCTAGGGCCCAATATCATACAACCATCTAGGCCCTAACTATGGCCCAATTTTCCAAATTGGGCCCAATCCTTCATATGGGCCTTACCCTAAAGCCTAACTAATTACTCTAGTCCATTTGATTATTCTCGGATGGCCCAATACAAAGCCCACGTGAAATTAGGGTTTCACATCAAATGATAACTATGGTTAAGTGTTTCTTACTTAACCCACTAGGGACTTAATCCGTTAAGGACTTAATCCATTAAGTCCATTATTGCTTAGATTAATTTCTGCCAATGATTATTATTTAATATTTCACTTATTAGATAATTCTCGTGTGCCCTGATAAATTCCCAAATATTAATATTTTCTCAATTAACTCATTAAGGACTTAGTCCATTAAGTTCTTTACTCTACTTGATAAATGACATGAAATAGTTTGGGCTTAATTCACAATCTAATCCCAATGGCCCAAAAGTAGGTCCAATAAAAGTCTAAGGCCCAATTACTCACAATTAGGGTTTTCCACCCAAACATGGCCCAATAGGCCCAAAATAAATCTTTAAGCCCATTAAGGTTTTGGCTAGGTCCATTAGGGTTTTGCTTGAGGGGCACCACCCACTACCACTTCGGGTAGTGGTGGTCTATGGCGGCTTACGGCGGCGGCCACCACCTTATGGTGGTGGTTATTATTATTTTCATTAATAATCCAAGCTAATTACAATTACAAGTTTTACTCCAAAACTAACTAACACACACACACACACTAACTAAGCTAACTACACACACAACCACACCATGGTGGCCGGCGGCGATGCTTGGTGGCAGCCACCACCTCACGGTGGTGGCGGTGGCTATTCCTGGCTTTCCGATCAACCAATCTTAATCATACATCACTGAAATAACACACACACCCACCCATATGCTTAGAAAAGTAGCACAACCACCACCTGGTGGTGCTTGGCGATGGCAGAAATCCGGAGAGGTGGCAGCAGCGTCGTACATCGGTTGCTCGGAGTGGCGGTGGCCACTCGTCTGTTGGGAAAATGATGGCGAAGGGTGGTCAGAACGACGTCGGACGGTCTAGTCGGACCCTGAACATCGACAACGAAAGAAGAAGGAGGAGGATGGCGGAAAGATGACGACTCACACACACCCGGAAGCCACGCTGTCGACTGCCATTGCTGGGAGATAAAAGCTATTACGCTCAGCGGCTTGGCTGGTCGGAAAAACGCGACCAAAAGCGACTGCGACTGGGGTGCTCACGTATGGCGGCTGAGGTACTCACCGGAGGTGGGTTTCGCTTCTTCTAACCACGATATCGGGAAGTCACAGTGGCGTTCCATTGACACGGTGGTCGCTAGCGGCCTCAACTGATCGAAAAATAGACGCGAAGGAGAGAGATGGCGGCCACACCGTGGTCTTGTTTCTATGGCTTCACAGACAAGGAAGGCGGCGATGTACGTCGGAGAAGGGTGAGGTTGGTGGCTGGAGTATCCCGATGATGGCGGCTGCAACATAAGAGGCTTGGGGCTAGGGCATGACTGGTAACGAAGCTATATACCCCGTCCCCCACCAAATCTTTGCCATAACGACCACTTTGGCCCCTCCTCCATGAAATTCCTTCAAAAGAAGTCTATAAGTTACCATTTAAACCCTACCCTTTCAATTCCTTTACAAATTAGTCAGGGAATTATATCTATTAATTTATTTAGATAAACGGGGCGTTACACATATGTCATCCATGAGTGTTACCATGACACTATAAGAAACTACCATGTTGACTAATGACCCGTATTTCATCCATGGGTGTTACCATGACACTATAAGCAATTACCATGTTGACTAATGACCCGTATGTCATCCATGGGTGTTACCATTACAATATAAGCAACTACCATATTAACCAACGATCCGTATGTCATCCATGGGTATACCATGATACTATAAGAAATTACCTTGTTGAACAATGACCCGTATGTCATCCATGGGTGTTACCATGACACTATATGCAACTACCATGTTAACCGATCACCCGTATGTCATCCATGGGTGTTACCATGACACTATAAGAGACTACCATGTTGACTAATGACCCGTATGTCATCTATGGGTGTTACCATGACACTATAAGAAACTACCATGTTGACCAATGACCCGTATGTCATTCATGGGTGTTAGCATGAAACTATAAGCAACTACCATATTGACCAATGACCTATATGTCATCCATGGGTATTAGCATAACACTATAAGCATGTAACATCCCGACTCCCAGGTATAATATTTAATTATTTAACATTCTTAATTTCAGAGAAACTTGACGAGTTGGATGCCCCAACTTGTCGAGTAAAGGAGTTAATGGCCACATGATTTTTAGAGTCTACTCGACGAGTTGGAGGACCCCAACTCGGCGAGTAGGTGCTGAGTGAGAAAACCATAATTTTTAGGGTTTGTGTCCTATTTAAAGGACATTAATCCTTCATATCTGCCTCCCTTGTCACCTTAGAGCTCTGTGAGAAACCCTAAACAAGCTTCATTCATTGTGTGAGAGAGAGGGGGGAGAGAGAGAGAGAGAGAGAGGTTAAATTTGAGTATTCTTGTGCATTTTTGGAAGGATATTGGAGAGTAACATGGCTTGGATTAAGGAGGGACTTTTGATCCAATGTTCTTCAGTGTTAGCTTTTGTTTGGAGGTAAAAAGCTACTACCTTGACAATTTCTTTTGTTAGACCTCTTCATAGGGAGTTTTAGGATTTTCTCTCATCCATGTTTTGGTTATTGAGTCACTTGAGAGTCACAAGAGATTGAAACATCAGACCTGGACTGTTTGAGGTCCTTTAAGCCCAAAGATTCAAGCTATTAAACTAGATGCAAGTTTTTATGCATTTAACCCTATATAGAGATTATGTTGGCATTTCGAGTGCTAGATGCCATGCATGGATGTAAAGCTTGTAGCTTTACATGGTATTTCAACCTTGAGAGGCTAGATCTAGAGTTTGGGACCTTATTTCTGCTTAGAATCGTCAGAATGAGAAATTGTCTAGAGGGACTCGACGAGCTAGTTAGAGTTTTCCCTGTTAGATTGAACACGCTACAACTCGACGAGTTGAGTTGGAGTTCTTTGATATTTCTGAGAAAAACGAAGGAACTCGACGAGTCGCGTAGAGGCACTCGACGAGTTTAGTCAACATGGATCGTTGACTGGAGCGTTGACTTTTAGGGTTTAATCAACTGTGGAACTTAGAGACCATGGAAGGGTAAAATGGTCATTTCACCCTTTTTACGATTTAATGAAGGAGTTAGCTTAGTATATCAAGTGGTTATTACAATTTGCTTATTAGAGATAATTATATTATGTAGGCGGAGTCTAGACTATTCGTGGGGTGCTAGATCTACTTCCTTACTTCCAAGGTGAGTCTTCTCACGATACTTACCTGAGCGGTAGTACTGTGTGACCATAGGGTCTTATTGAGTTATCGACTGGAGGGTCTTATATGCTTATACTGAGTTATGTGATATTATGCATTTTGTCTTTGTGATATGTGTTATATTATTTTGTGTTTTACTGAGTCAGAACCGGAGGGTCCAAACAGAGTTGTGAGATCGAAGGGTCTTGACTGAGATATAGGACTGGAGGGTCCAACCCGAGTTGTGGGACCGGGGGGTCCTCACCGTGACACATGACCGGAGGATCCACACCGAGTCGTGAGACCGTGTCACACCCCCAAACCAGGACGACGGAATCTTCCGGACTGGAGGGTCCAACGAGCTGTGAGACCGGAGGGTCCTCACTAAGACCGGACCAGAGGGTCCAACGGGCTGTGGGATTAGAGGGTCCCACTGAGACACATAGACCGGAGGGTCTTACAGAGTTACAACCTCAAGTGGCTAATGTGTTGTATGAGGTATTTTGGGGAAGTCACTAAGCTTCGTGCTTACCATGTTATGTGTTGCGTGTTTCAGGTTTTTATCAGGATCACGGAAAAGCACCAGCCTGATTGTCCGTGCAAGTGAAAGAATTATGTTTTGAAGATCCTAGATTATAATAAAAAAATTATGGAGTTGCAAATTTGTAAATTAAATAAATGAAATTTTTGTGAAATGTGTTATGAGAATTATGCAATTTTAAATTATTTGAAAATTTACGGTGTTACATTTTTTAATTCGATTGATTTTTTCTATTGAAATCAATTGATTTTTGGTGGTTGATATGGATGGGTTTCTATAGATGGATGGGGTTATGATGGAGGTTTAAGATGGGTGATAATGGAGGTTAAAGTAGGGTGAATAATAAAGTAGGGTGAATAATAATGTTGTAAACGAACCAAACGAACACGAACAAGGTCTTGTTCATGTTCGTTCGTTTAAGTTAGCCGAACAACAAACGAAAACGAACGGATAAACGAACAAGATTTTCTTGTTCATGTTCGTTCGTTTAACAAATTACTTTGTTCATGTTCGTTCATTTATGTTCGTGAACATGCTAAATGAACATAAACGAACAAAGATGAAAAAAAAAAATACAATTGAACATATATGAACATAAACGAACATATAATATAGCAATATAATAAAAAATAATTGAATATAGATGAATATAAATAAACATAAACGAACGTAAACAAACATCATAAACGAACGTTCACGTATATAAATGAACGAACGAGACCATTGTTCATGTTCGTTCATTTAACTAAACGAACGATAATTTTTGTTCATGTTCGTTCATTTATTAAATAAACGAACATAAACGAACTTCCTATCGAACAGTTCGACGAACGTTCAGTTCATTTACAGCCTAGGTATAATGGTTATTTTTTATAAGTCAATACATTCAGCCAGTACAATCAAACAATTTGATTTTTTTACTCGATCAAAATTTCTTATCGTGACAAATCTTTCTCATTCAGTACTTTATCAACCAACAACTATAGAACGAGACTAAATATCGATGAAAGGGAAATCTTTCTTTGAAAAATTATAATATAAAACAAACTAAATAATTAATTTTAAAACATACGAAAGCTAAAATGATTAAAAAACCAAACGATTGTCATTTCTAGATTCGTAAAAGTAAATATAATAATATATGTTACAACCCATAATCACCACGAGTAAAAACAAAATGAATATTTATGATTAAAAATGCTAATAGAAAATTAAAGAATTATAAAATTTTATAAAAATAGTTTATTAAAAACATGATATTAAAAAATTATTTTGTAAATAATAATGTATACACTGAATTTAGATTCAGACAAAAAAAAAATTGAATTGAATGAAGAAATGATATAACTAAAAATAAATGATCTGAAAAAGGACACGTTGTCAAAAGGTTTAATTTAGGAAGATTTTAAGGGAATATGACTTATGAAGGTAATTAACTTTTCGGTATGTTCACATCTGGGTAACTATCTTTTTTTTGTATACATTTGGGTAACAAACTTGTTGGAAGTGTTCACATATAACCATTATGACCTGCTATAGCAGGTTAAATCCTAGATGTAAACGCTTTCAACAAGTTCGTTACCTAGATGTATAAAAAAAAATAGTTACCCAAATATGAACAAAAACTAAAGTAAAAATTAAATTACACGAATGGTCCCTGTAGTTTTGGGGAATTTGTATTTTTGGTCCCTAACTTATTTTTTTAACTTGGATGGTTCCTACTATTTATTTTTGTTGTGCATTTGGTCCCTGTCTTACCTAAAAAGACTATTGTGCCCTTATTAATTTATTTTTTAATTAATTTTCTTATTTATGTATTTATTTTTTACATATTTAAAAAAAAATTAATAGACCACACATATTTGTATCTCCTCGGAGGATCCCTACTATTTATTTTTTAATTAATTTATTTTTTTAACTCGGATGGTCCCTATTGTTTAATTTTGTTACGAGCTTGGTCTATGTCTTACCTAAAAAGACTATTTTGCCCTTATTAATTTATTTTTTTTAAATAATTTTCTTGTTTATGTACTTATACTTTATGTATTTAAGAAAAAATAGTAGACCCCGCATATATGTATCTCCTCACCATCCCGTCTCTCATCCTTCTCAGCTTCTATTTATTTTCCATTTTTAGTGATATCGACGTCTTCATCGTCACTTCTTTTTTTGGTCCTTTAACTCTGTCGAATCAATGCCACAACCCACTAATGATGAAGAGACTGTAGGTTATGGTGTTGGTTCGCTAGAGTTGAAGTACCAAAAAAAAAAAGAATGGTGAAGACGTCGATGTTACTAAAGATGGAAAAGAAATAGAAGTTGGGGAGGATAAGAGATGAGAAGGTGACCGGTAAGACTCAAATTAAAATTTTCAAATGTGGTTTCAGGATTACGGTGAGGAGATATAGATATGTGGGGTATATTAATTTTTTTAAATATATAAAAAATAAATATATAAATAAGAAAATTAATTAAAAACAATTAATAAGGGCAAAATAGTCTTTTTAGGTAAGACATGAACCAAACGCGTAACAAAAATAAACAGTAGAACCCTTCCGAGTTAAAAAAATAAATTAATTAAAAAATAAACAGTAGGGTGGTCTATTAATTTTTTTAAATATGCAAAAAATAAATAGATAAATAAGAAAATTAATTAAAAATAAATTAATAAGGCACAATAGTCTCATTAGGTAAGACAGGAACCAAACGCGCAACAAAAATAAACAATAAGGACCATCCAAGTTTAAAAAAAATAAGTTAGGGACCAAAAACACAAATTACTCTAAACCATAGGGACCATTCGTGTAATTTATTTTTTACTTTTCTTTTTGTTCATATTTAGGTAACTATTTTTTTGTACACATCTAGGTAACGAACTTGTTGAAAACGTTTACATCTAGGATTTAACCTGCTATAGCATGTCATAATTGTTATATGTGAACATTTCCAACAAGTTTGTTACCTAAATGTGTACAAAAAAAAAGATAATTAGCCAGATGTGAACATACCGAAAAATTAATTATCTTCATAAATCATATTCCCAGATTTTAACAATATCTCAGTGATCGTCCTTTCTGGATTCGTAAAAGTAAATATAATAATATAATATTTTAACAATATCTCAGTGTACGTATGATTATCAACTAGGTTTATTATATAAAATTATATCATAGATTGAACACATTACTATGCAATATAACGTGCAAATAATAAAAAATACTGCTTTAATTAATTTTTAGCCTTTTAAATTATATTAAAGAATTAGGTTGAAAAGTCAATATAACGCTGCTCCATGTTAATCATTTTACATAAATACCCGCAGCTTACTCATCATCTCCTGCACCACTCCTCGAGTAACAATGGCCATCGATATGACCATCGCCCTCATTGTTTTCTCTTTCATTATCTCAATTTACTTCATATTCATCAGAAAACCCAAGGGTTCGAAGGCTCTAAACCTGCCACCAGGCCCACCAACACTACCCATCATCGGAAACCTCCATCAGATTGGTCTAGAACTGCCACATCGTGCTTTCCTCAACTTGTCCAAGAAATATGGCCCCATCATGAGCCTGCAACTCGGCCAGATCTCCATGATCGTCGTCTCTTCGCCTAAGCTAGCTGAAGAAGTGCTAAAAACCAACGACCTCGCTCTTGCAAGCAGACCATATGCACTTCTTGCCGATATTCTGCTGTATGGAGGCATCGACATCGCTTTTGGGCGTTACAGTGATTACTGGAGACAAATGAAGAAGATTGTCACCATGGAACTGTTAAGTGTCAAGAAAGTCCAATCCTTTATGGGTTTTCGAGCTGAAGAGATCGATCGTTTCACGGAGGTCGTTCAATCCAGCGTTGGAAAGCCTGTACATATACGACAAAGGGTTATGTATATGAATAATACTGTGGTGTGCAAGTGTTTGTTTGGGAATAACTGCAGACAACAGGACGTATTGATCGAGTTGGTGGAACAAGTGGTGGCACTATCGAGTGGGTTTTATATTGCAGACCTGTTTCCTAAGTTAAGCTTTCTTTCGGTCATTTCTGGAATGAAATCGACTTTGAATCATATCCACGAGACTCTTGATAAAATCTTCAATGAAATCTTTGAGGATCGTAGAATCAAAAGACAAAAAACTGGACCTACGGAAGACGATCTCGTTGACGTTCTTTTCAACATCAAAGAGCGTGGTGGTCTTCGGTTCCCGGTCACCGATAACAATATCAAGGCCATCTTTCTGGTATGTCCATAATCTTCATATACCATGACTTATAATTATGTTATATACTAACTCCACTATATATATATATCTATGCCATTTTAATATTGTTTTGCTGCAAGTTAAGTACTAGAATACGTTTTTAGTAAGTGGTTACTGATAGTGAACACTCACGTAATATTAATTCATTATTTGGCCCAAGTGTTTTGTTGCTTTAAATTAATATGTACATATTATGATATTAAGGTTATTAATTAAATATAGCATAGATTGAATGAATTATAATGAGTATCTGATTATCTTGTAAAGGTGTCTGAATAGTTATTTTAATGACTGCAGAATATGCTTATCGGAGGCACTGATACAAGTGTTGTGACAATTGAATGGGCAATGACAGAGTTAATGAAAAACCCTGATGTGATGAAGAAGGCACAAGCGGAAGTGAGAGAAGTATTCAAGGGAAAGAAAACAGTGTTAGAGAGTGAATTGAATGGTTTGGTTTACCTTAAACACATAATCAAAGAAACACTAAGGCTTCACATTACTATTCCACTATTACTCCCAAGGGAATGTATGGAGCAGTGTCAAGTTGGTGGTTATGATATCCCGAAGAAAATGAAAGTAATTGTTAATGGTCTTGCATGCGGAACTGATCCCGAGTATTGGGATGATCCAGAAACCTTCAAACCAGAGAGATTTGAGAAGACTTCGTATGATTTCTTCGGTACAAGCCCTGAGTATATCCCGTTTGGAGGAGGAAGGAGAATTTGTCCTGGGATTGCTTTTGGTTTGGTCTCTATTGAGCTCACTCTTGCTAGATTGCTATACCACTTCAACTGGGAACTTCCTAATGGAATGACTCCTAAAGATATTGACATGACTGAGAGTCATGGAGTCACTGCAATCAAGAAATCTTCCTTGGAGGTAATCCCAGCTGTTTTCATTCCGTTTTCATGAGCAATGGGTTACAAACAAGTAAGAGTAAAGGTCATTTAGCTTTGTAAGAGTAAAGGTCATTTAGCTTTGAAGAAGAAACCGACCAATATTTATCGATCTTTTACAACGTTTTGTATTTGTTGGCTTGTTACCATTTCGGTTTATAATTGTTTAGCCAAATATATGGTTTGAATGGTAGCCAAAATTGATCTCATGCATAAGAAGTCGAGTTCATTATTTAGATACACTACTACAAAAAAAAGCTAGCATTACCTACGGCCAACATCGGGAACCTGTCGCTAACTAAAGGAATTGTAACGGACCAAAATCCGTCAGTATATCCTTGTTGCTTATTGTTTGTATTGTTTGTAACAGAATTCTGACGGCTAAGACAAATTTTTAGCGACGGATTATTCCGTCGGTAATCAATAATGGATTACGGACGGATTTATATTTGCAATGGAATACCGACGAAATGATTAGTAACGGATTAGCTTAGTACGGATTACCGATAGAATATCATGCGACAGATTTCCGATGAATTTTCTTATAACAGATTACCGACGGATCCTAGCATTATAAAAAAAAAAAATTAATTTCGTGAAAAATCCAGATTTTTTATATATTCAAAACAAAAGAATATTAAAATATACATCAAATCTATATTTTAAAATCAATAAATATAAAAGTAAAAAGTTTTAATCGTTAATAATCATTAAAACCATAAATTTGAAATACCTATCTAAAATATATAAATAATTTATATATTTACACAAAAAAACAAAACTCATAAAGTATCCCTAGAATGATGTAGCCACCTTTTTTCTTCCATCACTACTAAAGTTTGATGACATCTTTTCCATTTCATGAGTTTTCATACACTTACAACCGAGTATATGAGAGAGAGAGAGAGAGAGAGAGAGAGAGAGAGAGAGAGAGAGAGAGAGAGAGAGAGAGAGAGAGAGAGAGAGAGAGAGAGAGAGAGAAAGTAATTCTTATTCTTACTGGATGGATTTGATTTTCAATTTGATATCGTTCATTCCTGAGCAATATAAAATGTTTCACAAGATAATATATGTTATTGATATGAAAATAAAAATAAACTTAATAAAATTATCTTTAAAAATTACTTTATGAGTGTCTTGTAAGCACCAAAGAAGTTTAACTTCCTTTTCAAGTTTAGGAACAACAAGGATTGTCCTCCAACCCGATCCATGTAATTATATTACAAGACCATGAAATAAAGATTATGAGAAATAAAAGACATAGCAACCTACTTACATTTCTTTTTGTTACATCATTGTTAAAAACTCCACCTAAATATAGCAATTTATGTTCAGTTTCTGATTCATTAAGAAAACTATGGTTTGAAAAGTAGGATGCTATAATAAATAAATCAATGAAAGTACGTTTTCATTTCTTGCACATAGAGTAATACCTAGGGATTTTTTATAGCGTAAAATATCGCCATATAGATGATCTCCAACATAAAGAACCAAACAAAATAGAAACAAACGCTTAAAATTTGCTACGAAAAAGTACTAAATTAAAATAAATTAATTCTGCTCCACAAAAGTATCAATATAGATTATAAAAAAAAAACTGGTGATAAATTCAATAACAAAACTTGTGAGCTTGATTACATACTTAGTAGCTTATGCAAATGGCCAACATTGCCTACTTGAAACAATGATTTCTAACTTAAATTACCACTAACTTTCACTCTCTGGTCATTACTAAAGGGTATTTATGTACTTCGGATATACTTATTACCTAAAACACTTTATGTACTTTATCTGGGATTTGCTAACCTGACAGATCCATAGAAGAGACCTCGACCTAACGAGAAAAAAAATCAATTAAAATATATAAAAGACACATAAGGATAAATTAGTAAAAACATTATACTATGTTAACATGACAAAAACAATTTGAACAATTTTGACCAACAAGGGTCATAATAGATAAAGGCTCCCTCCTTCAATCAACCCATTAAGATGTACTATATGTATTATGTAAATCAACCCATTAAGATGTACTATATGTATTATGTAAAAAAGAAATAGGCATATTAAGTTTTGTTCTCATTAATTACATTAAGTTAAAAGAACTAAATATATGATTATTTGCATTACGAACTATGTCAAATGTATTATATAAAGCAGCTATATTTAAAACATACTTGGATTTCATGATGGCATCCTTACAAGTATAATAACTGGATAATACTTGTAATAACCCCGAAGTATAAAGGAACAAATTGAAGCATGGACATATTAAGAAGAAAAAAGTTTTCAAAGTAATAATAATGGAAACCAGAAAGATGAAATTCAGGTTGTATTTAACCTACCCATGACAATGCTTGAGATCACAACTTTTGCACCAAACTTGGGACCAATGCAGAATGATGAAAGTTGCGTTGAGGCTGCAATTATGGTAGAAATCCATATGAAGACAAATCCAAATCTTTACGGGTTTAAGAATTTTACAAAGTGTAATAAGAAAACCTATATGCTAGTAAAAACATAAAAGGGCTGATAATACCTCTTTGATTATGCGCTCTTTTTATCCTTGTAATTCTTTTTGGAGTTAATTAAGACCCCACTGGAGTTATATAACCAATTGCATGCTTAAGAGGTGGTTGTTCAAATCTCCATAGCTTTAACAAAATTGTAAAATCATTTGAGAACGCACCAATATGGCATAATATTTTCAACATAAGCATCATTTTCAAACCAGTCACCACAATAATTCCATGTATCTGTTTCCCTCAAATGATATCCTTCTTCATGGAGCAAGTTTTGAGGACACTAGTGAATGTGAACTCATTATACCTAATACTCAATGCGTGTATGATGCATCTCTGTAAAAGCCTAAAGAGCTTCGTGGCTGAGATCATTCTTGGTATACCCTGATATTAAAGCAGACCAAGCAACTAAATCTGGTTCGGTACTTTCATCGAGCAACTTTCGTGCACTCCAAAAAACCCAACACTTTAAATACAAATTAACTAAATGATTATTATGTTTTGGATCATTCTCCAATCTAAATGATCAGGTGGGTCTATAGGTATGTATCTATAGCCCAGGATTGACCAACTTAGTTTGGCAGCATTGATAATTGATTGTATGTATTGTAGGAAGAATACTTACATCTACAAAAACTTTTTTGACTACAATAAACAATGATCTCCAATTGATCTCGATTGGAATTTTAATGGCATGATGTTGATCGATAGCCAAAAAGAATGCCATGTAATTCTCTGCCCCAGCAGCCAGAAATGCAAATTGTCTGACTGTATATTATCGGCATAGTGATAGGAGTTCCCGTACTCCGAAGTCACCTTAGTTTCAAAAAGTTCAATCAGATCGAACTTACCTTCATCCAAAATTCGCAAAAAATTGAAGAAAATTGAACATAGAAACATGAAACTGCAAAACCTAGAAACGAAAATCGACATCTCTGCTTATAATTAATCAAAGTTCAAAACTCTATAACATCGGAATTCTCTATAGAATAAAGAAAATGCATGATAAAACTCAAGATGTACATCGTTATTGACAATTTCTATCTTAATGAAGTGAAAAATGATGATTCGTTGATTGATTGTATTTGATTTACCCTGAGAGTGAATTTGTAGGATTCAGTTAACAGTTGTTCTTTATTAGGATTAACAACTGAGTAGCGACTCCTTCAAGATCGACTTCTTCGAGGGCGTCGGCTGTAGCAAGAGCATAAGAGTAGTGGTGGGCAGGCGATGCATTTGTTAGTCGTCAGTTTACAGAGAGAGAAAGGGAGCTATTTTTTGGTGCATCCCTAACACGATGAAGATTGATTAAGAGAACCTAAATCATTTGCATACTTACCAAGTTACCCCTAATATTTTAAAAAGAAAAAAAAAATCTTAATTTTACCAACAGATTACTGACATTAAATAAATTTGTTGGTTTCCGTCGGTAAACTGTCGGTAATGTGTAACAGATTACCAACGATAATGTATTTTGTTGCAAATCCGTCACAGAACCGTCTCTAGAATGGCACACTTAGATTTCTCTAAATCTGTTTTGGTATTTTGTCTCTATTACTGACGGATTTTTCTATCGTTAATATCCTGTCGGGCACTGTTGATCCTCCAGTAACTGTCAACGCATCTGATGCGGGGGGAGTGCTTTAGGATTCATAGTTGGTCATTCCACTCCACCTATCTTTCCTTTCTGCCAGGATGATCCAGATACGATCTATGGTGATGATAATGACGACTTCACAGGATTCACCTACAGTCCCTCTAACATTCGGACTGAAATTGATGACAAAGCTCCTGTTACAAGAGGGCAACTCAAGACGATTAATGAGAAACTGGACTCGTTGCTCCAAGCTTCTAAAGCATCATCCAGTGATGAGTATTCACAAGCTACGATGATGTCCCTCCTCCAGACCCTTACAAAAGAACACTCGGCTAATCTGGAGAAAACGAACAAAGCGGTAGATACTTCTACTTCAGTGTGCAACACAACGACCGAAAAAGTCAATAAACTAATTACCGATGCTCTTTTGTTCATAGAGAAATTTCAAACCTCCTTCGAGTTCAACACAACGAAGGCCAATGAAGTTATTTATGGCCTTGGCTCCACACTTAAAACGGAGAAAGTGAAACTCGAAGAGGTTCACACTGGTATTCAAAAAGACAATGTCGAGCTCAATTCCTCATTTTCATCGAAGATCACGCAGCTTCAAGATGACTTGGCAAGTGAGATCAAAATAATGGTTGCTCTTGCTGTGAAGACAGAAAATGTGAAAGTCTTAACAGTCAAGCTAGAGCATGTATAGAAATGAATCAATAACCTGCTGTTCGAAAAGGCCGTTATGAAAAGTTGTGTAGCAGATGTGAATGCACTGCTTTCGGACATCAATGAGACTCGTGACTCGATGATCACGATAACAGTTAAGAAGCATCTCTCCGAAAAGCTCAGGCCAGTGTTTGTGATGCTCAATCGACTGGAAGGTGTTCTAGAATCAAGCTTAATTCTGAAAAGCTCAAGCCCACTATCATGCCCAAAAGAGAAAATGAACCAAAAGGCAAAGAGAAGTTGATCAGTGAAGAACCAATTATTGATAACAGTGAAGATGAAGAGCTTGAAGAACATGAGCTAAAAAGAAGAAAAGATCGTGGAGCTCAGATGGATGAGCACCAAAGAATTATTCGTGAGGCTAATAAGAAAGAAATATTCGAACGTGAAGCTCAGGTCATGCTGGAAAGCCGAAAGAACTTGTTTCCAATATGGACCTTGAGTGTATTCTAAGTAAAGTTGTGGATATGCCAAGTCAGTATTGGTTGGAACCAGTTATGTCATTCGATCTTCTGAATAGACAAGATTCGCAGCTGGACCTTCCAATTACTCTGAAAGCCTTCCATTTTTGTAGTTTTGTGAAATTTGTGAATGTCCTAGCAACAGACAGTGTTGCAGACCACTTGCTTTTCTTGTTCTACCTTAAGCATATGAACCTGCAGTATGAGACATGGAGTGCAAGCTAAATTATGGTTATTGTCACACCCCCAAACCAAAGATGGCAGAACCATTTGAGGGTGGAGGACTTCATGTCTCTAACTTGTGTGAAAGTGTCCATATTCATAGACTGGTCCGAATTCGTAGCTACAGTGATAGGCAGTTTTGTAAAAATCGCCATAAATTGTAGAAAAATCGTATGGACATATGCAAGTATTCATTTTAAAGGTATAAACCTGAACCATTTGGATCTAATACAGTTTTGAAAACTAAAATGTTTAAGTTGACCAAAATAGTCCGTGAATGGAGTTAAACTTTTCTGATGAAAGCTGTTGGATGAGTTTAGTTATGTTCTTGGTGTTTTAACTTGTAGTCCCCCCCCCCCCTTTGAAACTTGAGAAAACATGAAAATATATGGGTATGAACTCACCTTGAGTGATTTCAGAAGATGGATGGTGAAGAAAAGAAGTGTTCAACTCAAGAACACTTAGATAATGCTTGAAGATTCGAAGATCTAACAACAAAAATGACAATATTTGTGTAAGGAACTCATGATTTGAGTGAAGAAGTGTAAGGAAATCAAGTATAGGAAGAGATTTAATTACCAAGGTGTACGAGAAGCCTTTGAACTCTAGGAGAATTCTACAATTTGGAGAGGAAAGTGAGAGAGAAAAGTGTTTGCTCTTTGGTGGAAAATGAGTGAAATGAGAGGAGAGAGGAGATTTTCAGCCTTTGGTGTACCTTTACAGCTGGAGGGGGTGTCAAAGGACAAATAGTTGACTAGGTAGGGGAATAGTGATTGAGGATTGTACCATGAAGGTAAGTGGGAGGTTGCTTGTGTTACACACTAAGGTAAAGTCAACACTCCACCCATAAATCTTACCCACTAGATGTTATTGTTAGGCAAGTATTTTCCCCAAAATATAATTAAAATATGAATATTTAGGGTTTATTATGTTAAAATATGAGTTTGGGTGAAAATCCCGCGTTAAAATCACGAAAAACAGACTTAAAACGTGAAAATGGTCAAAAACCGGGGAAATATGCGAAAATCCGAGATCAGGGCCGGAGGTTCGGTCCCTTATGATTGGAGCCGAAAGTAGGAGGGAGCCGAAGGGAGGTCACGGTCATAGGAGGGGAACCGATAGAGAAGGAAAGAAGAACCGAAGGTGCATAGGAAGGGAGGGAACAGAAGGCGAGGCTCGGTCTCGGTGCTCCCTGCGAGGTTCGGTCTCGGCTGATCAAGGAGGTTCGGCTTTGGCTGCTTCTCGGTTCAGGGGAGGTTCGGCTCCTAAGAGGTTCGACCCTAACAGGGTTCAGCTCCTTAAAGCTGTTTCTCGCGTAAACTTCCGTTTTCGAGTGATTTTTGACCAAGTTAAGGGTCAGGATGACTCGGATGACTATAAAATGTTGAGAGAGATTTGGGAGAGATTCTCATACTTGGAGAGATTTGGGAGAGATTTCACATAGTTGAAGAGATTTAGGAGAGGTTTCACATACTTGAGGAGATTTAGGAGAGGTTTCACATACTTGGAGAGATTTGCGAGGGATTTCACATACTTGGAGAGATTTGGGAGAGGTTTTACATACTTAAAGAGATTTGGGAGAGGTTTCACATACTTGGAGAGATTTGGGAGAGATTTCAAATACTTGGAGAGTTTTAGGAGAGATTTCACATACTCTGAGAGATTTGGGAGAGATAGAGATTGATAAAGAGGAATTGAGAGAGACTTAGTTTGTGACCTTTTTTAGTGTTTAGCTTTGCAACTCAAGGTCCGCAACCCCGTTTAGCCATGTTTAAGAGTCTTAAACACCCCCGAAAGGGTATGTAATAGTGTTTTATCGCTTTGCTACCTCACTTACCCCGATTAGGGTTTAAGAAATCTAAAAATACAAACTTTTCAAGTGATGATTTCTTATTAAAATAGTGAGTTGTCTAGTAATTACATAAAGTGAACCCTAGTGTACACAGGTTGAAGGAGTTGACCGATTTGACCGGTTGACTTTTACTTGATTGGAAATTGATGGTTGTCATAATTGTGAAGGTCACTGATCCACATGAAACCGATACATTACCAAATACAAAATTCAAGGTTGTTAGAGGTTCAATAAGTCGGTTGCATGATTTTACTCTTGCCGATCTCCCATACCTGAATCCATATGATTGGATCATGTTATACAACTTGTTGCTAAGGGATGGACAGAAATATGAGCCCGTTCTTGCTCACCTTAAGCAGATGATAATTTCATACATTCATTAAGTTGCCCAGATGGATGTTGAGATTGCTACAGTACTGCGAAGGAAGCCAAGAGTACTCCCCAAAGATAACCTTGACGGTTTTGACAAAATGAAACTTGGGAAGATACAAAAGGATGGATGGTGTGTAGCTTTTCAATTGAAGGAGCAAACTGATGCAGACTTTCACAAAGGTTGTTTCTTTCTTGACAACAAACATTTATTCACCACTTCGTAGAGGTAATATTTCTTGGACTTCGTCAACAAGCACAAGAGTAACAACAAAGGTGACAAGAAGTGATTTTCGGATTTGATTCAATGGTATATCCAAGTTCGCAAGGTTCTTTTTGGCGTGATTCCGAAAGTATTTGAAGTAAAGAATCAAACTCAGCAGTGAAGGACTCTCGCCTCAATCGATGCAAATGGGGAGATTGTTGAGTATTTAGTGTTATGTCTTTTGGGCCTTTTATTTAGTCTGTTGTGTATCCGGGTTAGGACTATCCACCCGTGATTAATTATTAGGGTTTTACTATTTAATGTAACGCCCGTAGATCCGGGCTAGTCAATTTAGAGATAATAGGGGTTGAAAATGACTTTTCGACAAAATATAATTTAGAATAAATAATTTGAACCAAGTTGTATTATATGTCACAAGGTGTCCGTACATATAAAGAACACCGAAATCTGAGTTATAACGAAGAAGTTATGACTCGTCGAAGTTTCGCGACGGAACCGACACGACACCGGGAAGCGTAAAAATTGAATTTATGATAGAGCGAGATTTAGCCTTAGTGATCTAAACAAAAGTCGTAGAATATGTTAAACCGAGAAAATCCATAAAAAGAACGCCCAAATCTGACTTCGTATGAAGAAGTTATGATTTTTCTAAGATTCGCCTTAGTAGTGTACAGCCCGAAACTCGAATTTTAGTTCGAGCGGTTTTTGGCTTATGCGACCTAAATGAGAGTTGAATATCTCATTAATAGGAACTCAACGGTAAAAAGACAGACGAAAACGGAGTCCGTATGAAGGAGTTACGAATTCTTCACGGTCATTTAACAGTCTAAACGCCTCGTACTGTTAAATTTAAGATCGGTCGAGAATTAGCCAATGGAGTCAAAATGAAAGTTGTAGATATTATATTTACCTACGCGTGGATATAAAGAACGTCAAAAACAAAGGTCGTATGTGAAAGTTACGGATTTTAGAAGTCGGAAGTATGCTGTGCGAAAATGGGTGATGTGGCACAATCTTGGCCATTGCTTTCTCCCCAAGTCTTGCCACTAGATGGTGACATGTGGCACCAAGTTCAGCCATTTTCACCCTATAAATACCACCTCTCCTACCCTCATTTTCTTCACATCTTTCCCATTCTTTCTTCTCTTTACTCTCTCTCTCTCTAGAACCTCTCTCTAGCCCCGAAATCCCCCGAAAAGCCTAGGGAACCTCCCTAGCACGAGGCGGAAGCCCCTGAGTGCTCGACGGCTCCGAGAAGAAGAGCTTTTCGGCTCGGAAACGCTGCTCCAAGCAAATCTTGGTTTTCTATAAAACCCGTTGTAAGTGAGCTACGCCTACGCTATTTTTAATATAGTTTTTATTTAATTATATTAACGTTATTAAGAACATATAATAAATACTTGGGCTATTATTATGGGTTATATAAGTATTTGTTTTACGCTTATATAATAGTAATAATAGCTAGACTATTAATTAGTCTCGGCGAATAATAGACTAAAATCCATTGGTGATAATACTAGGTTTCGTCGAAGGAAATTATTTTAAAGTAAACGAAGCGTTGTCCGAGTACCGAGTCACCACCTTCTCATGTGAGTGCATAGTTACTTTCAGCTTACACATAGATATGAAGTATTTAATATAAATTACGTGCTATGTGTGCATATTATCTGAATACTTGCTATCTATGTTGGTTGAACGTTTTATAAATGTTTTCAAAGATTTAAACTGTATATGTATTTTATATCTACAAAATGTGTTGGGTAAAACATAGGTAGATGTAATAGTTGCTGTGTGACAAAATAAAATAATGAGAGGCCTCGTTATAGATGTTATTGATGATCTAGTCATCTAGTGGAGTATAGATGACGACCACGGACTATTCTAGACAGTCCAGTGGAACACTAGCAGGCTCGCAACCTGTAGGTGTTTATTCGAACTGTGTGTTTATTTGAACTGTGTGTTTATTTGAACTGTGTGTTTATTTGAACTGTGTGCTCACCAGATGTACTCCATCCCCCACATGGTTTCCTTAAGGACATTTGTTGCTAAGGAATCCCCTTAGCAGTAATGTCCATCCCAATGATAATCCTTAGGATAGGTCCCTTATGATAGATGCTTAGGGACGTAATGTGAGGATAACGGGAACGGGTAATCGGGTTTGTTTAATTTAATAAAGTTAATAAACTTATTTATTGTGGGTTGAAAACCCTATGTGCTCACCAGGCTCCCAAGCCTGACCCACTCAGTTTCTTGTATTACAGGATGTGGCGCATGAGCATAGATGTGATGTCTTGGAATGAGAGATTAATGGATTTTAGGCCTGTAAATACGGAATAATGTAGTAAGGCCTATGTTGTATTGTTTATACTTATGTACTGTATCGAACATGACATCCCGAGTCTTTTTAATGAAATACATTTCTACGGAAATGCTTTTGATAAATCTTTTTCATAATATTGTTTTGGGACAAATTCCGCAACTCTTTTATTAAAAGATTACTCTGATTTTGAAATAAAGTATAAACAAAACCAGTCTTTTCTGGCCGTAATTTTTGGGATGTCACATTTAAGGTGCATACATGCATCGTGTATAAGGTAAGTGTGTCATTGTAAACCCTATACAGTCTCTATAGTAGTTGTTCTTTATCGAGCTCTTTAGAGGCTGTGACTTTTAATCATTCGACACATTGTTGATTCATATTTTTTGTTTGATTGTTTTTATCTGTTTGAATCTATTCGATCTATAGAGATTAAATCTCATCAAAACCATTACACATTCCAATTCTAATCATCTCATATCAGCTAATGGGTCGGTCTTAGTGCCTTTGACCCATGAGTGTGGTGCGAGGACTCACCTCAATACTGAACTATAGTTGGCTAGGTTAGGACTCCAAATATCCGCTCTACACCACCCTATAATAGTAACAATTTCCTAAATACAACTCAAAATGTCCCAAAACCCCCTTAAAGGTCAAACTTGGTCAAAGACTAGGGTCAAAGGTCAAAGTCAACAACCTGAGTTGACCCAACTCGGTGAGTTCACTAAGGAACTCATCGAGTGTCTCCATCATCTGCACAGATCAAGAAAAATCCTATCAACTCATCGAGTTAACTAATGAACTCATCGATTTGGCCAGAAACCCAATCTCTTAATGCATTAAGCTGATTCCATCGAAACCAGGGACTCCAAAACTCATGTCTATTTCAAAATGATGTTTAGAAGGGTAAATTTTTAAACTTTACCCTTAAGAACCATCCAGTATGAAGCAAACCCAAACCCTAGGCTCTTTAGAGTGGGTCTTAATCCATTAAGCCCTTGAACTCTCCCAATATAGTCCCAAAACACAGATTTAGAGTCCAAAGGTCGGATAATCACGTAAAGTTTCCAACTTTACATCCATGTAAGCTAGAAATACATTCTAGATCTTAATAAGGACTTAATGAGGGACTTATTGCATAAATGGGGCTTGGAACTAATAATGCTTGCAACTTTCTGCCATGATAAGTCATGAAGGGGTTAGATCTAACATAATAACCCCTGGAACCTTCAACATCTTGGCTAGCCCAACCAAAATCCCAAAATCATGCTAAAACTTCCATTAAAGAGATCTAGATGATATCAAAGCAAGATGTCGACTTTATACCTCAAAAAGAATGCGAATGAAGAAGAGTTTCTAGATCCAAGGTTGTCATTCCAAGCTAGGTACTTCCAACTTCAAAGCTCCTTCCAATGAATCATAAAAATCAACTTTCCAAACTCACACAAGCTCACACACTCAATCTTGCAATGTAATACACGAATCTAGGGTGTGTGGATAGGGGAGGTTGGTAAAGAGGCCAACCAAGGGGGTTTAAGGTCTTTAAATAGGATGCAAAACCCTAAAATTAGGTTTTTCTTCATTGCCACCAACTCATCAAGTTCAAACATAGCGACTCGCCAAATTGGGCCATTAAAACCTGCGGCCACAACCCTTCTCAACACAACGAGTTGGAGCTCCCCAACTCGTCGAGTTCTAGCAATAATTATAGATATTTAAGAAATGATTTATACCTGAACCAAGCGTTACAATTCTAATGGATAAAGTTGGCAACTTTATCCATTATGGAGCTATTGTGAACCATAAAAATATGATCTTGAGTGTTGTCTGTAACCCATAAATGTGTTAAATGGTCTTATTGGGTTAAGAACATAAGGTTTTGGACATTAATCACTTCATAGCAATGCAAAGTCATAAGGTTGGAAACCTTATGACTTAGAATATCAAGTTGGGATTAGATCTGAGTTTTGGATGGAAAGGCTTAGTAGAATATGCTCTTAATGGATTTATAGGACTGGGCTGCGTACGTTAGGCGTACGTGGAGGTACGATACACGTACACGGTTATCGCCCTGCTTTAGGTTAACATCATAATACGTTGGGCGTATTCTCTTGGTGTGTAGGGCGTGCTCCACTAGGAAGAGATATTGACTTTTAGGACCTTGACCATTGACCTTTACTTTGACCAGGGTTGACCAAGTTTGACCTCGGGGTATTTTAGGTACTCTGGGTTGTGTTTGAGAATTGGTCAATTGGATGGATAGGTGACGGTTAAATCTGAGATTCAGAGCCAAGACCTGATCAGGTATTATTCATATTGAAAGGTGAATTTTCCTCACTGTACTTATGGGTCTAAGGCACCAAAGCCGGCCTATTGGATTAGATATCTTATTATGTGATAGTATGTTATTATGCATAAGTGATCTATTAGATATGTCTGTCATCTATTTACTGGTTATATGTTTATCAGTGGTATATGTTGACATAGTATGGTTGGGTTGAGATTGTCTGATTTGTGTTGCCAAGCAACAAACCCGATAATTTTTATATCGATATGTTGTATGTGTATCTATTATGTATATGTCGACATGTTATGTATATGTTTGGTTTGATACGGACCAGTGTAGACTGAAGGCCAAGAGACCCAAGGCATCCTGGATAGACTGATGGGCTAAGAGGCATACCAGTTAGACTGAAGGTCCATAGAACGTTCCAGATTGGCTGAAGGCCCGTGAGGCATTCAACTCATGTTGAAGGTTCTGTGAGCATTCCAGATAGTATGTAGTCCAGTGAGGCATTCCAATCATACTGAAGGCTCTGTGAGCATTTTAGGTAGTTTGTACGTCGTTGAGGCATTTCGGTCATGCTGAAGGCTCTGGGAGAATTCCAGATAGTCTGTAGGTCAATACGGCATTCCAGTCAGGTTGAAGGCTCTATATGCAGGTTGGTGTTTATTTGTTATGTGTATGTGGTGGTACTTTGGGGGAACTCACTAAGCTTTGTGCTTACAGTTTTAGTTTATTGTTTCAAGTGCTTTAGATGATTGTGGCAAGGTGAAAGCGAGACCGTACACGTCCTTGGTTTTACTACTGATTGAATCTTGGGAGAGTCTAGTTTTAAATCATGTTTTGGAAACAATGGTTTTGTAAACACCTTTATTAGCAAATAGATTGTAAATCATGTTTTGGAAACAATGGTTTTGTAAACACCTTTATTAGTAAATATATTGTTTTGAAAAGTTTACAATTATTGAAATTTTTGGGATGTTACACGCTGCTAACTCAAATATGTCATTGTGCAAAACCTATATGTAATTTTTGTATATTTTGTTAGGAATTTTTATTGGTCAGTCAAGACTTCGGATTTGTAGTTGTTGGTCAGTGACACTATGGAGCTATTGTATGTCTACTTCTATATCATCAAAAATTTTATCATCCACCATACGAGCATCCAATTCAACATCAAAATAGTAATACTGATCAATTTTAAGAAAAAGTGATCATCGACACTTCTGACAATATGATCGTACATAATGTTAACAAGAATATCATCCACATTCTTAACAATACAATCATTGAATTCAACATCAAATTGGTGATACTCATCAATGTTAAGAAAAATGGAACATCAATATTGTTGACCATAGATTTAGTGTTAACAATAAGATCATATGCATTGTTAACAACATGGTCATCACTATTACCACCTATTGGATTATCAGCATTTCCAACTATTCTGACCTCAACACTATTTCCTATATCATCATCAACAAGGTTGTAAAACTCGTTACTCGGTACCTCTTGTCACACACCCAAACCGAATTGGCGGAAACATTCGGGGGCGTAGGACGTCATGTCAAGTATCACAACACATGCATTTATAGAAATCAAAGTACAACAACCATTGCATTAATAATGTATAAGTTTTTACATAAGTTCAACATTGGATATTTAACATCAAAAGATAGATATAGTAAAAGAAAAAAGATGCAGCACAATACTAAGCTGTCTTCTCGAAAGCTTCGGGAGTGTACCTATCTACTGGATTCCTGAGAATACAAGTTGTTTTGAAAAAGAGGGTCAGCATTTAATGCTGGTGAGTTCATAAGTAATTAATTATGGTTGTTTTAGTTTTAATAAAATGATTGAGTTTACTTCGGAAAGTCCTATACTTCCTGCTTTAAACTGGAAGGTAGTTTTACTCCATAAAACTGTTCTGATTAAGTTTTTTGTACTTAAAACCTATTTAAACATAATTTTAACCTTTCATAAAAATTATAAGGTGAATGTTTTTCCGTTTAGTTTTAGAAGTAGTTTTATCCCATAAAATCGTTCCTTTTGTAGTTTTAATCCCATAAAACCATTCCTTTTAAAAGTAGTTTTAATTTCATAAAATTGTTCCTTTTGTTTGTGGAAAATCATTAATGCAATAGTATTTATTAAGCATGCACTACCGATGCAATCACAACCCTGATATTAAAATTATTAATTTGGGTTACTGTGTGATGAGTTTATAAACCATAAATCTAGACTATTGGTATAATGACAACCCTGTAATTAAGTTTATTAATTATGGTTAATATGTGATAAGGTTGTAAACCATACTTATGGACTAGTATAAACACGACGACCTACTAGCGTCGAAATAATGTGACATTTGTCACCCCTCGGCCTGCCAGCTCGGACTGTAGCTAACAGTCGGGATGTGGGATTGTCAGTCGAGTATAGATCTATACACACAATGCCCTCTCTCCCTCCAAGAGACTCTGGTTACAAAACGCGTCCTAACAAGTAAATTGCTAAGTCGTGAAGTAGTATCTCACATATTTGGTTTATTTGATTTAAGTAAAGATTGAATGATATACTTTTCTTAATAAAGTGGTTTTAAACTTGGTGTACTTATCTAGTAAAATAGGTATTTTGTTTGTGTCATAAATTATAACTATCATAATTTATCTGTTTTATCTGATTAGCATGATAACTCATGAAAGTCCCCCTTTGCTCAACATGAAGCAAAAGTGACTATATTAGATTGAGGTAACTTTAATATTCCTATATATACAATATATATAATCAAGAAGGAAACGAACTTCGTACGGATAACTTCACCTTAAATCCACATCCAAACAAGGAAAAGAAAGTAAGGCAATCCATCAGTCCTAAGTCCTTTTAGTCTTATATATATATATATATATATATATATATATATATATATATATATATATATATATATATATATATATATATATAAACATGATTTCTGACCATTATGAGTTTAATATTCATATATGTATTTAACAAGTCTAACTACGGATTAACTAATCGTCAGCTCATTGATCCTACCCTAGCAACGATCTTAAGTCTGTTAAAGCGTATTTATACATTAATAAATATATGAACATGATTTGATAAACTAAGTTTTTGAAAAGTTTAAAATACAGTTTAAAGTTGTTTCTAAACATTTTAAAAGGTTTTAACATTACTCTAAAAGAGTTTACATGACTTAAGGTAGTTTTGGAAGCATTTGGAAATCTTCTATTATTATCACAATCTTTAAAACATGAATAAAGTCTTTTTGGTGATTTATATTACAGATAGATTATTTAACACAATTTGATCGTGTTCAACTTGTAATCCCCCCCCCCCCCCTAAAACCATTTAAAATCATTTAAAAAGTTAGATTATAGGGGTATGAACTCACCTTATGTGGATGATTTGTTTGAAGACATGAATAAGAATGTTATACACACGAATGAAGTCCCGTAGCACAAACGGATCCTAAACATCATATAATAATACATATAAGAATGATATTAGTGTACATAACAACTAACATGCTAGGATAAACAACCTTAGGGCTAGGAAACACTTGAAATGAATTTTTACAATCACATGTGATTGATTTAAGCGAGTTCACGACCACACCATGAAGGGTTCACGGACATAGAGGATTCACGACCATAGAACTCATGATGTGTTCACGTCCATGCATGAACTTATGAAGGGTTCACGACCCTATTAAGGTTTCACGATCGTGAACACTTCAAGCTCATGAAGATGGTGATGAAAGTGATGAATCTAAGGTGTAATCAAAGGGGGTTTCAAGCATAGATGAGAATGGATGTGTTGCTAACCTTTTAGGGAAGATATAAGAGTTCTTGGTGGATGATACTTGAGAGAGAACTCGAGTTCTTGGCTGGAAGATGAAGAAATGAATGAAAAACGAAAGTAATTTATAGTAGGAAGGAGTTTACGCCCCTAGAGAGAGTTCACGGCCATGAACTAGGTTTGCGGTCGTGAACCTCAAGTGGTGGGTCTTTTGGTTCGGGTGCAGCCTTCTGATCTCGAGCTAATCCTTCCTAACACTCATTCCTTAAGTGTACTAGGCTCAGAAACCTATAAATGACCCTTAACACAGCTAAAAGGTAGCAGAAACAAGGTTGAACTATTGATGGATTTGGTTGACTTACAGGATAGGAACTTTTGGGTTGTCACACCTGTTCGGCCGACTACCGAGTAGGGAGTACTCAGGATTACTCGGGGAGTACTCTGATTCGGTAATCCATGTAGAAATATTTTTAGGAAAATTATATATGTAAAAATCATAAGGTAAAACCAAAAGTTGATTGAAATATATAACAAAATTAGATACATATGAATACATAAAAACAGAAAAACGTATAATGGTATCACTTCGTGAATAATTGCTTAAAATTTAAGATATATATGTAGTAATAATCACATGCGTGTGTGTTAAATAATATATCATTAAGTATATTATACATATTAATCACCGAGTTGACCGGGTTTTACAACACTGCTCAGTTCAGTAAGGGGTCGATCGAGGAGTACTCGGGATTCTCCAACTCGCCTCGGTAAGGGGACGAGTAGCAAGTACTCGGAGGAGTAATTAGACAACTCGGCGAGTTTTACAACACTTATCATCAAAAACCACTTGATTAGGCCTAGAACAAAATTAGATACATATGACACCATTTTCATACAAGAAAATTGTGTTCCAGCATAAGATTAAGAATAAGGGACGTTCATATCCAACTCTTAACTATAAAAACCCAACTTTTTCTTATTAAGTATGTGTGAACCTATGTACTCTCATGTTTACTATACACATAAATTACTTACTTTTTGGGAACATATACGACTAGCTAATTTGAGGGATTATATATCATTTTGAATAGGTAGCATCTCATAGTCTAACTGAAACATCCCAAATTTCGAGTCCAAAAATTTCATTTTTAATTAAGTAATTTATAAAATAGTTTACTGAAAACATTGTCGATATCATATCAATCCATAAACCATCATGAACATGTCTCAAAATCAAAACATTGAATAGTAATAAAAATCAGAGTACAATCCCAAAAAAACTCATTGCGGAAATCATGTGTGTGTGTGATGCGTTGCTACGTCGCCGACACCTTCCCCTTGGATTAAGAGGTACGTGAAACAAAAACTGAAATTGTAAGCACAAAGCTTAGTGAGTTCCCCCATCATACCACATGTTATACAATCATACATGTTGTTGGGCAATTCTGGGGTGCCCGGCCTACCATGTCAAGCCATTCTGGGGTGCTGACTACCCGTGTCAAGCCATTCGAGGGTGCTGACTACCCATGTTACGCCATTCTAGGGTACCTGCCTACCCTCCGGTCGATCTCACCCGGTCACGGGGACTATTCCACCCCGTACTACTATCACATAATAGTCTATCATAAACACGCTGTTAGACATATATGGGGTGTCTGACCTACCCTTCAGTCCTAACAACCGATCGGGGGACTATTCCCCTCCAACTGCCACTATCACATAGAACATAGCATACTCGTACATAGAGCATATCAAGTAATATCAAACCAGACAATTATCACAAAGACAATCATCTCAATTGTAATCACTACTAGTGAGTCAGCCTTGGTGCCTTAGACCCACTTCTACTGTAAGGTAACTCACCTCAATGTCGCGTAGTGTTTGAACTGTCCCCGGCGTGAACATCGACTTTCCTCGACTCCTCAATCCCTACACGACAACTCTACTAAGTCATCAATTCGTACTCACAACCCCTATAAGGGTCAACCCAATCCTGGTCAAAGTCAACCTCCAGTTGACTTGACTCGCCGAGTTGGTTTACCAACTCGTCGAGTCCTTATTCCTTCAAAATGATTCAACCCCCGACTCCATTCGTCGAGCCTAGCAACAAATCGATGGGTCCTCCTTCAACTATAAAATCGGGACCATCTTCAACCGACTTGTCGAGTTCACCCTTGAACTCGTCGAGTTCATCTCTTTCATAAGAATGTGTTCAGTTTATGACTCGTCGAGTTGTATGAACAACTCGTCGAGTCCATCTTTATGGGTTGGGAGATTGCCCGGGACTCGCCGAGTTTGCTCAAACACTCGTCGAGTCCCATGATTTCCAGTTCTATAATCGCGTCCATCTATGTTGATTCCCCTTCTAGACTCAACCAGACTCCTCAAAACAGCAAAGGTCGAGTAACCATTACCCAACTCACCGAGTCTTAAGAACAACTCGCCGAGTCCACTAAGTCCATGTCCATAAACTCAATTTCTATTGAGCTCATCTCATCCAAAGGGTAGATCTAACCTCTTAGGGTCGATATAACACGTAAAGTCACGAACTTTACATCCATGCATGGGTTTTTAAGCTCAAAAGGACCAAAAATGAGACCTACAAGATGCATGGGGCTCTCATAGCCATAGAGCTGGCACCTTTATGCCATGAGACCCTTCCAAAGTCCAAGATCTGAAGCCACAACTCCACATTACACCCCCACAACCCGAAAATGGCTTAGAAATAACCTAAAGATACCAAAATCCAAGCCCTAAAGTTGATTAAGCACATGGAAAGTCAAGATTGAAGCTTTTTACCTTAAATGAGCTGGATATGGAACACAATCTCTAGATCTTCTAGCTTCAACTGGAACTCCCAAGCTTCTTTCTTCTTCTCGAGCTTCACAACCACCAAAAAATGCACAAAATAGCTTAAGAGCACTCAAAAAGGGCTAGGGTTTCAGTTTAAGGTCTTCTGGAAGTGTGAAGAACGATGGAGGATGATATAGGAGGAGATAAGCTGTTTAAATAGGGCGCAAACCCTCAAATTTAGGGTTTCACTCAGACAACTCCTACTCACCAAGTTGGTCTCCCGACTCGTCGAGTAGGTCACTTAAAATATGCACGTAAAGCCGAGTCTACTCGACGAGTTGGGCCTTCAACTCGCTAAGTCCCAGGGTAAAATACAATAATACTTGGAATTAAATACGTATCAGGAACCAAATGTTACACTAACATTGTTTTAGGTATAACAAAGTGGTAGCACATTGTTTTCTCATGAACTGAGAAGACATCAATGTCCATGAAATCCACATATTTGATTATGTCATCAATGTAAAACCTCTCAGAGAACTTTATGAACATTCCACAATAATGAATCCTCAAGGTGAAGTAATTGTCTATTGCTTATGCAAAAACCAAATAAACATACGAGTTTGGTCTTTACAACATAAACTTATTGTACTTACATCAGTTTGCAATGAGCCCGAGCATAGATTCCACAACATCAAAACCATTTCTATACATAAACCCTAACATTGTAATATTCTAATTGTTGAGAGGTAATGATTGAAGTGTTGGTAAGAAGAAAAAATGGGTTTTTTGGGAGGGATTATAACACTTGGCAATTAAAAGGACGGTTTGTGCGAAATCTAATCTAATTGAAAGACATCGTAGCTATACTAGTAACATGTAAAAGGAGATAAGTACCATTATGTGAGGTGCATGGTGTGGGCAGAAAATGGCCAAAATTAGACGACTGGTTAGAAAAGAACCAAACATGAATTTTTTGGAAACCACATGCACCCTTTCTTAAATTGTCTATTTATAACCAATCTAAAATCAACATTAACATATATGATATACAAACCATGGTCAACCCACGGGGAGTTCAAAGTATGTCTATGAACATAACCTATGTTTATATATATATATATATATATATATATATATATATATATATATATATATATATATATATATATATATATATATATATATATATATATATATATATTAAGTTCTAGTCCAGATGAAATTAGGTTAACATGTTTTACTCAATTATTAGGAGCAACACATCATGCAAGCACTAAGCGGGAAACTCTAAAACTTGGGAAAAAGAAAAGTGGGAAAATCTGAAACTTGGGAAAAAGAAAAAACGCCTCGATTTCTTTGTTTGTTAATTACACTTATGCATGCGCGATAGATAAATGATGGCTAGTGAATTGTCTCTACTTCTTGATAACAACGATCTTATTGTTTGTTTAAAATTAGGTGATTTCAGAAGCAAATCAGAATTTGAGTTCTTACGATCTTACTTCTTTCTGCTTTATTCTTTCTTCTCGAAACCAGAAGCAACAATCCTACTATCTTCTTGAGAATCATTTTTTCACTTCTTACAATCATACATTTGTTCTTGTTTGTCAAAAATAGGATTTTAGAAGCTCCAAATTCAATCCGGCTAAATGTTTCGAAATCAAAAGGTACATGGAGTTTCTGATTTTACATTTTTCTAGATTGTTTTTTGTTTTTAATTTTTTACTTTTTGGTTTCTGAATGATAAACCAGTTTCAAAAATTAGAATGAATTATGTTAGAAGACAATCAATTTTTGATTTTTGAATGAACAAGAAAATAAAATTTTGTGTTTTCCTTTTGGTTTATTTCTATAAGTTTCTGATTTGTAAGAAGTAAATTAGTTTTTTTTATTCTTTTATTCTTTCTAATTCCTATGTACTCAAGTTCATAAGCATTTAAACTACAACTGAATGTCACTTTTTGGATATTCTAAGTTTTAAGGCCTATATTTTTTATCCTTCATAACTAGAAGGATGTAAAAAGAAGCATCAAACAAGGGAAATGTCAACTATGATTGTACTTTTATAATTTGGATTCAAGGACAAACGAGACACAATGAAAATCATCATATTTGTGGGATTCTTGATTCTTGTTCAATTAAATCAAGATTAACGACTTTTTTATTCTTATTTGTATGAGTAAAAAAATATTACTTTACTTGATACTTTATGATTAATCATAATGAATGGTGTTCTACTAATCATGAGAATTTCTTGATTTTTCTATGAATAATCACGAATTCTCATATTTCTTGATTTTTTTTCTTAGGTTTAGCAATAAATACCAACATACTTTTGTGAATTGTTTATTCTAGCATTTTAAATCTTTTCTTCCTATATTGTAATTGAGTATATTTTTAAAAGTACAATGGCTTAATAAAAAAATAAAAATAAAAGTACAATGTTGTAAAAGTAAAATGTTGTAAATAAATAACAATTGTTTGGCTTAAATCTTTAGATTTTCAAGTTTTAGGTCATATTTTTTGTTAAATTGTAGCGGACTTTCCAAATCTCATGGTCTGACCAGATACAAAGACGAAATTTATCCTATACATATCCATATTATACGACAAGTTTTGGACACATATATTCATTTGTATCCTTTAAAACGGCTGTAACTCACAACATAACACACAAACTTCCGACTTTATTTAAGTTGATCCACCACTTCCATTCAAAGCCTAATGTTCTCGCTACACAATAGTAACAAGCCAACATGCAATACGTACTAAACGTACATAAAAATAAATATTGGTCGGTTTCTTCTTCAAAGCTAAATGACCTTTACTCTTACAAAGCTAAATGACCTTTACTCTTACTTGTTTGTAACCCATTGCTCATGAAAACGGAATGAAAACAGCTGGGATTACCTCCAAGGAAGATTTCTTGATTGCAGTGACTCCATGACTCTCAGTCATGTCAATATCTTTAGGAGTCATTCCATTAGGAAGTTCCCAGTTGAAGTGGTATAGCAATCTAGCAAGAGTGAGCTCAATAGAGACCAAACCAAAAGCAATCCCAGGACAAATTCTCCTTCCTCCTCCAAACGGGATATACTCAGGGCTTGTACCGAAGAAATCATACGAAGTCTTCTCAAATCTCTCTGGTTTGAAGGTTTCTGGATCATCCCAATACTCGGGATCAGTTCCGCATGCAAGACCATTAACAATTACTTTCATTTTCTTCGGGATATCATAACCACCAACTTGACACTGCTCCATACATTCCCTTGGGAGTAATAGTGGAATAGTAATGTGAAGCCTTAGTGTTTCTTTGATTATGTGTTTAAGGTAAACCAAACCATTCAATTCACTCTCTAACACTGTTTTCTTTCCCTTGAATACTTCTCTCACTTCCGCTTGTGCCTTCTTCATCACATCAGGGTTTTTCATTAACTCTGTCATTGCCCATTCAATTGTCACAACACTTGTATCAGTGCCTCCGATAAGCATATTCTGCAGTCATTAAAATAACTATTCAGACACCTTTACAAGATAATCAGATACTCATTATAATTCATTCAATCTATGCTATATTTAATTAATAACCTTAATATCATAATATGTACATATTAATTTAAAGCAACAAAACACTTGGGCCAAATAATGAATTAATATTACGTGAGTGTTCACTATCAGTAACCACTTACTAAAAACGTATTCTAGTACTTAACTTGCAGCAAAACAATATTAAAATGGCATAGATATATATATATAGTGGAGTTAGTATATAACATAATTATAAGTCATGGTATATGAAGATTATGGACATACCAGAAAGATGGCCTTGATATTGTTATCGGTGACCGGGAACCGAAGACCACCACGCTCTTTGATGTTGAAAAGAACGTCAACGAGATCGTCTTCCGTAGGTCCAGTTTTTTGTCTTTTGATTCTACGATCCTCAAAGATTTCATTGAAGATTTTATCAAGAGTCTCGTGGATATGATTCAAAGTCGATTTCATTCCAGAAATGACCGAAAGAAAGCTTAACTTAGGAAACAGGTCTGCAATATAAAACCCACTCGATAGTGCCACCACTTGTTCCACCAACTCGATCAATACGTCCTGTTGTCTGCAGTTATTCCCAAACAAACACTTGCACACCACAGTATTATTCATATACATAACCCTTTGTCGTATATGTACAGGCTTTCCAACGCTGGATTGAACGACCTCCGTGAAACGATCGATCTCTTCAGCTCGAAAACCCATAAAGGATTGGACTTTCTTGACACTTAACAGTTCCATGGTGACAATCTTCTTCATTTGTCTCCAGTAATCACTGTAACGCCCAAAAGCGATGTCGATGCCTCCATACAGCAGAATATCGGCAAGAAGTGCATATGGTCTGCTTGCAAGAGCGAGGTCGTTGGTTTTTAGCACTTCTTCAGCTAGCTTAGGCGAAGAGACGACGATCATGGAGATCTGGCCGAGTTGCAGGCTCATGATGGGGCCATATTTCTTGGACAAGTTGAGGAAAGCACGATGTGGCAGTTCTAGACCAATCTGATGGAGGTTTCCGATGATGGGTAGTGTTGGTGGGCCTGGTGGCAGGTTTAGAGCCTTCGAACCCTTGGGTTTTCTGATGAATATGAAGTAAATTGAGATAATGAAAGAGAAAACAATGAGGACGATTGTCATATCGATGGTCATTGTTACTCAAGGAGTGGTGCAAGAGAAGATGGGTAAGCTCAGTATATATGAAGTTCTAATTTTTAACATGGAGCAGCGCTACTTTGACTTTTCAACGTAATCCTATGATCAGATATATATAATATTATATATAACCGAGTTCCACTCAAATGAAAAACTCATGTTTGAGTGCGACAAAAGGAGCTGCTTTATGAAATTTATTTATGGCTTACGTTAAAACAAATAGATTATAGAAATAGTTTAATATTAATAGAATATAAAAATATATAAAGTTTGTATAAATAAAAGAGTGAAATGAACTGGAGTGGAGGAATGACGTAAGACTACTTTCTCCTTCACTCTTCTTTTCTTCCGGTATCCCACTAATCATTATAACAATTTCTTTTTATAATCGTTTGTGTTCCATCTCTATATATTATTTGTATATAGATTTTTTAATTATTTATGTTTATTTTTATATTTTATATAATATTTTGTATTTTTTTTATAATTATTCATCAATTTTATTTCGATATTTTATCAAACAATACATTTTATTCAGCACAAAGCATTGAATAGAATAGAATTGTGAAATTGTTATTTTTAACAGACAATACAATCAGTTAGACGTATAATCAAACAATATAATTTTAGTTAGAAACAGATGCAATCAAAAGCTTCAGACCCAACCAAACCCTAACTATCAAACAATCATTTAATTTTTCTAATAACTTTTTTTCTTTTGATAAACTTATTCGATTCAATAAATATTTAATCAACTTCCATGTGGATCATCTGTATGTTATATGGTATGGAGCAGTGTGTAAAAATAAGATATATTTAACCCAGTGAGGGAATAAAACATTAGTGATCATCAAGGTTTTGAAAATCGAACCGGATGTTGAACGGACCGCTTAACCAGTTCAATGGTTCATTTGGTCCAACCGGTTGGATCTTTCTTAAAATTTATTTATTGAATGGTTCCCAGTTTAACAAGTGTCACGGTCTGTTTTCTGTTTTCGGTACATGGGTAACTGATTTCAAAAATATAGAAATAACAAAGAATTTCGAAAATTTTAATTTTTAAAATTAGATTTTCTAAAGAAAAAATAAAGTTTTCTATAGAAATAGTTTGAAATTTTGAAGTTTTTTAAGTAGTTTCGAAAATTTATATATAATTCAAAATTTATCTAATTCCGATATTTCAAACTTATTCATGATTTTCAAATTTGTTCTTTGTGCTTTTAGGTTGAATTATGATTTTTTTATAATTTTCTAACTTCTTCATTACTTTCAAGCAAAAACTATTTATTTGTATCAATATACGTTGAATTGGTATTAATAGAGAACAATAAAGAAAAAAAAAATGATTTTCTTCAATGAAGTTTTGAGAAAAAAATATGATAGAGAAAATGATTAAGAGAGAAAAAGAGAAAAAAAGAAAGATATTTATGTGGTGGCGATGTAAGGAAGTATTGTCTTTTATTTTTATCTATTATCTAGTTATTCTATTGGCTTGAATTTTTATGGATGTTATATGAAGAGGAAGAAGTTGCATCGAGAAGCTTGGGAACGTGAAACAAGGCTTGGATCTAGAGTTTAGGCTTCCTTTTCTATCATCCAAAGGTATAAAGTTCTTACCTTTATGAATGTTTTTCTAGATCTCTTGTTGGGTTCTTTTATGCTTCCTTTTTGGTCCCAAATGCTCCATTTTGAACACGGCCATGTTCTCGATGATTTGAGTTATTCTTATAGACCCTTTGAGGGGTCCTTAATCATAAAAATGAGCTTCCAATGGCAAGAAGTATCCATGCAATTGGTATAAATGTCTTAATAGATTAAGACCTTGTATTAAGAACTTTTGGATGTCTAAAGTCATAAAGTTGGAGACTTTATGACTCTATTGTGCATTTGGACCATGAATCTGAAGTTTGGGCTTAAGTGCTTAAGCTATTAAGCACTTATCATAGTTTTGGTCTTTACAAGGGTATGCCCCGTGTAGAAGGGGGGTACGCCCCGCGTTCAAGGTCAAACGCCCCATAACCAGTCAATGCGAGGCTCGTGTACACCCCGCATACGCGACTGTGTTGGTCTTTTTCGTTTTGGGCTTCGATTTTGAGTTTGGTTGCTTTAGGCTTTGTTGGTCCGTCTGGGATTTTATGGTTTGGGCTTTTGGCTTGCTGGATCTTCTTGAGTGAAGACCATGGATGGAATTAGGTCCAATTTTGAAAATCGAGCCATAATTGGGCTTAAGGAGTTTATTTTGATGTTAGGCCTTTTGTCATTAGTTGGGCCTTGGCTTTAGGTCATGCTTGAGGAAGGGTAATGAATTGGACTCATAGTATGAGTTAGTGGCTAGATGTTGATGAATTGTCATTTTGGTATCTGTTAGCGCGTGTGTCTTAGCGGATTTACAATCAGATATTGTTCATGGAATCAGTTGATGATGGGGTGTTGTCTTGATGTTGGCGGTTCGGGGATCTGGCAGCCAACAGTTAGGGATTGTGTAACGACCCAATTTTCACGTCCGAAAATTTTGTTCGAAAACATTACTTTAGAAAACATTAGCAATTAAAAACTTTGTTTGATCAAACCATAACATAACGTAAACCATGTCTAAAAGCCAAACCATACAACCCATCAAAATATCAGAGTACAAATCCCAGTGAATCTCGTAAATGCGGAAACCAAAGTGTGTGCATGATGTGCCGCTACCGCGCCAGCTCCTTCCCCTTCGGTGAAGAGGTACCTGAAAACAAAACTGTAAAACGTAAGCACAAAGCTTAGTGAGTTCCCCCAACGTACCACATACCATACAAACACATAACATGCATACTGCCAGGCTATTCTGGGGTGCCTGACTACCCGGTACGGCCATTCTGGGGTGCCGACCTACCCATACAGCCATTCTGGGGTGCCGTCCTACCCGTGTCAAGCCATTCTGGGGTGCTGACTACCCATGTCAAGCCATTCTAGGGTGCTGACTACCCATCGGTCCTAACAACCGATCCTCGGGGACTGGTCCCCTCCTACTACCTCTATCGCATAACATAACAGGCCAACATACAAACATATCATCACATACTGTCAGACATTTATGGGGTGTCTGACTACCCTGCGGTCCTAACAACCGAACTCTACTACTATCGCATATAACGTATCATGCTAGCATATAACATATCAGGTAATAGCAAACCCAGGTGATATCACAAAGACAATCATCTATCATATGTCTCCTACTGGTGGGTCGGCATTGTGGCCTTAGACCCACCACTACTAGAAGGTAACTCACCTCAATGTAGCTGTTGAACTGATCGGGAACTGACTGATTGCTGTTGGTGCTGCTCCGGAAATCCTCCGGCTGCAATTCCCACAACATACTCAATCAAACACTGCTAACTGTCCTTTGGGTAAAATGACCATTTCACCCTAGGTCTAGCCCTGAGTCCAAGTCAGAGTCAACTTTCAGTTGACCCGACTTGCCGAGTTGGCTCACCAACTCGCCGAGTTCCTATCCAGACGATTGTCCTGAGTCCCTGATTCTACTCGTCGAGTTAGGCTATGACTCGACGAGTTCTTCTTCTAAACTGACATTGAAGTTCTTCGTCCTACTCGCCGAGTTGTATGAACAACTCGTCGAGTTCATCTTCATCCGATGAACACTCATGCTTAGACTCGCCGAGTTGTATGAACAACTCGTCGAGTCTGTTCTTGATCTATGAAGATTGCCTTGGACTCGTCGAGCCAGGCCATGTCTCGCTGAGTCCTACCATGGGTGAGTTCAACTTCCAACTCACCGAGTCACCCCCTATGACTCACTGCTCAAACTCGATACAGCATAAAGGGACCAATTCGGTGACTCGCGAGCAGACTCGCCGAGTCACATGAACGACTCGCCGAGTCGTCGCCATGCATCCATTAAATACACCGATTTTTTTGATTTCAGTCCATGCCATTCATAGATCTGGGCTTCTAAGACACGAATCACACGTAAAGTTTCCAACTTTACGTGTAAATATTCACCAATATGGATTTTAGGGCTCAAAGTGCACCAAAAGGGGTAGATCAAGGGCTTTCATGCAATATGACCCCATAAAGGCATTAGATCCAAGCTCCAGGGACTAAATCATGCTTAGGTCTAAAGGCTAACAACTTATTACAACCCACAATGCACAAACAAGCTTGGCGAATGGCTCAAGAAGGACTTCCATGAAGCTGAAAGAGACTACAAGCTTGAAAACAGAGGGGAAACGAGCTATACCTCAAGGAAAACGTTGAGATGACAAAAGATGCCTGGCCTCCTTCTCCTCTTCTTGATCTACTCTTCTTTCTCCTCAAAATATTCAAGAACACACCAAAACACTTCAATCTCTCAAGGAAATAAGGGTATAAACGATGTTGGGAGCTCTGAGGGTGAATGGGGGAGAGTTTGGGGCGGAAATGAGGGTTTAAATAGGGTGCAAACCCTTGAAATTTAGGGTTTCATCCAGCCATCGGTGACTCGCCGAGTCCAGGATATGGACTCGCCGAGTCGCCAACTTAAACATGTCCTGAGTCTCGTCCCTACTCGGCGAGTTGGACCTATGACTCGCTGAGTCCAAGGCTAAAATGGGAAATACTCAAATAAAATTTACATACTAGGAACCATGTGCTACAAATCTCCCCCACTTATTTTAGACTTCGTCCTCGAAGTCTGCTGCTCGATCCTGAAACAGCTCGGGGTAATGCTCCATCAGCTCCCAAGTCCATTCCAAACCCTTGCGGTGCTGCCATTGCACCTTCACTAGTTCTACCCTCTTGTTCCTCAAATCCTTCGACTTCGTGTCGAGTATTGCGACTAGGCGCTCAATGTAATTCAAGTTGTCATCAACCTGAATATCCTCCAACGGTACTACCGCTGAATCGTCCACTAGGCACTTCCGCAGCTGAGAAACATGGAAAGTGCTGTGGATCTGACTGAGCTCGGCTGGCAGATCCAGCCTATACGCCACCTTGCCCACCCGGGCTACAACCCTGAACGGTCCGATGAATCTTGGGCCCAACTTGCCCCGCTTCCTGAATCGAATGACGCCTTTCCAAGGAGACACTTTCAGGAGAACCATATCCCCGACTTGGAACTCCAAGTCAGATCGACGCTTGTCGGCGTAACTTTTCTGCCGACTCTGAGCAGTCTGAAGTCTGCTCCGAACCTGCTGGATCCTTTCGGTCATCTCGAGCACCACCTCGGTGCTTCCCATGACTCTCTGGCCAACTTCACCCCAGCATATCGGGGTTCTGCACCTCCGCCCGTACAACATCTCGAATGGTGGTCGGTCAATACTCGCGTGGTAGCTGTTGTTGTATGAGAACTCATCCAGGGGAAGATAGGTATCCCAGCTACCACCGAAATCTAACACACACGCCCGCAACATGTCCTCCAGAGTCTGGATGGTCCGCTCACTCTGACCATCCGTCTGCGGGTGAAAGGCAGTGCTAAAATGCAATCGAGTGCCCAACTCGTCATGAAACTTCTTCCAAAATCTGGAAGTGAAACGCACATCCCTGTCCGAGATCACCAATACCGGCACCCCGTGACACGCCACGATCTCCCTGATATAGATATCGTCCAATTTCTCGGCCGATATGATCTCCTGAATCAGAATAAAGTGAGCACTCTTGGTCAGTCGGTCCACGATGACCCAAATCGAATCCACTCCACGCGCGATCCTGGGAAGCTTTGTAAAAAAATCCATGGTGATGTCTTCCCATTTCCACAGTGGAATGTCCAACGGCTGCATCTTACCATGCGGTCTCTAATGTTCGGCCTTGACCTTCCTGCAGGTCAAGCACCGCTCAACGTACCATGTCACATCCTGCTTCATGCAGGGCCACCAATAGTTCAGACGGAGATCCCTATACATCTTCGTCGCCCCGGGATGAATAGAGAATCGGGACTTGTGCGCCTCATCCATCAAAATCTGGCGAACGCCCCCGTGATACGGCACCCACACCCTATGGTGTAGTGTAAATAGACCCCGGCTATCATAATCAAAGGAGGACACCTGACCCACCACAGGCTCGCTCTTCCGATGCTCCTCCTTGATAGCCTCCTGTTGAGCCTCCCGAATCCGCTCCAATAGGGGAGTCACTACGGTCATCCTCATGCATACGTCCCTGATCGACGCCGCCTTGCGGCTAAGCGCATCGTGTAACGCCTGGGTTTTCAGGGCTAAGCATTTTTGTCAATGTAATAGTCTAGGTCAACTATTGTAACTCTTTTTGAAGTAATAAATATGAAATATTTGAGTATTATGTGAATTATGTGTGTTTATGTGTTTATTATTTAATTATAAATGTATAATTAATAAAGAATAAAAATGAGCGTCAAAATTAAAGTGTGAGATAATCCCGATATCTCTACATAAAGTTGTAGAATATGTCTCAAGGTTTCCGTGCATATAAAGAATGCCGAAATCCGAGCTATAAAGAAGAAGTTATGGCCCGCCGAAGTTTTACGACAAAACCGGCACGACACCGGGAAACGTAAATAGTGAATTTACGATAGAAGACTTTTTAGCCTTAGCAATCTAAACAAAAGTCGTAGAATATGTTAAACTAAGAACATCGATAAAAAGAACGCCCAAATCTGACTTCGTATGAAGAAGTTATGATTTTTCTAAGATTCGGCTTAGCAGTGCACGGCCTGAAACTCGAATTTTAGTTCGAGCGGTTTTTGGCTTACGCAACATAAATGAGAGTTGAAGATCTCATTAATAGGAAATCAACGGTAAAAAGACAGACAAAAACAGAGTCCGTATGTAGAAGTTATTAATTTTACGCAGACGTTTAACAGTATAATCTCCTTGTACTGTTAAATTTAAGATCGGTCGAGAATTAGCTGACGGTGTCAAAATGAAAGTTGTAGATCTTATTATTACCTACGCGTGGATATAAAGAATGTAAAAAACGGAGGTCGTATGTGAAAGTTACGGATTTTAGAAGTCGGAAGTGTGCTGTGCGAAAATGGGTGATGTGGCACAATCTTGGCCATTGCTTTCTCCCCAAGGCTTGCCACCAGATGGTGACATGTGGCACCAAGTTCAGCCACATTTCACCCTATAAATACCACCTCTCCCACCCTCATTTTCTTCACACCTTTCCCATTCTTTCTTCTCTTTACTCTCTCTCTCTCTCTAGAACCTCTCTCTAGCCCCGAAATCCCCCGAAAAGCCTAGGGAACCTCCCTAGCACGAGGCGGAAGCCCCGGAGTGCTCGAAGGCTCTGAGAAGAAGAGCTTTTCGGCTCGGGAACGCTGCTCCAAGCAAAGCCCGGTTTTCTATAAAACCCGCTGTAAGTGAGCTACGCCTACGCTATTTTTAATATAACTTTTATTTAATTATAGTAACGTTATTAGGAACTTATAATAAATACTTGGGCTATTATTATGGGTTATATAAGTATTTTTTTGATGCTTATATAATAATAATAATAGCTAGACTATTAATTAGTCTCGACGAATAATAAACTAAACTCTAGTGGTAATAATACTAGGTTTCGTCGAAGAAAAATTCTTTTTAAGAAGCGAAGCGCTATCTGAGTTCGGAATCACCACCTTTTCCGGTGAGTGCATAGTTACCTTCAACTTACACATAGATATGAAGTATTTTATATAAATTACGTGCTATGTGTGCATATTATCTGAATACTTGCTATCTATGCTAGATGAACGTTGTTATACATGTTTTCAATGATTTAAACTGTATATGTATTTTATATCTACGAAAATGTTGGGGTAAAACATGGGTAGATGTAATAGGTGATGTGTGATAAAATGATGAGAGGCCTCGATGTTGTTGTTGTTGATCCAGTCATCTAGCGGAGTATAGATGACGACCACGGACTCTTCTAGACAGTCCAGTGGAACACTAGCAGGTTCGCAACCTGTAGGTGTTGTGAACGATGTGTTCACCGGTGTACTCCATCCCCCACATGGTTGCCTATTAGGACATTTATTGCTAAGGAATCCCCTTAGCAGTAGTGTCCGTCCCGATGATGATCCTTAGGCTAGGTCCCTTATGATAGGTGTTTAGGGACGTAAAGTGAGGATAACGGGAACGGGTAATCGGGTTATTGTTGATTGATGAAATTAATAAACTTATTGTGGGTTGAAAACCCTATGTGCTCACCAGGCTCCCAAGCCTGACCCACTCAGTTTTATGCATTACAGGTAGTGGCGCATGAGCATAGGTGTGATGTTTTGGACGAGGGATTACGGATATAGGCCTGTAGATATGAAATAATGTAGTAAGGCTTATATTGTACTGTTTATACTTTTGATCTGTACGAACATGACATCCCGAGTCTTTTAATGAAATACATTTCTATGGAAATGCTTTTGATAAATCTTTATCATATTATTGTTTTGGGACAAATTCCGCAACCCTTTTATTAAAAGATAACTCTGATTTTGAAATAAAGTATAAACAAAACCGGTCTTTTCTGGCCGTGATTTTGGGGATGTCACAGTTGGTATCAGAGCATTAGTTTAAGCGAACTAGGAATTTGTAGGATTTCTAGACTTAAACTTAGAATGCTAAGCGATGATTGTGAGGTGTGAGCACTAGCTTATTTTAGGAATTGTGCCTAAAATGCTATTATGTGCTAAATGTTTTATGCATGATATGCTGTTATTTTGTTCGGGATCTATGGTCTGTTGCCGACCGGATCTGGAACCTTATGTGTTTAGGATTCTAAACGTACGACTACGATATTAGAACTAGCATGTAAACGTTTCGGAGTGATAAGGACGATTTAAAACGTCTCTCCTAAATAAAGATCTAAATCCACCTTATTCGGTATATAGATCAAGATGGTAAGGACCCGTAGAGGAAACGTAAACGCAAATGGGAACGGACACCAACCCCCCCGTGATCGAGCAAATACTAGTTGTGGAAGCCGCTGCCGGACCAATAACGATGGCCGGAGTGCAAGCGATGATCCAGGCAATGTTGGATCGTCAAATGGAGGAAACCAGGCGTTTGCTCCAGCAAAATCGAGAGGAAGCGACTATTCAGCTCGAACAGCCCGAGTTGAACGAAGGGCAGACTGAAGAAGGAAACTACAGTGGGACTATTGGTCAAGCCAACCCACCGATAGTTAGGCAAAACCACCAGGATGGAGGAAATGATGGACGTGGATGCAAATACAAGGATTTCATGGCATCCAAGCCACCGAGTCTATCCGGAAGCCCGACGCCGGTGGAAGTCATGAACTGGATCTCTGAGATGGAGACAATGTTTGAGAGTTGCGAGTGTAGCAATAGGTAGAAGACTGCTCTTGCAGTTCCTCTATTGAAATCTGGAGTACTAAGCTGGTGGAAGCTATTAGCTGATTCAATGCCCAAAGGTGAAGCAAGCAAAATGTCGTGGGAGGATTTTCTGGTACAGTTGAAGATGCAATACTGCTCTGAGCAGGATCTTCTGGAGATCAGCAACGAATTCCAGAATCTGAAGAAGGGAAGAATGAGCGTTACTGAATACGCTGCAAGCTTTACTGAGAAAATGAAGCTTGTTCCTCACCTCGTCCCAACTGAACTCTCCAAGGTTAACAAATTTGCCCTCGGATTACCAGCGGACTTCGGTACAATGGTCAAGCAAACTACCACTTTGAAAGCTGCCATCTGGGCTGCTAAGAATGTGGAGACCCAGATACGAGAAAAGGGTCTGGAGAGAGCAGAAGTGGGAGAGAAACGGAAATTTGACGGATCCTCGAGGTCCGGTAAGAAAGGTAGATTCTCGAAGTCTAGTTCGAGAGGAGGAGGATCAGAAGCAAAGTGGTGTGACAAGTGCAAGAAGAAGCACTCTGGGAAGTGTGATGGAGGGGTCACTTGTTACAAATGCGGAAAGCCTGGGCACTATGCCAACGAATGCACTCTTAACCAGAAGGCCTGTTATGGGTGTAATGAAGAAGGGCACATTTTGAAGGACTGCCCGAAGAAGAAGGAGGCAGGAAGACCCAACATACCACCAAAGCCGAAGGCGAGAGCCTTCCAGATGACGCTCGAGGCTGCAAAGGAGGCAACAGACGTCGCTTCAGGTACCTTTCTTGTAAATGGTTTGCCTGCAAATATACTGTTTGATTCCGGAGCCAACTACTCCTTTGTGTCGCATAAATTTAGTGCGAAATTAGCATTACCTGTAGAAAAAATTGATAACGCCCTAATTGTAGAAGTTGCCAGTGGCAAATTCGTACCTGTTAGTAATCGTATTAGGAACATCGTCATTGACCTAAACGGAAACGAATTCCAGGAGGAACTATTACCCATAGAGTTAAACGGTTTCGACATCGTTTTGGGTATGGATTGGCTTAGCGCCAACGATGCCGAGATATTATGCCGAAAGAAGATAGTTAGGATAAACCCACCCGGAAAAGAATCATTTATGGTGTACGGGGACAAACGCAGAGTGAGTTCTGGAATCATATCCTTGATGAAAGCTAGGAAATTTTTGTCCAAGGGATGTGCATCGTACTTGGCATTCGTAATCGATGCTAAGAAAGAAAAGAAAGAGGTGCAGAATATACCGGTTGTGTGCGATTATCCGGAAGTCTTTCCCGAAGATCTTCCTGGATTACCACCTGATAGGCAAGTAGAATTTCGTATAGACTTATTACCAGGAACAACACCGATAGCAAAGGCACCTTACCGATTAGCACCGACGGAGATGAAGGAGCTCATGATGCAACTTCAGGAGCTGTTGGATAGCGGTTTCATTCGACCTAGTTCATCACCCTGGGGAGCTCCGGTGTTATTCGTGAAGAAGAAGGACAGAAGCATGAGGATGTGCATAGACTACCGAGAGTTGAATAAGGCAACGGTGAAGAACAAGTATCCATTACCGAGGATTGATGATCTATTCGATCAGCTGCAAGGTTCGAGCTACTTCACAAAGATCGATCTTAGGTCAGGATATCATCAGCTGAAGGTGAGAGAGCAGGATATTGAGAAGACTGCATTCAGAACAAGATATGGACACTACGAGTTCTTGGTTATGTCGTTCGGACTAACCAATGCTCCCGCAGCATTCATGGAATTGATGAATAGGGTTTGTAAACCATTCCTCGATAAATCTGTGATAGTGTTCATCGACGACATTCTCATTTACTCGAAAAGCCAGGAGGAGCATGGCAAGCATCTACGAGAAGTGTTGGAGGTGTTAAAGAAGGAGAAGCTTTTTGCAAAGTTCTCCAAATGCGACTTTTGGATACGGGAAGTCCAATTCTTGGGTCATGTTGTTAACCAAGAAGGAATAATGGTTGACCCTGCCAAGATCGAAGCTGTAATGAAGTGGGAACGTCCGAAGAATCCCACGGAGATTCGAAGCTTTCTAGGATTAGCCGGATATTACCGACGATTTATCCAAGGCTTTTCTTTGATAGCTGCTCCATTAACAGCTTTGACCCATAAAGGAGCTACGTATACATGGAGTGAGAAACATGATGAGGCGTTCGAGAAGCTAAAGAAGAAGTTATGTGAAGCGCCGATACTTTCTCTACCCGATGGAGTCGAAGATTTCGCAGTTTATAGTGATGCATCTGGAGTCGGGTTAGGTTGTGTTCTGACCCAAAGAGAAAAGGTGATAGCATACGCATCTCGACAATTGAAAGAGCACGAAAAGAACTACCCCACTCATGATCTGGAGTTGGCAGCGGTAGTATTCGCCTTAAAGATATGGAGGCATTACCTCTACGGCACGAAGTGCAAGCTCTTCACTGATCATAAGAGTCTCCAGTATCTCTTTAATCAGAAGGAGTTGAACATGAGGCAACGACGCTGGCTAGAACTTCTCAAGGACTACGACTGTGAGATACTTTACCACCAAGGTAAAGCAAATATTGTTGCTGATGCTCTCAGTCGGAAAGTCAATCTTGAAAGAAGAAGGCCAAGAGCGTTAAGAATTGAAGTCGTCTCGACGATTGTGGAAAGTATCAGGAAAGCTCAAGAAGAAGCCTTAGAAAAGAATGATCGAAAGGAAGAACGTTTGGGAAAAACGTTAGTGTTCGGTACGAACAGTCGAGGACTGAAGGTATTCCAAGATCGAATTTGGGTACCTAAGACGGGAGGAATAAGAGATCTTCTAATGGAAGAAGCACACAAGACCATGTACTCGATTCATCCCGGTAGCACTAAAATGTATAGGGACCTAAAACCCTACTACTGGTGGCCGACGATGAAGCTCGATGTTGCGAAGTATGTGGCTGAGTGCGTAACATGTGCGAGGGTTAAGGCACAACATCAAAAACCGTATGGGAGTTTAGAACCCTTACCTGTACCCATGGGTAAATGGGAAGACATCACCATGGATTTTGTGACTAAACTGCCCAGAACGAAGAATGGTCACGACATGATTTGGGTAGTCGTGGATCGTTTCACCAAGAGTGCACACTTCATAGCAGCCAACGAGAAGTGGTCTATGGATAAGCTCGCAAATGCTTACGTGAAGGAAATTGTAAGACTTCACGGTGTCCCTCTTACGATTGTGTCAGATCGTGATAATCGTTTCACGTCAAGGTTTTGGAGGAGTCTACAAGAGGAGTTGGGTACAAAGTTGTGTTTGAGTACTGCTTACCATCCGCAAACTGATGGTCAGAGTGAAAGAACGATTCAGACGTTGGAAGATATGCTGAGAGCATGTACCCTCGAATTCCAAGGGAATTGGGACGAGCACTTACCTCTGGTAGAATTTTCCTACAACAATAGTTTTCACTCGAGCATCAAGATGGCTCCTTATCAAGCCTTGTATGGGCAGAAGTGGCGTACGCCGTCTTGTTGGCTTGAAGTCGGAGAGAAGCAATTTATGGGCCCCGAGATAGTCCATGAGACTGCTGAGAAATTGAAGGTGATTAGGGAAAGAATGTTAGCAGCTCAGGATCGTCAGAAGAGCTATGCCGACAAGAAAAGACGACCGATAACCTTCGAAGTTGGGGATTCCGTTTTACTTAAAGTCTCACCGTGGAAGGGACTTATACGATTTGGGAAACGAGGAAAGTTGAGTCCAAGGTTTATTGGACCATTCAAAGTTCTTCAGAGGATTGGGAACCAAGCTTACAAGCTGGAATTGCCCGAAGAACTCAATGGTATTCATAACACCTTCCATGTGTGTTATTTGAGGAAATTCATGGGAGATGTTCCCGACATAATTCCAATCTCGGAATTAAGGATGGATGAGAATAAAAGGCTGATCGAAGAGCCTGAGGCAATTATTGACCGTAAGACTAAGAAGTTACGACGCAAGATGGTCGACTTGGTGCTAGTCCGATGGAAACATTCGAATGGGCCGAATCTCACTTGGGAAACAGAGGATGACATGATGAGTCGCTATCCACATCTGTTTGCTGATGCATGATTCCGGGACGGAATCATCCTAAGGGGGTGAGAATTGTAACGCCTGGGTTTTCAGGGCTAAGCATTTTTGTCAATGTAATAGTCTAGGTCAACTATTGTAACTCTTTTTGAAGTAATAAATATGAAATATTTGAGTATTATGTGAATTATGTGTGTTTATGTGTTTATTATTTAATTATAAATGTATAATTAATAAAGAATAAAAATGAGCGTCAAAATTAAAGTGTGAGATAATCCCGATATCTCTACATAAAGTTGTAGAATATGTCTCAAGGTTTCCGTGCATATAAAGAATGCCGAAATCCGAGCTATAAAGAAGAAGTTATGGCCCGCCGAAGTTTTACGACAAAACCGGCACGACACCGGGAAACGTAAATAGTGAATTTACGATAGAAGACTTTTTAGCCTTAGCAATCTAAACAAAAGTCGTAGAATATGTTAAACTAAGAACATCGATAAAAAGAACGCCCAAATCTGACTTCGTATGAAGAAGTTATGATTTTTCTAAGATTCGGCTTAGCAGTGCACGGCCTGAAACTCGAATTTTAGTTCGAGCGGTTTTTGGCTTACGCAACATAAATGAGAGTTGAAGATCTCATTAATAGGAAATCAACGGTAAAAAGACAGACAAAAACAGAGTCCGTATGTAGAAGTTATTAATTTTACGCAGACGTTTAACAGTATAATCTCCTTGTACTGTTAAATTTAAGATCGGTCGAGAATTAGCTGACGGTGTCAAAATGAAAGTTGTAGATCTTATTATTACCTACGCGTGGATATAAAGAACGTAAAAAACGGAGGTCGTATGTGAAAGTTACGGATTTTAGAAGTCGGAAGTGTGCTGTGCGAAAATGGGTGATGTGGCACAATCTTGGCCATTGCTTTCTCCCCAAGGCTTGCCACCAGATGGTGACATGTGGCACCAAGTTCAGCCACATTTCACCCTATAAATACCACCTCTCCCACCCTCATTTTCTTCACACCTTTCCCATTCTTTCTTCTCTTTACTCTCTCTCTCTCTCTAGAACCTCTCTCTAGCCCCGAAATCCCCCGAAAAGCCTAGGGAACCTCCCTAGCACGAGGCGGAAGCCCCGGAGTGCTCGAAGGCTCTGAGAAGAAGAGCTTTTCGGCTCGGGAACGCTGCTCCAAGCAAAGCCCGGTTTTCTATAAAACCCGCTGTAAGTGAGCTACGCCTACGCTATTTTTAATATAACTTTTATTTAATTATAGTAACGTTATTAGGAACTTATAATAAATACTTGGGCTATTATTATGGGTTATATAAGTATTTTTTTGACGCTTATATAATAATAATAATAGCTAGACTATTAATTAGTCTCGACGAATAATAAACTAAACTCTAGTGGTAATAATACTAGGTTTCGTCGAAGAAAAATTCTTTTTAAGAAGCGAAGCGCTATCTGAGTTCGGAATCACCACCTTTTCCGGTGAGTGCATAGTTACCTTCAACTTACACATAGATATGAAGTATTTTATATAAATTACGTGCTATGTGTGCATATTATCTGAATACTTGCTATCTATGCTAGATGAACGTTGTTATACATGTTTTCAATGATTTAAACTGTATATGTATTTTATATCTACGAAAATGTTGGGGTAAAACATGGGTAGATGTAATAGGTGATGTGTGATAAAATGATGAGAGGCCTCGATGTTGTTGTTGTTGATCCAGTCATCTAGCGGAGTATAGATGACGACCACGGACTCTTCTAGACAGTCCAGTGGAACACTAGCAGGTTCGCAACCTGTAGGTGTTGTGAACGATGTGTTCACCGGTGTACTCCATCCCCCACATGGTTGCCTATTAGGACATTTATTGCTGAGGAATCCCCTTAGCAGTAGTGTCCGTCCCGATGATGATCCTTAGGCTAGGTCCCTTATGATAGGTGTTTAGGGACGTAAAGTGAGGATAACGGGAACGGGTAATCGGGTTATTGTTGATTGATGAAATTAATAAACTTATTGTGGGTTGAAAACCCTATGTGCTCACCAGGCTCCCAAGCCTGACCCACTCAGTTTTATGCATTACAGGTAGTGGCGCATGAGCATAGGTGTGATGTTTTGGACGAGGGATTACGGATATAGGCCTGTAGATATGAAATAATGTAGTAAGGCTTATATTGTACTGTTTATACTTTTGATCTGTACGAACATGACATCCCGAGTCTTTTAATGAAATACATTTCTATGGAAATGCTTTTGATAAATCTTTATCATATTATTGTTTTGGGACAAATTCCGCAACCCTTTTATTAAAAGATAACTCTGATTTTGAAATAAAGTATAAACAAAACCGGTCTTTTCTGGCCGTGATTTTGGGGATGTCACACATCGGCCACCACGTTGGCCTTCCACGGGTGGTAAAGGATCTCGCAATCATAATCCTTCACCACATCCAACCACCGACGCTGCCTCATGTTCAGTTTCGGCTGGTCCATGAGATACCTCAGACTCTTGTGGTCCGTGTAGATGGTACAACGAACCCCGTAGAGGTAATGTCGCCAAATCTTGAGGGCGAAGACCACGGCCCCCAACTCCAAATCGTGCGTCGGGTAGTTCGCCTCGTGAGGCTTGAGCTGCCTCGAAGCGTAGGCAATGACATGCCCCCTCTGCATCAGAACTGCACCCAACCCTGAAATGGATGCATCACAGTAAACCACAAAATCCTCTACGCCCTCTGGCAGGGCTAGGATCGACGCCTCACACAATTTCTGTCTCAGCATCTCAAATGCAGCCTGCTGCTCGGGTCCCCACCGAAAGACCACGGCTTTCTTCGTCAGCCGTGTCAGGGGTACGGTTATCTTGGAGAAATCCTGGATAAATCTCCGATAGTATCCCGTTAATCCCAGGAAACTCCGAATCTCGGATGGAGACTTCGGAACCTCCCATCTCATCACGGCCTCGACCTTGGCCGGATCGACTAGAATCCCGTTCTGGTTGATGAGGTGCCCAACAAATTGCACCTCGCGCAGCCAGAACTCACACTTGGAGAACTTGGCATACAAGCTCTCCCTCCTCAGGGTCTCCAACACCTCCCTCAGATGCTCCTCATGCTCCTCCTGAGTCTTGGAATAAACCAAGATGTCATCGATAAAGACTATCACAGACCGATCCAGCATCGGTCTGCAAACGCGGTTCATGAGATCCATGAACGCGGCAGGAGCATTGGTGAGCCCAAACGGCATCACCACAAACTCATAGTGGCCATAACGTGTCCGAAACGCGGTCTTCTGCGCATCCTCCTCCCTGACTCTCATCTGATGATAACCCGAACGCAAGTCAATCTTGGAGAACCAAGATGCTCCCTGAAGCTGGTCAAAGAGGTCATCAATCCTCAGGTGTGGGTAATGGTTCTTCACCGTCACCTTGTTCAACTCCCGGTAATCTATACACATCCGATGCGACCCATCCTTCTTCTTCACAAATAGAATCGGGGCTCCCCAAGGCGAACTGCTCGGATGAATGAATCCCTTGTCTAGCAGCTCCTGCAGCTGCGTAGACAACTCCTGCATCTCGGGAGGAGCCAACCGATACGGTGCTTTGGCTATCGGAGCCGCACCGGGAATAAGGTCAATCCTGAACTCCACCTGTCGCTCCGGAGGTATCCCAGGTAGTTCCTCCGGGAAAACATCTGCAAAATCTCAAACCACCGGAACCTCGCTCACAGTCGCCTTACCCGCCTCTCGGGTATCCATCACATACGCGACATATCCCGCGCATCCCTGCTGAAGATAGCGCCTAGCCCTCACTGCTGAACATACAGTGGGTCCACACTGCGGCCTTTCGCCATGAATCACTAACTCTCCCCCGCTTGGGGTCCTGACTCGCACTAGCTGTTGCGCGCAGTCTATCACGGCCCCATTAGGGCTCAACCAATCCATGCCAATAATCACCTTGTTCCCACGCAATGGAATGGGAACCAAGTCTACTAGGTAACGCTCCTCAAACAGTCGCAGAACGTAATCTCGAAACACCATCGATGCTCGCACCGATCGATCATCAGCAATCTCTACCTTTAACGGGCAATCTAACTCGCCTGAAGTCTCATGAAACCTCTTGCTAAGCGCAAGAGAAACGAACGATCGGGATGCACCCGAGTTGAACAATACCTGAACTGGGATGCCGTTCACATGGAATGATCCTAATGCATATATATACACACGGAGCACATATCAATATCATAACATCATAAAACAAAAGATAGAAGGAAAGAATCATACCCGTCACCACATCGGGCACGGCGCGTGCCTCCTCGGTAGTCAGCTGGAATGCTCGGATCCTCACCACCGGAGCCTCTGCCTTGCCCTGTCGGCCATCCGTGATCTGCAGAGTCGCTAGAGCTGGTGCCTTTACCGGTGCTGAAACTGTCAACAGGGGGCAATTGGCCTTCTTGTGGCCCCTCTGGTTGCAGTGGAAACACAGCAACTCCGATGTCTGAATAACTACTGCAGGAGCAGTGCAATCCCTGCTGATGTGCCCAAACTTGCCGCACTTGTAGCAGCCTGATGATCCCATCCTGCACGCCCCCTCGTGCGGCCTGCCGCACTTCCTGCAGCGGCCCGGTCCTGACTGGCCTTTCGGCCTACCATATGATCCCTTGGGCTTCTTCCCCGAAGCCCCTCCTGCCTGTCCCTCCTCTAATTTCCGTTTCTAGATGTGCTCCAAATCTATCTCCCTCTCCCTCGCCCTGGCGATCATAGAGTCCAAGGTAGGGCAAGACAAAAAGCTAACATGCTCCCGCATGTCAGCTCGAAGCATATCGTGATAACGAGTCCTCATCATATCCTCGTCACCAGCATACTGGGGCACCAATAAAGCCCTCTCCCAGAACTTGGCGCTGATCTCCACCACAGTCTCCGTCGTCTGTCTCATATCCAGAAACTCCCTGGCCAGCTGCTGAAGCGCGATAGCCGGCGCAAACTCTGCCCTGAACCTGGTCACAAAGTCCGACCAGGTCATAGCCTCGATAGCTGAGGCTCCCAACGAGTCACCCACTGACTCCCACCAATCCTGGGCTCGGTCCCGTAAACACCCCACTACATATCTCACCTTCGACCCCTCGGGGCAGAAGCTAGTCAACTGTGTAGACTCGATGTCTGCAATCCATCGTCTGGCAGCAATGGGGTCCTTTACCCCATGGAAATCCGGCGCACCACTGCCCCTGAAGTCCTTGAAGGACAGTGTGCGTGACCCCGACTAGCCAGATGCCAAATCGCTCCTGAATGCCCGCAGGCGATCCTCCATCAACTCCATGATCCCTTCCTTGATCGACCCGAAGATAATGGGATTCGACTCAAGGATACCCCTGGTGATCTCTGATGCGATGAACTCATGTAGTCCCTCATCTACCGGCTCGGAACCTGACCCCTCTCCAGAACCGCCGTCCACCGGCCTCGATCGAAGTACCACCATTCTGCAATACATCACAACAATCATTAGATATACTGATGCTCCCTGAGGGATCATAGCCACTTACAAGTTCCCTGGTCTTGTCTTGGCCTTCCTTGGTTCGGGTACGGATCCTCTGCTTTCAGTAGTACGGGCCCATACTACCTTCCACATCTATCCGTACCTTCTTCAAGGACTGTCTCGACTCCACCAGATCCCTTACACTAAGGCTGGTTACTACTATACTCATCCCAGATTCGCCCTAGGGAAATCTCCGGCTCTACTCGATTCAATCCTCAGCTGCTGCAGGCCTCCTTGTAATGCCAATTAGCCATCACCCGAACACCATCACATGTGATGAGACTCAGATAATCCTTCGAGTACCCGACTCGTCCCTACAACGGTTGGACTCAAACAAGAGCTACGCAGTAGGATCAAATCCAGTACTCTAAGATTATTCAACTCTGATCACATGTGGTGTGACGTATTCGCCTAATGGCTAGTTCCCATTATTCGGAGTCCCACGTAGCACGAAGCAAGCAGCATTTGGACAAGGGAAACGACTTCAAACAATTCCGCTCTCATAGAGAGGAACTGAACTAGCACACCGTGTTAGCTCATACTACCAGGCATACCCTAACAGGCTACCCTACCGCTGTCTACACTATACAAGCATGCAATTCACATATAGGTGGAACACATAAGGCAGGCACATAAGGCATCATTCCTAGATCCTTAGTCCTATTCTAGCATGCTGTTCTACAAAAGCTGATAAACATAACATAAACTGGTATGGGTACTTTGGGGAATACTTACTTGAGCTCGGCCGGTCGCGCACATCACACACACTTTTGTTATTTCTTAAACTCTTTTCTCCTTGTTAGAAATCATTTTCTTTAAAAAAATTCACTACTAGAAAAACAGCCTTTTACGACGCTCATTGCGCGTCGTAAAAGGCTCAGACGACGCGCAAATGCGCGTCAAGGAAGGCCCTGTCATAAAGAGAGACGACGCGCAATTACGACGCACGTTTACGACATGCAATGCGTATCAAGGAAGGCCCTGTCATAAAGGAAGACGACACGCATTCGCGTGTCGTAACCTTACGACGCATGTGCTAATGACACGCAATGCGTATCAAGAAAGCCCTTGTCAAGAAAGGTCATGTCATAAATGAAGATGACACACATTTTTTCGTATCGTAAATTTAAATATTTAAAAATATATATATTTATATATTTATTAATTTTTAAATTAAATTTGCATTTAATGTGTCATAATAGAAATAAAATACCATATACAAAAGAATACAATCCATTGAATAAACTTTAATGTCATACAATTCTATTTCTTACAATATATAAATTTGCATTCATCTAATCTACTCTATGTTTCATACTAACTATTGAAATGAAGAATACAACAATTGCATTTTCAGCATCTTATCTCTTTCGGCTTGAGCTTTCTTTTCCACTTCTAACTCGAGAGCTATTCGCTTTCATCAACCCTGCAAACACATCACAAAATCACTTGTCATTTTCATTCTACTTTTATGTTTACTAGTCAATCCTTCAACTTTCTTTACTAATTAGATTCACCTGGAACCAATATTGATGATGTTTACTAGTCAATCCTTCAATCTATCATATGAAGTATGAAAAATATGAACAATAGGAAATGGAAGTTCAAAATGCTAACCAAAAATCCCAGATGTATAACATTATGCCCTCCTTGTGCTTGTCCTCTTGACAACACAACTCCTATCTTCAAGGCATATCGTGATTCATTAGATTCACCTAGCACCAATATTGCTGATGGTTGCCCAAACAGGGATGGGAAAAGTTTTGCAATTTCATCTGAAAGCATTTGAACAAGCACAACTAAAGTCATAATCCTTCATCTTTACACTCAATCTGTGCAGGTGATCAGATGTGTTTTTCAATTCTTTTATGTGATTTTGGATTATAAAAAAACAAATCTCCAATTTGTTTAGTAACGGTTCATTTTTACAGCAGTTTCACAAGGTATTTATCGTAAGCAGTTAACTTTAAAACTCAAAATGAAAAATTCGATCATAAAACCTAATTAACATCTACACACAATGTAATCAGTTAACATAGCTAAAAAAAACATTTAAATTCTTGTTTATCCAATGCAGCAGTGACTGAATTAGAAAGATTATTATCAATCCATCATTAAGAAGACTCTGATCAATTGTGATCATAGTATAAATAGTTTTGCTTTTACAGGGGTTGTAAATTCAATTTAGTATCAATATGAAGTGAGAAATACCTGGATTTCCGACAGCGAAGCTAGTGGGACCATCGACGATTTTGAAGGGGCTTTTGGAGCAAGCGACAAGTCCACAAGAGTGTCTTCCACGGGTGGGTACAGAGGATAAAAGATGTTGTCACAAACGTAAAAATATTAAATTAAGAAAAAAGCAAAAAGAAAAATATTATTCGGATTTTGAAAACATGCATGTGTCGACTCAGCATATGGTTTGTTAGTTTATTCATGCGAATCTTGATCCCAAGTGACACTACATCCATACTAAGTCTTTCAGGACATCCACACTATAGCGTCCTACTTTCACCGATATTTTTTTCACTCAGTTATTAAAATTTCTCAACTTACATTTTTAAATATCATCCAAATAACAACACTTACCTTATTTGTTGAGATCATTCATGGATTTGTAATGTAGGTTATATGTCAATCTTGATCAGCTATATTCATATCAAAAGCAGGTTGCACAATCAAAAGATACAGTTCTAAAACTTCTTAGTCATCCAATACTTAGAGTAGTTTACACTTTTGGTCCCTTTGTATAGACGATGTAAGGCCCTGAAGCAATAATCTGCTCAAAGATGACATGGATAGAATCAGAGAGAAACCATATAGTAAACTTAAAAGGGTACTTTAGTAAATTGAAGAACAAGCTTTACACACTAATGATAGATCTGATGTTATATCAGATAAATCAGCAGGCTTGTTATTTTCATCCATAGCTTGTCTCTTCTTTTGAGGAATATTTTCATCATCAGGGACTGATAACGGTACATAATCAACAATATTTTTTGCAATTAAATTGTGCCCACTTGGATTATGTCCTTCAATGCCTGCCACCTATCGAATTATGTTTATGTTAGATGTTTTTTTTATCAGTTTCCATTTTTTAACTATCTACATGGCCTGGGAAAAAGGAAAACTGGTCCAGTTTTTGTAAGTCAAGGCACACATGTTGACCTCCAGAATGCTCAACTCTGTTCAAACAAGTAAAAAAGGACAACAGTAAGGGCAAATATGTCTGAAAAGAGCATAAAGATTCAACAAATATTACCTGCTTTGAAGAATGATTGGTTTTTCCTTTAAACGCCCTTCTTCTTCACAGCAAATCATGCCAACAGCAAATATACTTTTCTGATAGGGAATCAAGAGATGTAATTTGTGTTGTTGAATCTCTTCAAAGATGATAAAAAAAGAAAAGAATAATTCTAATAAAATAGAGATAGGAATTACTTGGGAAGCAACCGATGGATCAACAGGTTCCTCATAAAGCTAAGATGCAACCATGGCTTTTGAATACTTCATGATTTTATCTTCAAGATAATTAAACTAAACTTCCAAAAACTTTAAAGTTAATGATGTAAAGCATAATCATGAGACAAAAAGCAATCAAAATTAAGAGAATGCTACGATACCTTGTCTTCTATTTGATTAATCAAAGATAATAACAACTACAATTGTAGAAAGCCTAATAGCTAGATCAAGCAGAACATTAATGCCACTTTTTTTTAGCCTGGTTTGCATTTGTAACTGAATTTGAAACAAACAAAAGTAAAAATGCCATATGTTACTTATGAAATATATATACACACACACAAGAATATGATTTCAATTTTCAATAAGAGAAACAAACTGATATGATTTGAATCTAAAGCTAACCTGGTTGTGATGAAGATGGGGACATTCCAACATCAAGAAGATCTTGAAGAAAGTTTTCACCTGTCATCATGCTATTTGTATTTGGTGGAGGAGGTTCTTCTCCTCCTCCTAAATCAAGCAAGTCTACTAAAGGAGCAGCAATTGTTTTAATAACTCCATTAGGAACACTACTTCCCATTGAAGTTGAAGGAATAGAAGTAGAACCATTCCTCCTTCTACTGAAATTTGCTTCATCAAGAACTGGCATCCTTTCAACCAGTGCAAACCTTCACATACCATTACTAATTACTTCACTTCAGTCTTTTGTATTAAAAATTATCAAAATTACTATCCACAGTTCCATACCTAATATTCTGATGCTTTTCAATTATAGAATCAAATTTTGTGGATCTTTGTTGTAGTTCAAGCAGAAGGCTTCTTTTAGATTGAACAGAGCCCTACAAAAAAAAGTACAATGAAACAGATCCCACATAGAATTTATTTCCCTTGAGACGTCCGCCTTCGCTGTCTACATAATTCAGACCAGAGCCCTACCAAAAAAGTAACGCAGACATAAAATAACTGTTTTGCCCTTCATTTTTAATATTTTCATGATATACATATAAAGGGTATTGTATTATATAGACCTTTTCATCTCATCCTGCAATCATTGCCCCAACAGAAAAACCCATCCCACGGTAAGAATAGAGAATGTTGGCAAGCATCTTTGAAGCACCAGTCACTGAAATCCTACTCTTGTTTGCCAATTCATGCAAACAACACTGAAATTAAAAAAAATACAAATATTGCGTAGAATATTTCAAATTAGAAGGTTGTGATATGTAAAAAGGTGATTTTAATACCTTAATTCCTAAATTTATGTGCCAAAACTGACAATCTGTAGCTCCTCCAGCCATTGTCCCCACCTGAGTTTATAATGTTGCATCTATGAATTGAGATAACTATTAATTACAAATTTTATGGAATTTATTAAGGCAAAGATCAACTGTTTCAATAATATCATAATTTATGTCCTAAACTGACCTTATAAACACTATCAAAGGGAAAATAATAGCATAATTTATGTCCTAAACTGACCTTGTGTGGAAGGCTAATGAAATCATAAGGAGCACATCTTCTATTAAGAACATCCCGTATGAGATTTTCTAAAGGAAGTTTAGAATGTGAAATTCAATTTTGAACAAAGATATAACACACCTGCAACATGGAACACCAGATGCAACAAGTTCAAGTGATAGAAGGGTAGTGAATGGCGAGACCAATTTCAAGAAGCTTTATGAAATTTTCAGATTTGCTACAGCAGGAGCTTTATGAAATTTTCAGATTTGTAAACTCTAATTTCTAATTCTAATATTCCAATTTCAAGAAGAGCTGAATCCAAGAGATTGAGAGAACGGGAGAACAGGAGAAGAACATACCTGATTTCCGGTGACAGCTGTTGTGGTGGTGAATGGCGAGACCAACGAGCAGCGACTGAGCAAGGTAAGGAGGTAGCGACTAGCGACGATGGGGGACGAACTGGGTAACAACGTAAGATACAAATCGATTTTGACTTCTTGTCGCTAGCTTTGGAAATCAGACTGAAATCGGAAGGGGCACAGCCCAATTTCTACACTAACAGGCCTATAATTAAAATTTTTGAAGATATATTTGCTATTTCTAGCCCAAATACCAGGGGGCCAAAGCCCCTCCTGGCCCTATACATAATCCGCCCATGCTATGACCATTAGCAATCATATGGATCAGATCTGATTAGTAACTAGCGAATAATATCTCTAATTGAAGCTTTATTTGATTATAGAGGCAAATTGAAAGTTTCACGTGATAGGAAACCAGATTAAAAAAGAAATCGAGAATTCAACACATACAAGACCAAGAACAGTACCTATTGAATTTATGAGGCGACCTACTCCTTGCTGAAGCACAACCGATCCATTCTCTTCAAAAAAAAAAAAAAGGATATACATAGCAAGGTCAAGTACACCTTAATGAACGATTTGATTTTTAAGAGACAAACCGATTAGAGTGGAATCAGAGATTGGGGAGTGGATACTGTTCTAAGGTCTTTATTTTAGGAACGAACAAGGAGGTGATGGTGCAAATTGATTACCACCAATCAAAGTCTCCGTAGAGCTCGATTGGAGTGGAATCAGAGATTGGGGAGTGGAAGAAGAGAGGATCAGTGAAGTTTGAAGTGTGAATTGAGTTTTTAGGGTTCAATTTCAAGTCAATTAGTAAAGAGTCCAAAACGATTACACCTCCATGTACCTTACCCAATAATCGAAACCATAGAAATTGTTGAATTCTGTATGAATAAGCGACGAAGATGCGAACTTGTGGAAAGTGAAGTGGTGGAGGTTTGAGAATCGAGAGAGAAGAAAGAAAGAAAGGGGGTTTTCAGCGGGAATGAGTTAGGGTTTTCAGCCGGTGGAAACAAAGCCGACTTTTTAAATTTTGGATTTCATTTCCCCCTTGGATGAAACGCATGTTTCATTAATATTTATAAAGCGACATAGCTAGACGACGCACGTTTTATTTAAGGTGCCCTCCGTGGTTTTTTTATTAGACACTAATTTTTGGCACGCAAAAATGCGTGTCTACTATGCTTCATATTTTGGAAATCTGACATCAATTTTTAGGGCACTCACAAATGCGGGTCCTCTATTAGCGCGTGCCATTCATTGTGCATCGTAAAAGGCTGTTTTTCTAGTAGTGATTCTTTTAATCCCTAGATTTGAGTTCAGACACCTCCGAAGGTGAGTTCGAATCCCTCAAACCAGGGCTCTGATACCAACTTGTAACAACCCAATTTTCACGTCCGAAAATTTCGTTCGAAAACATTACTTTAGAAAACATTAGCAATTAAAAACATTGTTTGATCAAACCATAACATAACGTAAACCATGTCTAAAAGCCAAACCATACAACCCATCAAAATATCAGAGTACAAATCCCAGTGAATCTCGTAAATGTGGAAACCAGAGTGTGTGCATGATGTGCCGCTACCGCGCCAGCTCCTTCCCCTTCGGTGAAGAGGTACCTGAAAACAAAACTGTAAAATGTAAGCACAAAGCTTAGTGAGTTCCCCCAACGTACCACATACCATACAAACACATAACATGCATACTGCCAGGCTATTCTGGGGTGCCTGACTACCCGGTACGGCCATTCTGGGGTGCCGACCTACCCATACGGCCATTCTGGGGTGCCGTCCGATCCGTGTCAAGCCATTCTGGGGTGCTGACTACCCATGTCAAGCCATTCTGGGGTGCTGACTACCCATCGGTCCTAACAACCGATCCTCGGGGACTGGTCCCCTCCTACTACCTCTATCGCATAACATAACAGGCCAACATACAAACATATCATCACATACTGTCAGACATTTCTGGGGTGTCTGACTACCCTGCAGTCCTAACAACCGAACTCTACTACTATCGCATATAACGTATCATGCTAGCATATAACATATCAGGTAATAGCAAACCCAGGTGATATCACAAAGACAATCATCTATCATACGTCTCCTACTGGTGGGACGACATTGTGGCCTTAGACCCACCACTACTGGAAGGTAACTCACCTCAAAGTAGCTGCTGAACTGATCGGGAACTGACTGACTGCTGCTGCTGCTCCGGAAATCCTCCGGCTGCAATTCCCACAACATACTCAATCAAACACTGCTAACTATCCTTTGGGTAAAATGACCATTTCACCCCAGGTCTAGCCCTGAGTCCAAGTCAGAGTCAACTTTCAGTTGACCCGACTCGCCGAGTTGGCTCACCAACTCGCCGAGTTCCTATCCAGACGATTGTCCTGAGTCCCTGATTCTACTCGTCGAGTTAGGCTATGACTCGACGAGTTCTTCTTCTAAACTGACATTGAAGTTCTTCGTCCTACTCGCCGAGTTGTATGAACAACTCGTCGAGTTCATCTTCATCCGATGAACACTCATGCTTAGACTCGCCGAGTTGTATGAACAACTCGCCGAGTCTGTTCTTGATCTATGAAGATTGCCTTGGACTCGTCGAGCCAGGCCATGTCTCGCCGAGTCCTACCATGGGTGAGTTCAGCTTCCAACTCACCGAGTCACCCCCTGTGACTCACTGCTCAAACTCGATACAGCATAAAGGGACCAATTCGGTGACTCGCGAGCAGACTCGCCGAGTCACATGAACGACTCGCTGAGTCGTCGCCATGCATCCATTAAATACACAGATTTGTTCGATTTCAGTCCATGCCATTCATAGATATGGGCTTCTAAGACACGAATCACACGTAAAGTTTCCAACTTTACGTGTGGATATTCACCAATATGGATTTTAGGGCTCAAAGTGCACCAAAAGGGGTAGATTTAGGGCTTTCATGCAATATGACCCCATAAAGGCATTAGATCCAAGCTCCAAGGACTAAATCATGCCTTGCTCTAAAGGCTAACAACTTATTACAACCCACAATGCACAAACAAGCTTGGGGAATGGCTCAAGAAGGAGTTCCATGAAGCTAAAAGAGACTACAAGCTTGAAAGCAGAGGGGAAACGAGCTATACCTCAAGGAAAACGTTGAGATGACACAAAGATGCCTGGCCTCCTTCTCCTCTTCTTGATCTACTCTTCTTTCTCCTCAAAATCTTCAAGAACACACCAAAACACTTCAATCTCTTAAGGAAATAAGGGTATAAACGATGTTGGGAGCTCTGAGGGTGAATGGGGGCGAGTTTGGGGCGGAAATGAGGGTTTAAATAGGGTGCAAACCCTTGAAATTTAGGGTTTCATCCAGCAGCGGTGACTCGCCGAGTCCAGGATATGGACTCGCCGAGTCGCCAACTTAAACGTGTCCTGAGTCTCGTCCCTACTCGGCGAGTCGGACCTATGACTCGCCGAGTCCAAGGCTAAAATGGGAAATACTCAAATAAAATTTACATACCAGGAACCAGGTGCTACAGATTGTCTGTGTATTCGGTAGTACGAGGTGAGTTTTCCTCACTGTACTTATGGTTCGAAGGCACCAAGGCAAGCCCTTTGGATTATTATATTGGTTTGTCGTATGCTTGTATAATGTAGTGATTTGTTAGATCGGTATCTTGGATAGGATGTTGCCATGTTGTAATGATCTGTTAGATCGATATCCTGGTAAATAAAATGTTGGCATGCTATAGTGATCTATTAGATCGGTATCCATGTTGATATGATAATGTTATGCTTAGTGATCTGTTAGATCTGCCTGTTATGTGTTCTGGCTATATGTTTTCCAGTAGCATGTGTTGATGTAGTGTGGTTGGGTTGAGACTGTACTACTTTGTGCTGCCAATCAACAAACCCTGTAATATTTATATCGATATGTTATATGTCTGCTTATCTATTATGTGTATGTCGACATCGTTGTTTGGTTCGGTTGAGGCAGACCTGGTTAGTACTGAAGGCCAACAGACCCAAGGCGTCCTAGATAGACTGAAGGCCAATAGGGAGTACCAGTCAAGACAAAGGCCTGGAGAACGGTTCGGTCATGTTGAAGGTTATGTAAGCAGTCTAGATAGGCTAAAGACCAGGTGAAGCGGTCCAGTTGGGCTGAAGGCTCTGTATGCATGTTGTTTGTTGTTATGTTCATGATTATGTGTTGTGGTGATACTTTGGGGGAACTCACTAAGATTCGTGCTTACCGTTTTGGTTTATGGTTTCAGGTACTTCAGTGGATCATGATAAGGTGAAGGTGTGATCGTACACATCCTCGCGCTTTGGGCTTATGATTTCTGGAAAACTCTGATAATGTGAACGTTTTGAAACTATGTTGAAAAAGGTTCTGATTTTTAAATAATGTTTTGGAATTAATGGGTTTTGTAAACACTTCTATTGAAAAATGGTCGTTTTAAAAAGTTTAAATTTTAAGAAATTTTATGGATGTTAAAAAAAAAGGTATACTAGTCTTTTTACATTGAACATAGACCAAAACTGCAAACAAATATGCATAAAAGGACCATCAATCCACGAAAGTTGAGATTTGGAGCAAAACTCGAAAAAAATGCATACCACAATAACTATTTTTACAGTTTTGTCTTATTATTATTAAATTCAAATAAACTAAATATAATTTTATATTTTTCTTCATACTCATCATCTACGGTCCTACCCATACCAAATGTTAACATATATCACATTTAATAAAAGATAAATATCCGTTTGAAATAATTATAAATATCTTAAAATATAACATTTGTCACTATTTAACTTGAGCTGGAAAATAAACAGAAATAAAATACGCGAGCTTATTTAATTTTTTCTTAATGAAAATGAGCGAGGATAAATAAAAAAAATTATAAAAAATATATATAATTTCTTTTAAAGTAATTGTTTATATGTATTTGATTGCTCAATTTCCCATTTTAATATTTTCACATTTATTGATTTATTTCATTTAAGAAAAATAAAAAAATAAAACAAATCCCACATAAATCGTAACTTGCTCGCGTTTGTTGACTTTTTGCCATATAAATACGTAGGGCGTCTGAAAACGTTACAGCAGTGCGTCATGTGGATCACACATGTCAGTATAAGATGTTTAATTAATATGACAAATTACATAAAAATTTAATGCCTAGGATCCTAAATCAATATGCCAATATCCTTATAGAAATAACTAATGGCCTCTTTAAATACGCCAACTAAACGACCTTCTAGATGGAATGATAATTTCATTTTCGACCCATAGAGTTCCTTAAAAATACCTTATGCAAACACTTTTTTTCTTTTAAATTAGGTGCTGCATCTCGATACAATAAAAATGTAGTTAGTATAGTAATAGAACAATATTTAAAATATGAGGTTTAATGGAAAATTGTGTATATTTTATTTTCAAATAATACATACTTAAATATTATGAAGAATTTTATTTATATCTTTATAAATTTTAAATATTACTTTTATATTTTTATAAATTTTAAAACTACATATGTATTCATTTAAATCTATAAAACTCACATCTATATCAAAATTCTTATTTTTAGTGATGATTAAACCAATTCAATATTAAAAACTTTATCTAAAACTAAATATACAATATCATATTACCAAACCATCCTTCCAAATTAAAAGATTAGAATTAAATCAACTTAATTAGGATTAAACCTAATTGAATATTTATAAAGAGTTCTATATATTTTTTAGAAAATTATTAAATTAGCTTAAAACACTAACTACTTACTCATTTTTAGCTAAAAATTAGCAATTATCTAAAAATAGTCACCAAAAAAGTAGACCATGGAAGTCACCTACTCTTTAGCCCTAAAACATACGGTTTCGGTTTAAGTATAAGTTTTTTATTTTTTTCATTTTTGAAATCAAACGCAGGTTTTTAAAAATCTTAGAGTATGCTCTCCATGGCCTACGGTTTTCCAAACCGTAGGTATATAAAAAATACGGTTTCATACGAAACTTACGATGTATAAGTAGACATTGCACAATCTATGCATTGTCTATTTGCACATCGTAGGTTTCGTATGAAGATTACGATTTCATATTTTTTTTCGATTAACAAAAAAGAAAAAAAAAAAAAAACTCTATGTATAAAACTTACTAATAATCAACAATATGTTAAAATCCCAACAAAAATCAACATATACATGAGTGTTCTTTGAAGGCTCCATTGAAAAAAAATAATAAGAAAAAACATAGAAAAAATAGAAAATTTGATATAATCTAGCGGAGAAACATTTATATATTATGGGTCCATGGACCTTAAAAGAGAAAATGGAGAACGAAAAAATAGTCTATTGTCCCGAAATAGTAGTCGAATTACTTTTTTTTCGTTGACCGTAGTTAAATGGTTATTGACCATAGACGATCATAATCGTCTACGGTTTCGGTGGTTATTTTAGAATAAATGATATTTTTTTGGCTAAAAATAAATAATTAATTAACCATACCTACTTATTGTTTGGGTTTAATGGCGTCATAGTGTTTCTCATGTGCTCCTTCTCATTAATGATCATGTGTTTCATTCGTTAGAGAGGATAAACACCATCCTTTAGCTCTTGTTAGGGAGCTCACTAAAAGAGTCTAGCTTCAGCCACAATGAGACGTGAGAGAAAAAGTTAAGGTGAAGCTTTGTTGTGATGGCTTATTCCTTTTTTTTTCTTTTTCTTTTTTAATGTTTTTTTCAAAATAAACTCTATTTAAATTGGCACAGTATCACTTTTTTTTGTGCTATACATGCTAAGCTTATTTGGCTTAAAAAAAAAAACTAAAAAAATCCTACGTGGCAACGTATTAAGAATGTTACCACTCCCTCTAGCATTAAACTCAATGTCGTCATTTGTAATCTTCGAGTCTTGCAATTAGGAAGAAACGACATACGTGAAGTTTTTTAATAATTAACTAGGTTTAATCCTAATTGGTTTAATTCCAACTAGGTGTGAAACCCCGCTCTGTAGGGTTCAGTTAAAGAACATAGTTTTAATGGTTTGTTTATTTGTTATGTATGTTGTATAGCCATAGGTAGTCTGTTGTTGGTATTACTAAATCTTTAACTTGGAACAAAGTTTAGCTAAAATTCAATTTGTTTAATCTTATCTAAATTAAATAAAAGTGTAAACTAAAAAATCCAACATACATGATTATACGATTACAAAATACATGATCAGACAATTTGTAACTTGTGGATGATTTGTCCACTATGCCACTATGGTCTTTGGGTCCACAATGTAGGACCCTTAATTTGCCCAGCATATGTCTAAATAGTGCATGGATCATTCCTTAAATTTATGGAGACAATTTACTCAATGTTCTGGTATTAGCTTCATTACATATTTTGTTGATAGAGTTATAGATACTTGACATAACATGTTGTAATAAGTTTATTCAAAAGAAGTAAGATTGTGTTGGCTTGGCTAGACTTGAAACATTCGACAATCATTTAAATAAATAAATAAATAAATAAATAAAAGCAACAGGATGTGAGCTGCTCCCAACTTCCTGAAGACGTGAGGAACACTGTCTGTTGACAATCCTAATTGGAACAGCTTCTGAAAATAAAAAACAGCTAAAATCATGTTAAAGGAATTAGAGTATGAAGGTATTTTGGTCTTTTAATAAAGAAGAATGGAATTGGATTCCTTCTATCATCAAAGATGGAGTTTAAATGAACATGATAGAATTAATATAAAATATCAAAAAATAAAATAAAATGGCAATATGTTGGGGTTTAAAAAGGGTATTTCAATCATTTGTACAAATGAGCAAGGATTGGAATTCAATTTCATGACTTTTCGGAAGGGAAATTGAATTCCTTCAATGGTGTCCACACTCATTTTCAACAAAATGGAAAAAATTAAAGTAGTAAAAACTATACAGTTCACTTACATTAGAGCCAAGATGCCCACCAAAGAAATATTTTGACAAAGGGGATCAGAATTATATCATATAAATGGAATGGAACTGAATTCAAAATCTCAATAAATAATAGCGTTTGTTCTCCTGCGCTTTTAGTTGATGATGTTGAATTTCAGGTATGTCGATTTCTTTCTTCCTCGCTTCTCCAATGTTCATAACCAAACACTTGGCATGCACTCTTAAAAACCAAACATAAGACATTGAATTTACCAAAAATTTGAAGTATACAATTGGAAATAGACCAAAAAAAAAATAAAAACAACACACAAATAATCACATACACTCTCTATTCCCCCATGTATACTATTGACCTTCTGACACTAAACAAACACATAACCTGAAGAGAGGACCAAACCATATAGTTGTTTTTTTTTTTTAATGGTTCCAATGTAAAATTACGTTTTTATTCGGTTTATTCACTTAACCTGATCAAATAATTGAAAATTGGTTAAACCAAACTTTATTTGGTATCGTTGCAGTTAGTTAAGAAATGTTAAGAACCAATAAAATTGAATCCCTATTAAACTTCAATAAATTGGAACATAAGGCGGTTTGTATGTAAAGATTGGGGGGTAAAAACTTAAAGTATACCTAGAATAAGTTAGCAGAAAGATAAATAAATCAAGAAACATAGGAATAATCAAGAAAGTTAACTTCTTCATACTTCGGGTCGACCATCTTTCTTTTTTTGCACTAATTGCATCTTTTAATAAACCAAAACCTGCAACAAAGGAAAAATGAAACACTTCATGGAAATAACAATAATTTCCAATCTATAATTGTTGATCAAATACATAATAACAACTTCATTTATGGTTTTTAGTTTAACAGATTAATAGAAATATTTAACCAAAATGTAATACACTAAATGTATACTCATATATATAATTTATGATCATACCTTTCAATAAAAAAAACTGTCAGATCAAGAAATGGTCTCTCATTTTATATTAAAAATTGTTGATCATTCAATAAGAGAAAGTGTCAGATCAAGAAATGGTCTCTCATAATATATAAATTCGTTAAATAGATTTAATAAAAAGATTTTCAGTTTTCGTACCTCTTGAGGAAGTTCACGTGCAAGAAGAGAAAGTGTTCTTGACCACCCACCAACAGATGCGTATATAAGAAAAGTACTTCCGAAAGCCATTTCATCTGTGAAATTATGCTGCATTTTTTTTATATTTTTTGGTAGCTCAATAATTAATATTTATTAAAATTTTTAAAAAAAAATGGTTAAGAAAAAAGATTAAGAAGTAAGAATAACATACAACACCATTAGAGAACAGATTAAGATAACCAAAGACAAGACTTGATGAATGTGTATTCAGCTAGTCGAGCAACCGTTGCCTGCTGCACAACGTACCAACCCAAAATAATCTGCATTTACAATTATACCCTCCTCATACTTTTATGTTGAATGCAATACCCACCTTTCACTGCTCCATACAAACCATTAAACATGAAACTTTGTTTTTTTTCAAACAAATTAGGTGCAACTTTACTCTCGCTAAGGTAGGAGGATTTTAATATATATATATATATATATATATATATATATATATATATATATATATATATATATATATATATATATATATATATATATATATATATATATATATATATATATATATATATATATATATATATAGAGAGAGAGAGAGAGAGAGAGAGAAAGAAAGAGAGAGTTAGGTTCAAATGTTTCTAGCAAGTATTGTGTGCATGTATGTACCAATGAGAATTGAGAAAATAATAAATAATTAAATAAACTATTTAAGGGTATAAATGTAATCTTGACTATATTTATTTATGACAAAATTGCAAAAATGGTCACTGTGTTTGTCAAATTTATGTGTTTTTGGTCCAAAACGAAACGTTGGTGCACCATTGGTCAAAAATTGGATCTTTCTATCGTTTTTGGTCCTTATCTACTTAAAAAGACCATTATGCCCTTATAATTTGTTTTTCCATTTTTTTATTTATATTAATGTTTTTAACTAATTGAAAATACAAAAACACACACACACACACTCTCTCTCTCATGTGAACTGATCAATGTTCTCATTGGTAGAAAGGACATTAATGGGAGGAAATTCAAACAAATAAGCTCAAAAAAAGGATGCATCTGTCAACATCCCTAAGATCAACGCCTCACTTCCGACCAATGGTACACCCATCACCCGCCTCACCTGCGACCACTACTACACTTCTCTCTCTCTCTCTCTCTCTCTCTCTCTCTCTCTCTCTCTCTCTCTCTCGCTCTCTGGAAACTCGAGATACACAATCAAGCACTTATGTACACACAATCAAGAACATAAACTCTCGTTCTTTGTTCTTTCTCCGTGCAACCCAATCCCACCACCCGTGTACACATAATGGCAGTGGAGTGTTTTTTAGATTCATCCCTATAAACATAGTGGTGAAATCATAAGCGAAGATGGTTGAGGGTGATGATCCTTCTTCTCTTGCGTTGATGTATAATCTGAGAAAACAGTGTTGGCGACGTAGATCTGAGAAATGGCGGCAGCATATGAGAGAGGGTCGGAGATGGCCATAACACAAACCCCTAATCGTAGTTAAGGAAGCAACAACACAAACCCCAAATCTTCAATAGGAAGAGATGTAAGAGACGATAGTGAACAGTGTAGGTAAAGATTTATTGTGGGTGGTGGTAGCCGTGAGGGCTAGAGATTTGGATGTTGGCGATTGGGGATTTACAGGTGGCAAAGAAGGCAAAGCTTTGGCTGAGAAGTTGTTCGTCTTTACCGGAAAATGATGCTTTTTAGATCCAGTAGAAGACGAATAAGCGGTGGGAGGTGGGTCACATCGTTGGATTTTGCATCTGGGTCGCAAGCCATCATCACCGGAGTTTACTAAGGGGGTGTTATGCACAAGCAGGGGCGACCACGGTGGTGTAAGTGGTAGTTTCCGAGCACTGCTAGAAGAAAGGGAGAGGATAGACTGATTATGTTGAGAGAGAGAGAGAGAGAGAGATAGAAAGAGGATGGTGGGGTGGTAATTTCTTTTTCCATTTCTTTTAATTGAAATAATAATAAATAAAATAAAAGAAATTAAAAAAGAAATGTGTAAGGGTATATTGGTCATTTTAGGTGAGGTATAGACCAAAACTACACAAAAATGCCAACCATAGGGACCAAAACCATACAAAGTATCTAAAATTGGACTAGTGGTGCACCAACGTTTCATTTTGGACCAAAAGCACATAAATTTGCCAAGCACAGGGACCATTTTTGCAATTTTGTCTTTATTTATCGTAGATAATTCAAAAGCTTGTTGAAATATATATATATATATATATATATATATATATATATATATATATATATATATACTATATTATTAAACATATTGCCATTTTCTTGAAAATTAAGAGGTACAATAAATATCAGCTCATGTACAATAATACTAAACTTATAACCCCGTATACGTATTACACTACACGTTATTACTTTACCCTAATCTCCTAAACACACGCCATCAAACCAATTCTCATGCGTCTTCCCCAAAGATGTAATCAACGAAGTTCACCTTTTCCGTCACACACAAGTAGCCCTAACCCTATCCCGCCGCCACGATCAACGATTTGGGGGAACAACAAGTTATAGGTAAATTTATCCGGGTATGGAGCTTTTAGTTCTTATTCTCTAAGATCTCTCCGGCCGGCCATTAGTTCATCATTTGCAACCGGATTTCCAGCAATGGGAGGGGCCACGATGGGCCCATCTGAAGCTTCGGTGGCAAGATCGAATTTTTTATGCGTGTCACCACCATAGTCACCGACTCTACACCATGGATCGTAATTGATGTTTCACTCCCAGGCAGAAACCTACATCGATTTCTTCTGCTCATAACAACACATGTAGCTAAACGATGGTAGTAGTTTATTTTCTTTTTCAATTAATCACAACTTTCTTTTGAAACATGGAAACAAGAAAGTGATACTTATTACCTTATTTCTGATTTAGATGTTCTTGTAAATAAATGGTGTTGCCTGAAAATATTTTGATGGTAGTTTTCTGAGTGGGTAAGTTCCACTCGCTCTCAAACTTTCACAACCTTCCATATGTTATCTTTCTTTAAACATTCTTTAAAAAGGTGAGCTATGGTATGATGTTGAACACAGTTGTTGAGAAAGCCCTGTCCGATTAAAACCCTAAGAGTAAGATGAGGATCACATCTTATTGTCGTGACCTCTTTTGATTGGTATTATACCTAACTTGATTACTTGATTGGTGCATGTGGGATGCATTCTACATCCATGTCAGGTGTGTTTACTACTCTACATTCAATTTTCATTTTTCTTCTATTTGGGTTTTCTAAGAATGTAACAACTAGGAATAAGGGATGATCTGTCAAGTCTCTTTTTTCCTAAAAGTTTGTATTGGAAGGATTTTTGGGTATTAAGTTATTTGTTGTTTGTTTTTTATTCTCTTGCATCATGGCCTTGATTACTGGGCACATATTAAATTTATTTGAAAACAAATTTCTAAAAATAATTTAACTATCAATGATTGAGTTTCCATTTACTTCGTTGATACAATACATTTTTGCATTGTTCTGTCTCCAATCTTCTGTTTCTAGGGTTTCCATTTGAACCTAATGATCTTTTAGGGACATAACATGTGAGGTATGTCCAGTGTGTGCATGTAGACAATATGATAATTATCTCTAATTAACAGTCTACACATACTCAATACACCAAAGGTCGTTCTCTCTTTCTCTCTAACTCTTGGAATGGGTAAAAGACCATTTTTACCCCTTTATAGTCTCCATTGCTCATGTTGACCAAACCCTAAAGTCAATAGAAGTCAAACTCGAGTCAACAGTCCAGGTTTGACCTGAATCGCCGAGTGCACTCATGTGACTCGTCGAGTCCACTAGTTCCTCAGAAGTCTCGTGAAGGTCCAGCTCGTCGATTTAACCCCTAACTCGTCGAGCTTTGGCATGGCCAGCTTATCGGGACAAACCCTAACTGACTCGTCGAGTCGGCTCATGGACTCGGAGAGTCCATTCAGAGCCATGTAAAAAACAAATGATTTCAAGGCAGAAAACCCTCTCACACTCTAGATCTAAGCTCTCAAGGCTCACTTATCACGTAAAGCCACGAGCTTTACATTCATGCATGACACTTAGGGCTTGAAATGCCAAGAACATGCTCTATAAAGGTTTTTTCACTCAAGGCTCTATTATGGTTGAATAAAGCAAGCACCTTTAGGCTCTAGGGACCTCACAAGGTCCAAATCTGATGTCCAAATCTCTATATGTGCTTAATACACTCAAAGTCCCAAAATAAGATAGAAAAAAAATCCCTAGACTCCAATAATATGAGATCTACCCAAACCAATGAAAAAGGTACAAACTTTACACCTTTTATTGAAGCTCTTGGATGAATAGCAACAGATCTAACAACCACCTCTCGTTTCTTGCTTGAAATCCTTCTCTTTTCTTCCAAAAATGCACCAAGATACTCAATATAAGCTCACACACTCTCTCTATTAGCTCAAAGGGCAATCGGGGTTTCTCTCAGTGAAGACAAGCAGCTAATAAGTTGCAAATGAGGCTATAAGTGCCCTTATATAGGCCCAAAACCCGTGGATTTAGGGTTTCTCTTCATAGCATCTACTCGGCGAGTCGGCTCTTGGACTCGTCGAGTAGATCATTAATCCATGTGACACATCGCGACCCCAATCGACGAGTTATAGCACCTACTCATTGAGTTGCTTAATATTTTTCTAAATAAATAAATAAACAATATACCCGGAAGTACAGGTGTTATAATTCTCCCCCCACTAGAATCAGACTTCGCCCTCGAAGTCATGCTTTGGAAATAACTTTGGGTATTGCTCTCGCATCTCGGATTCTGGCTCCCAAGTCAACTCGGACCCTCTCTGATGTTGCCATTGGACCTGATCCAGGGGTGCCTCTTTGTTCCTCAGAACCTTCACCTTTCGATCCAAGAACAAAATCGGCATCTCAATATAATTCAGGCTCGCATCCACCTAAATGTCCTCTAATGGCATCATTTGTTGGATTAATGTCTAAGTCCATAACTACAATTGGTAAGACTTGACCCGACCCGGCATGGTCCATTTGGGTTGCATGACATCATGCAGTTGGATAGACTAAAATGAGAGAAATAAGACAGTTATTGTTATTAATATATTATAAGTTCTAGTATATTAATAATAAGAATAATAAGATTATTTAATTAGTATTGATCAAGAATTAATCTAGGATTAATTAAGTGATCAAAAGAAGACTAATTAAATATATGGGTTGATTGTGTAAATCATCCATACTTGTATAGTGGGCTAATGCTCCATGGATTATCTAGTTGGGCCAAAACCCATATGATGCTCCATGGATGCTCCATGGTGTATTTGAACCCATGGATCAAAGGAAATGGAAAGTCATGACAAGTGGGATTTGCCCTAATTGTAACACTATATAAAGATATTATTCTAGACAAAATCGGCCACTAGTGAGAGTAAGAAAGGGCTAGCCGATTTTATGAAGTGTAGAATTCTCTCAAGTTATTCCAAGTGTATTTGGTGTTGTGTGAACCATTTGAGGTGTCACACTTGGGGCACTAGGCACTCAAGCTTCATGAAGACTTTCTACATGAAAAAGGTATGTATTCTATCTTGTTATATCCATTATTTTGTATGCTAGATTAGGATAATACCTTGGATGTTCATATTTGCATGTATAATAGAGAAAACATAGATCCAAGGTATTTAGGGTTGCATGTACACTTAGGAGTGTTAGAATGCTCATAACCCAACAGTGGTATCAGAGCCTAGGCTTGTTTTCTTGTTATACCTGCAATAGAAGCTGAAAAATCGAGTTTTGATGCTGTCAGCCCAGCAGACTCGCCGAGTCCATGAAGGGACTCGATGAGTCCAAGGCAAAATGCATCCAACTCGCCGAGTTATGTTCATGCACTCGACGAGTTGGACCCCAGACAACATATTTTCGAGGTTTTTGGCTAGAAATGGACTAGGAACATTACCCTAAGTTGTTTTTGAACCTATAAACTTGTTTTTTTAATGTGGTAATGTTCATGCTAATCCATTTTCAAAGATAATTGTCAATAGATTCATGTTTTGTATTAGTTTAAGGTTTAGACTAATTACATGAAAAAGTTTGATTTGAATTATCTTGTTCTTATGAGTTGCTTAGATTAATAGAAAAGTTAATTGAAATAGTTGCTTTCAATCCATTTTAATCTAAGAGTTGAGTATAAAATGTGTTTGTGTAACTTGTCCTCAAGTTACATGAAGAGTCACATTAAAGACTCATAAAACTCATAAAAGTTGGCAAAGGTTACAAAGAAAATGAAGAGTCTAGTTCTAATTAATTGGACTTATGACTCCATAATTTGTCCTCAAGTTATGGAGGACCAAGAGTCTCTTCATTAAATAAATATAAAAAAAATAATGTAACCTTAATTAATTCCATAAGTTATAAAATAAAAAAAGTTAATTCTTTATTAGTTTAAAGTCTTCTATAATTTGTCCTCAAGTTATGGAACTTGAAGAGTTTTTGGATTAAAACTACCTTAAATACATAAGTTATGGAATTAATTAGTTTTGAATAGTTTCAAAACTTGCCCTCAAGTTTTGGAATTTGTAAAGTTTTCTCTTATGAATACTTTAATTCCAAGTTAGCCCTTAGAATTTTAAAAGTTAAAATTCAACCCTTATACTTTATAATATTATAAGTTAATAATATATATATGTATAAGAGTAAAGTCAGTCTTACCGCTAGTACACCTCATTCACGAAGTCGGTCTATAAGGTGGGTATAAGGTTGTTGCCTATAAAATGGCAACTTAATGGGTGTCCACTCTCACCCACCGCTTGCTTGACTGGTGGAGGGTCGTTAGCCGAACGGGTTTGACAGGACTATAATTCTCCCTTCATTAAAAGTATTAATGATAAATACTAAGTAACTAAACTCTTAATAATTCCCAATCTTAGTTACTTAGGAAAATGTGAATAAGGTGCTAATCCATGAAATTACACTTTACACTTTGTCTAAGTCGTTAGTGAAGCGTGTGTGGTTAACCGGCACACTAACTTGGACTTAACAAGGTAGTTAAAGGGTGACTTAATATTTATCATAGTATCGATGGAGCGTGTTTGGTTAACCGGCACATCGATTGAGGGGTAATTTATTAAGGGTACCAAGTAATTTGCATGGTTACTTCACACCTTGTTTTGTGATCCTCGGCATCCCAGTCACAAAACCTGAAGGGCACACTCGAGATTGAAACATGTCATTGAACAGTTCAATGAATCTCAAAGATCTAGGAGTTTCAAAAACCAATTAAAACCTAATAATACATTTCGTTTATCTTGGTGGAAATTGGTGAATCGTCATTCACCTACCTTCAAATTGTTTTATAGCTTGGATTACGGCATACCTTTTCTAAGTTATAAAATAGTTTGTTGGGTCCTAGCCTTAATATTTCATATTGGGTGTCATATTAAGGACTTTAAGATCAACTATCTTGAATATCTCCCAAAACATGTCTGTTTTAGACATTTATGATCTTCCCAAATGTCTTGAAACAAGCATTCCTAATGAAGATGATGTCCCATGGATATCATACTTCTTTCTCCTCCTCCAATTATTCTCCCTAACCCACAAGTTCTTGAAAAGTTTAAGATCACTCAAGCCCCATTGGCAAGGCAAGGTCTAGGTGTGATCACATCTTGGAGATGTAGTCACATATTGACAAGCCGGGAGAGAAGGGTGTCAAAGTCTTGAGAAAGTTGGTGGTTCAACTACTTTCTAAGTCACATAGTGAGTTCTTTTGGAACACCTATGAAACAGACTATGACAAGACCCTTAATGATCTTATCTATTTGTTAAGATCAACTTCCTCAAAACTTGATGGACATTGACAATAGTGACACAGGAAATCCAGAAAAGCATTCTCTTCCCAATGGAAAGGGATCGGCCATAGTCAACTCGGTTGACCAAATGGTAAAGAGAAAAGTCTAAGTCTGTGATAGTCTCGTGTACCATTATCAAAGGGTCCATATGTTTATATTGCCAAAGGAAGGGGCATTGGTTGCGAAGCTGCCAAGTTTACCTAAGGATGTTAAAGTCAATAAGTTTGACTCTACTTCAGGTAAAGTCCACTAATCTAACTCTATTAAGTTTCTATTATGAGATTCCTGATACATGATGTGACTGGGTCACATGGTAATGTTTTAAGAATCAAAGAAAAGTAAAGGAACTTAAAGAAAGAATAGGCTGAATCTGATCGCATAGATGGATTTCTATCGCGTAGTTTGAAAATCGGATTCTTGAGCTACTTCTTAGGAGTTATGAGATATTGCTAAGGAATAGATAACAACAGGTTTTCATATGGATTGTAAGGATAAGTTTTTCCGCATAGTTTTAAAATAAAAGAAAATTTTTTATTTTAGTTATTTTAAAATATCCTTACAATGGCATTTGAGGAAAAATTGTTTGCTTATATGATTCCATTAATAGCAAGAGTGGAAGTATGAAATTGATTCTTTCATTTGTGGTAATGTCTAAATTTATCAAATAAAGGAAAGATTCTCATCACCCAAGTCTCAATTGGACCGGAACTTGGAATCATGCAAGGTGTATAGCATGATGAATGAGAACTTTCAAGTATCGGAAAATTAAGACTAATTACTTATTCACATGGATGTGTGAGTCAAGTAATGGACTAAGGGATCGAGTACATAGTCATGTGCACTGATTAAGTCCACCACAAAAGATTAATAAGACTATTCGTCATAGTTTACTAAAGCTCAGTAAATATGATTATACTTACAGGCTTAAGTGTAACTCTGAGACATTGGAAAAGGTTCCAATGTAAGGCAGAGCGAATAAGAAGAATCAACTTAGGCAGAAAGATAAAAGTTTCTCAAATCTGAAAAAATGGGAGAGTACTTTAGTATCAGTTTTGTGATCATCTTAATGATTAAGAAACCATATCAAAATTAGTTCTCTAAGGAAGTCTTAGTGCATTCTTATGACTAAGAAGAAGGGATCTTGAATTGTTGAAATGGTTAAATCAAGAAGATGAGTCATACTTCGTTCCAATACAAGTCTTAGAGTCATACTCCAAGATTGTGACTTGAGTGACATGTCTCAAAGAAGGTTTAAAACATTTGTCAAATGTAAGAGTAAAAGTTTTCTACTCTTGTACATTTGAAATTGGTAAGTTGTGATGTTTTGGATAAAACAAAGACCAACTCAGGCCAATTGTGTGAAGCGTTTGTCTTGATAAAGAATCTGCACTATCCCTTGAATATTTGACAAGAGAGTCTTATAGGTCAAGAGGACAGTGGGAGTCTTAAAGGTCTTGAAAGTATCAAGAACTAATCAAGAATAAAACCTAAAGTTCTTCACTAGCACACGACTTGAGGTTTATAACCTATCGTGTTGACATAGTCTGTGCCCATTCCAGTTAAAGTTGAGTTCTTAGAGTTCTCAATTGGTTGCACAACAACTTGGAAGCAATGGCAGACCCTTGAGCTGCCAGGTGGCAAGAAATTAAGATTGAGTTCAGTCTATATGAGTTTGGATTTGTCATTATCCTTGTCTTGTGACTATGGTTTTGACAATTCACATGGATAAGAACACATACACCAATAAATCTAAGTGTCATAAGGTTTCTCTCCGATTCATGGAAATGATGGTGAGGAAACACTTTCACTAAGTAGATTTTAGTTAGATAGCAATTGTGATATTTGCATTCTCAAAGTCGTTAGTGGAGCGTGTGTGGTTTACCGGCACACTAACCTGGACTTGTGAGAAGTGGCAAAAAGGTCTAACCATTATGATTACGGCATCCCTCTTCATAATTGTTTAGACACATAAGTGTGCTATCTAAGGGAAGGTGTATGATTTTGATAAATTTCTATCAAAACAATCCAGTATCAGAAATCTGAACTTTGGTAAGAAAGTCAATAAAGTATTGATTTCTAGAAGTCCAGCTGATTTCTGAGTACATGTCAAAGCTAGTGGGAGCATAAGTGTTATGCTAATAATCATCATGTTAGTGGGAGCATGATAATTATGATAAAGATTGCAAGTTAGCAATGTTAATTATAGAAAACAAAAGGTTTCAATTGGGAAAAAGTTGTTTTGCTATAATTAAGGGAGAGGAAATTATACTTCATCTCAAATCTATAAGCTTAGATCGTGAGGTTTTAATCATTTAGTCAAGGATATATATGAATTCATGTTGGAATGGCTCAACATAAGGAAATTCTGTATATGGGTCCATTATTTGCGTTCTAAAATTCGATTATGATTACGGCATCCCTGTTTATAATCTGAATTATGAGAACTTGGCAAATAGAAATGGAAATGTTATAGCAAAAGACTGGTTTAGTATTTATGTGAGACATCATGAATCGTGTCCCATATGCTTCGGATATAGGATCGATTACATGTGCTATATTCATCCTTTCTAAAATTTTCCAAATGCCTAGGGCATTAAGAAGGGAAAAGGTTTAGAACTGGATATGACTAAAAGGATTAAACAATTGTCGAGGACAATCTAAGGTTTACCAAAGATTGGTTGCTCAAGGATAGTTGGAAGTGTAGTGATAATACTGGAAGGACCATATTGACATAATCTGTAAGTAGGCAACTCTTGTTCAGAAGTGATAGTCAAAATGGAATCTGGAAATGTTTCAAAGTTAGAATTTTTCCAATCTGTTTAAGATTAGGAAACTTAATGCAAGAAGGATGTTTCTAAGGAGCAGATCTCCTTTGGAATACTCTGTAATGATTGTTGCCAAGTCTTTCTGACTTTGTGCATAATCATTACAAGAAGATCAATGCATATAAGTTTAGAATCTAACAGATTTCAGTAAATGACATGAATTTGGAATTCTTGCATTTGCAGTAAGGATTTGGGAGTGTGGGAAAAGAATCATTGAAGTTATGTTCAATTGATCTAGTTCACAAAGTAAAGATCATAGACAAACATAGTATGAATACTTGGTGTATGGCATGACTAGTGTTTAGAAAAACATAGTGTACATGCTTGGAGCATGGGACAACTATTGTTTTAAATTCAAGAATAAAGTTGATAGCTGAAACAGTATACAATGAATAATGTGTAATCATATGGTGATAAATAAAAGGTGTTTTATTTATGTTCATAGGTTATGATACCCTATTGGATTCAATTATTCTTGTGTTTCATTTTGCATGTTTTGACTTCCAGAATAAACTAGGTTATTCTTCCGGAATGACTAAGTTATTCAAACCATCCACATTCAGTCATATGTTGGAAGTAGATATGAATTAAGACTGTCATGGGTTGGCTTGTAAAGGTCTAAGGTTTTGGACAAATAGCTACAACACTCATGAGTACTCATAAGTTCTGAGTATTGGATTCAACCCGCGCTCATTGGAATCACTTCATGGATTTTATCACGAGTGATCATGAGACGATAATATCTTATATTCTTCAAACCTAGAGATATGAGTTGTTACTATGAGTTGGTTGTACATTGATTGCACGAAACCGCATTTGGTAACTCGGTGCTATAAAACGTGTCTTTGTGTATGATTCAACAAGTAGTAGAACAAGCCATATGAGTCGAAGTTTATCCATTCCTTTTACCTTCGGGATAAAAGCGATATCTGTGGGCCCCACGATGATTTGATGATGACAAATGGAAGTGCTCGGCCGGGCCAGGACTGATTTGATTTATTCAATTAGTCAGTCGTCATAAATCGGAAATCGGGAAACAACAAATGGACACAGAGAATGATTATAATCCATGTCTCAGTCCATATGATATCTAGAATGGAGGAATATATGATCCCTTATCTAATGGACAAGTCATTGACAAAGGTCAGCGTTTATCGACAAGGTCAGAGTTCGACAGAAGCTTTTGAGAGCTACGATTGCCAGTTGGTTCCTGAAGTCATACGCAATAATAGTTTTAGACTTATCCAAGTGGGAGACTGTTGGATTAATGTCTAAGTCCATAACTATAATTGGTAAGACTTGACCCGACCCGGCATGGTCCATTTGGGTTGCATGGCATCATGCAGTTAGATAGACTAAAATGAGAGAAATAAGACAGTTATGGTTATTAATATATTATAAGTTCTAGTATATTAATAATAAGAATAATAAGATTATTTAATTAGTATTGATCAAGAATTAATCTAGGATTAATTAAGTGATCAAAAGAAGACTAATTAAATATATGGGTTGATTGTGTAAATCATCCATACTTGTATAGTGGGCTAATGCTCCATGGATTATCTAGTTAGGCCAAAACCCATATGATGCTCCATGGATGCTCCATGGTGTATTTGAACCCATGGATCAAAGGAAATGGAAGGTCATGACAATTGGGGTTTGCCCTAATTGTAACACTATATAAAGATATTATTCTAGACAAAATCGGCCACTAGTGAGAGTAAGAAAGGGCTTGCCGATTTTATGAAGTGTAGAATTCTCTCAAGTTATTCCAAGTGTATTTGGTGTTGTGTGAACCATTTGAGGTGTCACACTTGGGGCACTAGGCACTCAAGCTTCATGAAGACTTTCTACATGAAAAAGGTATGTATTCTATCTTGTTATATCCATTATTTTGTATGCTAGATTAGGATAATACCTTGGATGTTCATATTTGCATGTATAATAGAGAAAACATAGATCCAAGGTATTTAGGGTTGCATGTACACTTAAGAGTGTTAGAATGCTCATAACCCAACATCATTGTCGTCTCATCGGCTACATACTTCCTCAGCTGAGACACGTGGAAGGTGTTATGTGTGACATCCCTAAAATCACGGCCAGAAAAGACCGATTTTGTTTATGCTTTATGAAAATCAGAGTACTTCATTTTATAAAAAGGTTGCGGAATTTGTTCCCAGAAAAACACGATAAATACGTTATTAAAACATTTTCGAAGAAACGTATTTTTATTCATCTTAAAACGTTTGGGATGTCATCGTTAATACAGAAACTTAAGCATAAACAGAACTTACAATTATTTACACTAGTGATCTACATCTCTTTAAATCTCTCAGTGTAATGTCACTTCACTTCGTCACCTGTGATATACATAAACTGAGTGGGTCAGGTTGGGAAACCTGGTGAGTACATAGGGTTTTCAACCCACAATAATATAATTATTATGTTTAATCAAACAATCAACCCAATTACCCATCCCCATTATCTTCTTTACTCTATAAGGATTTAACCTAAGAGTCATCTATCCTTCATTCGTTTATTCCGAAGTCCCTTACTTCCAGGGTTATACGACTGGCACTAAATCCATAGCTGACAATGTTCGTTCATAAAGCACTAATTCCATAGCTGCTATAGTCTATTCATCGGGTACTAAATCCATAGCTACCAGTCTTTGTCTAATAGGTACTAAGTCCATAGCTACCAATTCCTACAGGTACGAAATCCATAGCTACCAGTGTCTAACAAATAGGTACTAAGTCCATAGCTACCAACTCCTAACAGGTACTAAATCCATAGCTACCAACGTCTGACAGGTACTAAGTCCATAGCTACCGGTGTTTGTCCTATAGGCACTAAGTCTATAGCTGCCAATGTATACTCACGTCATCTTCTATCTCTCATCATTTATCTACCCAACATATTAGTATATATAAAATACGTATACAGTTTAAATCCTTTAAAACATGTATAAAACGTTCATCCAGCATAGACAACAAGTATTCAGATAATATGCACACATAGCACGTAGTTTATATAAAATACTTCATATCTATGTGTAAGATGAAAGTAACTATGCACTCACCTGATAGGCGGTGACTCAACACTCAGACAGCGCTTCGATACTCTCAAAGCAAATTCCTTTGATAAAACCTAGTACCAATACCACTAGGGTTTAGTCTAACGATAACCGTGACTAATTAATAGTCTAGCTATTATTATTATTATATAAGCGTTAAATAACACTCAATATAAATCATAATAATAGCTCAAATAATTATTTTCAGGTCCTAATAATGTTACTATAATTAATTAGAAGCTATATTAAAACTAGCGTAGGCGTAGCTCACTTACAGCGGGTTTTTTCGCAAAACCGGGCTTTGCTGGAGCAGCGTTTCTCGAGCTGAAAGGCTCTTTTCTCGGAGCCGTCGTGCGCTCAGGGGCTTCCGCCTCGTGCTAGGGAGTTACCCTAGGCTTTAGGGGGTTAGGGAGGCTTAGAGAGAGAGTTTAGAGAGAGAAAGAAGGTTTGGAAGGTGTGAGAATGAATGGCACCCGGAACCTCTATTTATAGGGGTGCTGACTGGTCTACTCGCCGAGTAGAGGGGACCTACTCGCCGAGTTGGTCCATGTGGTGGCCTTCTGGTGGTGCCACGTGTCCAATTCTGGTGGTGCCACGTCACCCCCTATCGCGTATTAGTCTTCAAACTTAGAGAAATCATAACTTTCGCATACGAGCTCTGTTTTCGACGTTCTTTATATCCACGCGTAGGTAAAATCAATATCTACAACTTTCGTTTAGACTCTGTCGGCTAATTCTTGACCGATCTCAAATTTAACAGTAGGAGGCTTTTAGACTGTTAAATGACCGCGAAGAATTCATAACTCCTTCATACGGACTCCGTTTTCGTCTGTATTTTTAACGTTGAGTTTCTATTAATGAGATCTTCAACTCTCATTTAGGTCGCGTAAGCCAAAAACCGCTCGAACTAAAATTCGAGTTTCGGGTTGTACACTGCTAAGCCGAATCTTAGAAAAATCATAACTTCCTCATACAAAATCAGATTTGGGCGTTCTTTTTATCGATGCTCTTAGTTTAACATATTATACGACTTTCGTTTAGATTTATAAGGATAAATCTCGCTCTATCGTAAATTCACTATTTACGCTTCCCGGTGTCGTGTCGGTTTTGCCGTAAAACTTCGACGGGCCATAACTTCTTCATTATAACTCGGATTTCGGCGTTCATTATATGTACGGAAACCTTGTGAAATATTCTACAACTTGGTTAAGATTATTTATTCTAAATAATCTTTTTGTCGAAAAGTCATTTTCGACCCCTATTGCCTCTAAATTGACTAGCCCGGATCTGCGGGCGTTACAATTATCTCCCCCTTAGGATGACTACGTCCCGGAATCATCAACGAAACAAGGATCGTATAATGACTCCATACGTCATCTCTTCATCCTAGGTAATAATTATAACTTCTTTATTCCTTCAAGTCTATCTCTTAGACTTATTGATTGTAAGCAATACTTGATCGTGCACCTGCTCTCTACCTCATATTAGACTCCAAATTATGACCTATCATCATGTGATGCACATTTAGACTCAGGTCTCTTAAATTCTAAAACAGACTAAGCCTTCCTTCATGTTCTAATGTGATATAATCATACTTTAACATGTAGCATTTCTAGCTACCAACGAGCGCGATACTTCTATTGATCGCTTTGATTTCAATCGTTTGGTTTAAGTCAGACGCTACATCAAACTTGGTTCTCTGAACCACGTAACATACCCATCATACGAAACTATGGCTACTGCATAATCCGAAACTATTACATAGTTTTTATTATTTCTCGAAACTATTACATAGTTGTTCAAGTTCACCCTAGACTATGCCTCTACTAGGCTACATCATACGAAACTATGGCTACTGCATAATCCGATCTTTGGGTAAGAAGTCCTCATTCTTGATTCCTTGCAAGGTTCTCTGCCTCGTCAAGGATCATGTGAAATGCCCTCGGCCTTGGTGGCGTTTCTGGTCTTGCTGCTTTATTTTTCCTTGGGCAGTCTCTGGACATGTGCCCCTTGCCTCCACATCCGTAGCATACTTTGTCATTATGCGTGCAGTCTTTGGAATAGTGACCAGTCCTCCCACACTTGTAACAAGTCACTTCTTCGTTGCACTTTCCACCATGCTTCTTCTTGCATCTATCACACCATCTTGCTTCACCTCCATCTGCTCCTCCAAGCTTTGAGAATTTGCTTTCCTTGTTCGGCCTCGAAGATCCTTCAAACTTCCGCTTCTCTCCTACCTTATCTTTTTCTAGACCCTTTTCTCTTATCTGGGCCTCTACGTTCTTATCTGCCCTAACAGCTGCTTTCAAAGTAGTTGCCATTTTGACCATTGGGCCAAAGTCAGTGGGCAGTCCGTTAGCAAACCTATCAATCTTGGAGAGTTTAGTAGGCACCAAGTAGGGGAATAGCTTCATCCTTTCGGTGAATGCGGTGGCATACTCATCAACACTCATCTTCCCTTTCTTCAGGTTCTGAAACTCGTTGTTTAGGTCTATCAGATCTATCTCCGAGCAGTATTGCATTTTCAACTGTTCCAAAAACTCTTCCCACGACATCCTTAAGGCTTCTCCTCGTGGCATCGTATCTGCCAATAGCTTCCACCAGCTCAAGACTCTAGTTTTAAGCTATCTTACTGTGAAGGCAGTCTTCTGTTTCCTGTTACAGTTGCAGCTCTCAAACACCATCTCCATCTTAGAGATCCAATCCATAATCTCAACCGGCTTCGGGCTTCCTGAGAGGCTTGGTGGTTTCGCACCCAAGAAATTCTTGTACATCCGCCCATCCTTGTTGTTTCTCCCTTCTGGGCCATCCCTTTGCTCACCTTGAGTCCCTACTTGACTCACTTGGCGGCTGTAGTTCCCTTCCTCAAATTGCTCGGGAACTGGCTCCGTCGGTTCAACATGTACGGTAGGTTCGTCCCTATTCAACATCTGTCTCATTTCTTCCCTTTGTTCAGCTAACATAGCCCGAATCATGGCTTGAACTCCAGCCATGGTGACTGGCTCAGGCGCAACTTCTTCAACAACAGGTATTTGCTAAACCACTGGGGGTTGGTTTCGGTTCCCATTCGCATTTACGTTTCCGCTACGGGTTCTTGTCATCTTGATCTCTACACCGAATAAGGTGAATCTAGACCTTTACTTAGGATTGACTTTTAAATCATCCTTATCACTCCGAAACGTTTGTATGCTAGTTCTAATATCGTATTCGTACGTTTAGAATCCTAAACACATAAGGTTTCCAGATCCGGTCGGCAACAGACCATAGATCCGATCAAACTATAGCATAACAAATCATTTAGCACATAAAAGCAATTTAGGCATCATTCCGAAATTAAGCTAGTGCTCACACCTCATGTCACACCCCAAAACCAAGAATGGCGGAAACGTTCTAGGGCGGAGGACGTCATGTAAAGTATCACAACACAGTAACTGTAAATAAGCAAACAACATCATCCATTGCATTAAATATAAAATTTTAATACAACCGTGTTCCGTACAGTTTTAGACACCAAAAATATAATGTAAATCAAAATAGTATGATGAGTCTTGAATGCGCTCCATCTTCTCAAAAGCTAGCATCGGTACCTGTCTACTGATGACCTGAGAATACAAGTTATTTTGAAAGAGTTTATCAGCATTAAGCTGGTGAATTCATAAGTATTTTAGTGTCGAGGTTTATTATCAAAACGTTTGAACCTGTCGCAAGTATGAGTTGTAAATGTATGTAAGTGTTTGTAAAAGTTTGAATCTCCCAGAAAACCTATATTTTCTGTTAAAGTAGCCCTCTACCAAGGCTTAACTGTTTTGTATGCTCGTTTGATGTAAAAGTGTGTAATTTCCCAAGTGTAACTATCATTTAACAAAATATAGTTTGTACATTAAAGTTTAAGTGAGGTTATCACCAAAATGTAATGGGTAAATTATTGTAGTACTGTAGTTTTGTTTTATAGGAACTACTGCAATACTAACTACCTTAAACCGGGTTTATATTAAGGTATCATGTGATAAATTGCACCATACTATCGACTGGTAACATCGACAACGTATAGTCGAAAAATAAGGTATGACGTTTGGCACCCGCAGACCTGTCGGTCCCACTGTAGCTAGCAGCGAGGTGTAGGATAGTCAATTCAGTATAGATCTATACGCAAACTCACGCTCTCCCTCCAAGAGACTCTGGCTACAACCCGGGTCATGTCAATTAAGACATGCTCCCATACAGTGGATCACAATTGTTAACGTATTCGTGTATATGCAATATAATGTTACTTGTTCTAGTATCGTTGTATATGTTCTCTTAGTAATAAGTATTGACTCCTGAATGAACTGAATCGTTGATCTAGAAATTGTAGTAGTATGATCCCGTGTTACCCCGATGGTAACTTACTAATGATGTGCTGATAAATATGAATATGGAAGTACTTTTATGTCTATACATGTATACATGATATATAACTAATATTGAAACGACCCTCGGATGGTCACCCGAAATTCCACCAGACCGCATCCAAATCAAGGAAAAGGAAATAGGACAGGTGGCTTTCCTAAGCCCTTTAAACATTATTTATACAGCTATACATATATGGGCATGCAAATTTATAGGTAGTAAAACAAGGTTTACAATAAAGCATTTGATAAGTAAAAGATTTTGTAAAACATTTTGAAGTAAAACAGTTTGAACAGTGATAAAATCATTGGTTTCCTAGTTATTAATCACATGTGATTAATGCAATCACATGTGATAGAAGCAATAACTATAAGTGTTTAACTTGTATCCCCCCCCCCCCCCCATAAAGTATTTAAAACATTTAAAAGCATTTCAAAGGTTGAATAAAGGGGTATGAACTCACTTGGAAGTTTGAAGATAGCGAGATCGAAAACCGGACAGAGTTTCGTCTCGGGAAACGGATTTTTCTCGGGATTCTCGGGAATCTCGGGAGTAAAATCGACTCTCGGGACTTGAGCAAAAAGACCAGAGCTTCGGGTTTGAATGGGCACGGAAATCGAGGCAAGATCGTGAGAGAAAGAGAGGAAATGAACAAATTTTTCGGAATGGCTCGCATCCCTTTTATAGGGGTGTTGAACCGTCTCCGAACGCGGGGCGTACGGGCGTACGCAGCGCGTACCCATACGTCATCGCTTACGTATTTCGGATGGGACGGCGGGTCGGATAGCTTCGCATAGGGCGACGTGGACGATCCGAGGCCGTGCCCTCGAGTACGCGGGACGTACGAGGGTACGCGGAGCGTACCTCGGCCCTAGGCTGACTCCTCTTCGGATAATACCGAATTTTTAATAAAAATTATATATAAATTATTTATCAAACTTCAAAAATTCATATCTCCTTCATACGAACTCCGTTTTCGAAGTTCTTTATATCCCCGCGAAGGTGAGACTACGATCTACAACTTTCGTTTAGATTCCGTTGGCAAATTCCGAAATTATTTTTATTATTTACTTATTAAAATGACGTGATTAAGGAATTTCTTTAAAAATTCATAACTTCTTTATCTGACGTCGGTTTTTGCCGGACTTTTTACCGTTGAAATACCATTGTCGAGACCTTCGATTCTCGTTTAGGTCATTCCGTCCAAATGTCGCTCGATCTCCGTTTCGAGTTTTTAGCTGTCTGTTGCTAAGCTGAACTTGGAAAAATCATAACTTCAATATACGAAGTCGGATTTGGGCGTTCTTTTTACGTACGATCATGGTTTAATGATATTTAAACATAGAAGAATTTAAATAGAAACTTTGTGGACATTTTATTATCAAAGTTAATTTTATTAACTCAAAAATGTTTACAATACTTGACCTATTAGGCCATTACAAAGAGTTGAAATATCGGGTTGTCACATCATCCCCCCGTTAGAGGGAATTTCGTCCCGAAATTCAAGTAAGAGAACACTCGTGGATTAGGGAAACAGATGTGGGTACTTGCGTTGCATCTGATCTTCGCGTTCCCATGTGAATTCAGGTCCCCGCTTAGCGTTCCAGCGAACCTTCACGATGGGTATGCGACTTTGTTTTGTTTACTTGACCTCTCGGTCCATGATTTCTACTGGTTCTTCCACAAAATTGAGGCTCTCGTTGATCTCGATCTCGTCGAGTGGGATTACGAGAGTCTCGTCGGATAGACACTTTTTCAAGTTAGATACGTGGAATGTAGAATGTACGTTATGAAGTGCGCCAGGTAGATCGAGTTTGTAAGCTACGGGGCCGACTCTTGCAAGAATTTCGAAAGGCCCTATGTACCTCGGATTAAGCTTCCCACGCTTGCCGAAGCGTATCAAGCCCTTCCAGGGTGAGACTTTGAGAAGGACTCGGTCTCCCACCTAAAATTCCAAAGGTTTCCTTCGTTTATCTGCGTAGCTCTTCTGTCGGTCTCTAGAGGCTTTCAATCGTTCACGGATCTGAACGATCTTCTCTGTCGTTTCCCGGATGATTTCCGGACCGGTAAGAGTAATGTCGGAAGCTTGCCCCATTCCTAGTTGGGTATCACCCACCTCAGCCCAGCACAGAGGGGATCTGCACTTTCGGCCGTAGAGGGCTTCAAATGGAGCAGCCTTGATGCTCGTGTGATAACTGTTATTATAGGAAAACTCGACAAGGGGTAAATGAGTATCCCATGCCTTCCCAAAGTCAATCACGCAGGCTCGCAACATATCTTCCAGTGTTTGGATGGTCCTCTCACTCTGTCCGTCGGTCTGAGGATGGTAGGCTGTGCTCATGTCTAGCCTTGTTCCTAGGGAATGTTGTAGTGATTGCCAAAATCTTGAGGTAAACCTACTATCTCTATCGGAGATAATGTACATAGGTACACCATGTAGCCGTACGATTTCCCTAATGTATGTTCTCGTAAGTTTCTTCATCTTGTCGGTTTCTTTGATAGGCAGGAAGTGTGCAGACTTGGTTAATCTATCAACAATGACCCATATGGTGTCAAGTCCACCCGTTGTCTTGGGCAACTTGGTTATGAAATCCATAGTGATCCGCTCCCACTTCCATTCCAGGATCTCTGGTTGTTGCAATAAACCAGAGGGCTTCTGGTACTCGACCTTAACCTTTGCGCAAGTAAGGCATTTACTCACGAAGGTTGCAACTTCTGCTTTCATATTAGGCCACCAGTATAGCTTTTTAAGATCCAGATACATCTTATCTGAACCTGGGTGAACGGAATACCGAGAGTTGTACGCCTCGGTCATGACCAAGTCTCGGAAACCACCGTGTTTCGGTGTCCAGATCCGATCCATGAAATATAAGGCTCCGTCACCCTTGGTTTCTAAATTCTTGTCCATTCCTCTGAGGGATTCACTCGTCACATTTTCAGGTTTCATGGCTTCAAGTTGGGCCGTCTGAATTTGATTAGACAAGTGTGAATGGATGGTTATTGACAATGACTTGATTTTGCGACCAGAATATTCCTTCCGACTTAGGGCGTCTGCTACTACGTTGGCTTTACCCGGATGATAACGAATATCGCATTCGTAATCACTGAGTAGCTCGACCCACCGTCGTTGTCTCATGTTGAGCTCCTTTTGATCGAAAATGTATTATAAATTCTTGTGGTCGGTAAAGATAGTGCTCTTCGTTCCATACAAGTAATGTCTCCAGATCTTCAGAGCAAACACCACTGCTCCTAGTTCAAGATCGTGGGTCGTGTAGTTAACCTCGTGTGTCTTCAACTGCCTCGAGGCGTAGGCGATGACCTTACCTCGCTGCATCAGGACACATCCGAGCCCTTGATTCGATGCATCGCAATAGACTACGAAGTCTTCTATTCCTTCGGGAAGGGATAGTATTGGTGCGGTGCACAAGGCTCGTTTGAGCGTTTGGAACGCTCTTTCTTGTTTCTCTTCCCAGTCAAAGGCCACGCCTTTCTGGGTTAGGGTCGTAATAGGTTTCGCTATTCGAGAGAAGTTCTGAATGAATCTGCGGTAGTAGCCAGCGAGACCTAGAAATTGGCGAATTTCTGTAGGCGTCTTAGGTGCTGACCAGTTCTCAATGGCTTTAATTTTGGATGGGTCCACGTGGATTCCCTCTTCGCTTACCACGTGTCCTAAGAATTCGACTCTTCGGATCCAAAATTCACATTTCGAGAACTTCGCATAAAGCTTCTCTTTTCGTAATGTCTCTAGAACTTGTCGCAGGTGATCGCCATGCTCTTTCTTACTTCGGGAGTAGATCAGGATGTCGTCAATGAAAACGATGACGAACTGATCCAAATAAGGTCGGAATACTCTATTCATCAGATCCATGAAGACTGCTGGCGCATTGGTCAATCCGAATGGCATCACCACGAACTCGTAGTGTCCGTAACAAGTTCGGAATGCTGTCTTTGGAACATCCTCCGCTAGCACTCGTAACTGGTGATATCCGGATCTCAGATCAATCTTAGAAAAATAGTTCGCCCCTTGCAGTTGGTCAAATAGATCATCTATGCGAGGCAGAGGGTAACGATTCTTGACCGTCAGTTTGTTGAGTTCTCTGTAGTCAATACACATACGGAATGATCCGTCTTTCTTCTTAACGAACAAGACCGGTGCTCCCCAAGGTGAGAAACTTGGTCTTATAAAGCCCTTGCTGAGCAGTTCGTTAAGTTGACCAGAGAGTTCCTGCATCTCAGCTGGTGCTAAGCGGTAGGGCGACTTGGCTACTGGGGTAGCTCCTGGGACTAAGTCGATTCTGAACTCGACATGTCGTTGCGGAGGTAACCCGGGTAGTTCTTCTGGGAAAATGCCGGGGAAGTCGCTCACTACAGGGATGTTCTTTAATTCTTTCGTTTTGAGGCTCGTGTCGACGACGTGAGCAAGGAATGCATGGTATTCCTTACGCAGATACTTCTGTGCTTGAATACTTGATATGATGCGAAGACTTTCACCGGGTTTGTCGCCATAGACTATAAGAGTTTCGTTAGATGGAAGGTTTAGACGGACTGCTTTCTCGTAGTACATGATGTCGGCACGGTGAAGGCTTAACCAATCCATGCCAATGATAATGTCGAAACTTTTTATTAAGACTGGCATGAGGTCGATTGGGAATGAATGGTTATCTAGAGTTAGGGTACAACCTAAGTATATGCTATTCGTACTTTCAGTTTTTCCATTAGCCATTTCTACTGTGAATAGTTCTTTGAGTGCGTGCGGTGGTTAATTAAGCATGCGAGCAAATTTATGGTTAACGAAGCTTCGCTCCGCTCCACTATCGAATAGAATGCATGCATAGGAGTCATCGAGGAGGAACGTACCAGTCACCACTGTCGGGTCAGCAACTGCCTCCCCGTGGCCTATTGCTAGTACCCTCCCTGCTCCGCCAGCATTTTTTGCCTTGGGGCAGTCCCTCTTATAGTGGCCTGTTTCGCCACATCCATAGCAGGTCGGGCTCGCGCCAGAGTCGGGGACTTGGGCGATCGGTCTCACCGGAGATTTACAGAAACGGATTGTGTGTCCTCTCCTGTGGCAGTTAGAGCACTGCATTTCATGGCAGGGGCCATTGTGGTGGTAGTTGCATTTGTTGCACTTGGGCGAACTTCCAGCATACCCACCCACCGGAGTAGTAGTAGCAGCAGCAGGGGTTATTGTGGCATGTATTGCCACAATTTGCTGCCTTTTGGCAGCCTGTTGCTTCTTCTTTTCATCCCAGAATTTCCGCTTAGTATCAGTGGGTTTGGAGAGTTCTGGGATGGCTAGGGTGGTTGTGGTTGCAGGGGTTTTGACTCCATAATCAATGAGTCGTTGTTCCAATCGTTTGGCACTGTCGAAGGTAGCAGGGTTTGATGCTAGAACATTCCCCTGATACGGAGGCACAAGCCCCCATATGTACCTTTCGATCTTTTTCCCTTCAGTGGGAACCATATTAGGGCAGAGGGCCACCAGTTTGCTGAATCTGGCGGTGTAAGCGACAATGTTGGTGCCCTTCATGGTCAGGCTCCAAAGCTCCTGCTCTAGTTTCTGGATCTCGCCCCTCGGGCAGTATTCCTCAATCATGAGGTCTTTCATCGTTTCCCAGCCTATGTCGTTGGCTACGACAAGAGTTAGAGATTTAACGTGGCCGTTCCACCACGTTAGGGCCTTTCCTTTAAAGGTGCATGCGGCGTATTTCACTTTGCTCGCAGCCGGGCATGAACAAATTTCGAAGACCGCTTCAGTCTTCTCGAACCATTGCGAGAGAGCAATGACTCCGTCGGTCCCATGAAAGGACTTCAGCTTGCAGTTGGTGAAATCCTTGTAAGAGCACTCTCTCGAGCGCACAGGGGTTTCAACCGGGATTGATTCCACAAGTGTTCCACCTCTGCTGGCATCAGAAGAGTGATACTGAGCCATGGCAGTTGCCACTGCTGCAGCTACGGCAGCATTTAGGGTTGCAGTATCGATGACCGGAGGCGGAGGAGGTGGTGGTGCAGGATTATTCCTGGGAGATTTGCGAGGAGGCATCTTTCAGCTATAAGTTTATAAAGGTAAGAAAAATGGTAAGAATCATTTTGTAAGCAACGTGAGAGTGATACATGGACTAACTAACCATAGCCCAACAGTTGAATGAGTGTTTGAAATCACATCAAGAAATATTAGTAGGAAAACACAAGTGTATAGATTTTTCCCACAATTTAGATAGATTTCAATAATACTGGTATTACTGATGTAATAAGTTCAAGGAAAATCGACCTAACAGTAGGTCTTACATCATACCATATAGAAAAGTTTGACAGTTCTTAGATTCCTAATTAGAGTACTGAAAGTTAGGAATATTTTACAGACAAGTGCTACTTAGAGCACAGATGTTAAAGGCTAATCCTTAACCCTAAAGATAATGATGTACTAGACATCATCTAACGGCGATGAATATTCCTCGGGAGAACCCTAAGGTCTCTCATTTGACGGACCACCTCTTGAAGGTGTTGCTCATGAGCACTTTGGCGAGCTCGGAGTTCCATGATTTCAGCTTGAGAGGCAACTAGATGTTGCTGTAGGGTTTCATTGGTTCTCCGGGTCCGTTCCATGTCTTCAAGACGGCGGATGCGGACTGTGTTGACACCTGAGTTGGCATCAATCTCCATGACCCGGTCGATGGTTGCTCGACCTTGCTCGACATTACGAGCTATTCTGCGGATAATGACAGGCAGGGCTCGGTCAGCAGAGCCACCATTGCCGACTTTGTAAAAGCTTCGGTCCCCAAAGTATGGTAAGGGTTGACCCCGTTCATCACTCCAACGATTCAAGTTGTTTGCCCATAAGGGATTAGGACCTGGAAAAGCTGGTCGAGGGTTGTCGTTCGGGGGTTGACCTACGAGCAGTAGGTTGTTGACTTCAGGCTCAGAGTCTAATCCATCTGAGAAGCCTTCAGCTTGATGATCATCCAACGGAATTTGGTGTTCATTGTCAGACTCTGCTTCGAGCATTCCTATGTTGCCTTCATTTGGAAAGTACGGGTCGTCGTGATGGAATCCAGCCATTTAAATCTACGCGAGAAGAGAGGTATAAAGACATAGTATGTATGTAGTTAATAGCACAAAATACACCTATAGTATTTTAAGTTTAAGTTCCACTGATCTTTTTGTGGCATTGTTGGTAAGTTTTTAGACTTGTTAACACATCACAACTATTCTAGGGCATATTGCTAATCACTCCTCGGACCAGCATAGTTGATCAGGCTATGCCATTCCCAGGACTGACCATACATCCCTTAGCTTACCTGTGATATTTAACAATCGTAATACTCTTGTTCATGTCGTTGTGACACTGGTTTTAGTATGAATGAAGACTAGTATACTTAATTAACTATTTTAGTATTTAAAGTATAGACTCTTGGTCAGAGTGTTTTAATCCCAAATGGGTTTATAGTTTAGTATATCTTTTATGGGTTGATATACTTGCTTCACTATAAACAATGCTCGGATACCAATCTGTCACACCCCAAAACCAAGAATGGCGGAAACGTTCTAGGGCGGAGGACGTCATGTAAAGTATCACAACACAGTAAATGTAAATAAGCAAACAACATCATCCATTGCATTAAATATAAAATTTTAATACAAGCGTGTTCCGTACAGTTTTAGACACCAAAAATATAATGTAAATCAAAATAGTATGATGAGTCTTGAATGCTCTCCATCTTCTCAAAAGCTAGCATCGGTACCTGTCTACTGATGACCTGAGAATACAAGTTATTTTGAAAGAGTTTATCAGCATTAAGCTGGTGAATTCATAAGTATTTTAGTGTCGAGGTTTATTATCAAAACGTTTGAACCTGTCGCAAGTATGAGTTGTAAATGTATGTAAGTGTTTGTAAAAGTTTGAATCTCCCAGAAAAACCTATATTTTCTGTTAAAGTAGCCCTCTACCAAGGCTTAACTGTTTTGTATGCTCGTTTGATGTAAAAGTGTGTAATTTCCCAAGTGTAACTATCATTTAACAAAATATAGTTTGTAATTAAAGTTTAAGTGAGGTTATCACCAAAATGTAATGGGTAAATTATTGTAGTACTGTAGTTTTGTTTTATAGGAACTACTGCAATACTAACTACCTTAAACCGGGTTTATATTAAGGTATCATGTGATAAATTGCACCATACTATCGACTGGTAACATCGACAACGTATAGTCGAAAAATAAGGTATGACGTTTGGCACCCGCAGACCTGTCGGTCCCACTGTAGCTAGCAGCGAGGTGTAGGATAGTCAATTCAGTATAGATCTATACGCAAACTCACGCTCTCCCTCCAAGAGACTCTGGCTACAACCCGGGTCATGTCAATTAAGACATGCTCCCATACAGTGGATCACAATTGTTAACGTATTCGTGTATATGCAATATAATGTTACTTGTTCTAGTATCGTTGTATATGTTCTCTTAGTAATAAGTATTGACTCCTGAATGAACTGAATCGTTGATCTAGAAATTGTAGTAGTATGATCCCGTGTTACCCCGATGGTAACTTACTAATGATGTGCTGATAAATATGAATATGGAAGTACTTTTATGTCTATACATGTATACATGATATATAACTAATATTGAAACGACCCTCGGATGGTCACCCGAAATTCCACCAGACCGCATCCAAATCAAGGAAAAAGAAATAGGACAGGTGGCTTTCCTAAGCCCTTTAAACATTATTTATACAGCTATACATATATGGGCATGCAAATTTATAGGTAGTAAAACAAGGTTTACAATAAAGCATTTGATAAGTAAAAGAGTTTGTAAAACATTTTGAAGTAAAACAGTTTGAACAGTGATAAAATCATTGGTTTCCTAGTTATTAATCACATGTGATTAATGCAATCACATGTGATCGAAGCAATAACTATAAGTGTTTAACTTGTATCCCCCCCCCCCCATAAAGTATTTAAAACATTTAAAAGCATTTCAAAGGTTGAATAAAGGGGTATGAACTCACTTGGAAGTTTGAAGATAGCGAGATCGAAAACCGGGCAGAGTTTCGTCTCGGGAAACGGATTTTTCTCGGGATTCTTGGGAATCTCGGGAGTAAAATCGACTCTCGGGACTTGAGCAAAAAGACCAGCGCTTCGATACTCTCAAAGCAAATTCCTTCGATAAAACCTAGTACCAATACCACTAGGGTTTAGTCTAACGATAACCGTGACTAATTAATAGTCTAGCTATTATTATTATTATATAAGCGTTAAATAACACTCAATATAACTCATAATAATAGCCCAAATAATTATTTTCAGGTCCTAATAATGTTACTATAATTAATTAGAAGATATATTAAAACTAGCGTAGGCGTAGCTCACTTACAGCGGGTTTTTTCGCAAAACCGGGCTTCGCTGGAGCAGCGTTTCCCGAGCTGAAAGGCTCTTTTCTCGGAGCCGTCGTGCGCTCAGGGGCTTCCGCCTCGTGCTAGGGAGTTACCCTAGGCTTTAGGGGGTTAGGGAGGCTTAGAGAGAGAGTTTAGAGAGAGAAAGAAGGCGTGGAAGGTGTGAGAATGAATGGAACCCAGAACCTCTATTTATAGGGGTGCTGACTGGTCTACTCGCCGATTAGGGGGGACCTACTCGCCGAGTTGGTCCATGTGGTGGCCTTCTGGTGGTGCCACGTGTCCAATTCTGGTGGTGCCACGTCACCCCCTATCGCGTATCAGTCTTCAAACTTAGAGAAATCATAACTTTCGCATACGAGCTCTGTTTTCAACGTTCTTTATATCCACGCGTAGGTAAAATCAAGATCTACAACTTTTGTTTAGACTCTGTTGGCTAATTCTCGACCGATCTCAAATTTAACAGTAGGAGGCTTTTAGATTGTTAAATGACCGCGAAGAATTCATAACTCCTTCATACGGACTCCGTTTTCGTCTGTATTTTTAACGTTGAGTTTCTATTAATGAGATCTTCAACTCTCATTTAGGTCGCGTAAGCCAAAAACCGCTCGAACTAAAATTCGAGTTTCGGGCTGTACACTGCTAAGCCGAATCTTAGAAAAATCATAACTTCCTCATACGAAATCAGATTTGGGCGTTCTTTTTATCGATGCTCTTAGTTTAACATATTATATGACTTTCGTTTAGATTTATAAGGATAAATCTCGCTCTATCGTAAATTCACTATTTACGCTTCCCGGTGTCGTGTCGGTTTTGCCGTAAAACTTCGACGGGCCATAACTTCTTCGTTATAACTCGGATTTCGGCGTTCATTATATGTACGGAAACCTTGTGAAATATTCTACAACTTGGTTAAGATTATTTATTCTAAATAATCTTTTTGTCGAAAAATCATTTTCGACCCCTATTACCTCTAAATTGACTAGCCCGGATCTGCGGGCGTTACAATTATCTCCCCCTTAGGATGATTACGTCCCGGAATCATCAACGAAACAAGGATCGTATAATGACTCCATACGTCATCTCTTCATCCTAGGTAATAATTATAACTTCTTTATTCCTTCAAGTCTATCTCTTAGACTTATTGATTGTAAGCAATACTTGATCGTGCACTTGCTCTCTACCTCAGATTAGACTCCAAATTATGACCTATCATCATGTGATGCACATTTAGACTCAGGTCTCTTAAATTCTAAAACAGACTAAGCCTTCCTTCATGTTCTAATGTGATATAATCATACTTTAACATGTAGCATTTCTAGCTACCAACGAGCGCGATACTTCTATTGATCGCTTTGATTTCAATCGTTTGGTTTAAGTCGGACGCTACATCAAACTTGGTTCTCTGAACCACGTAACATACTCATCGTAGTCGGACTCAATTTGATATGATCACTGGGGTCGGAATATCAACAATCTTTTTAGTCATTACCGAAACGATGGTAACGACATACTTGAATAAAACGAAATCAATTACTGGCTTCTTGGTAACCTTGTGACTTTCCCTGATCCAAGTGTGAGTCATGTGCTTCCGGTAGTATAGGCCTCTACTACCATTCACACCTACTCATACTCGTCCCAAGTATCGTCTCGCAATTTCCCAAGTCACCATGCAGCAAATCACACAACAATTTCACACACCAGATAACAAAACGAAGATTTTATTATTTCTCGAAACTATTACATAGTTGTTCAAGTTCACCCTAGACTATGCCTCTACTAGGCTACATCATACGAAACTATGGCTACTGCATAATCCGATCTTTGGGTAAGAAGTCCTCATTCTTGATTCCTTACATGGTTCTCTGCCTCGTCAAGGATCATGTGAAATGCCCTCGGCCTTGGTGGCGTTTCTGGTCTTGCTGCTTTATTTTTCCTTGGGCAGTCTCTGGACATGTGCCCCTTGCCTCCACATCCGTAGCATACTTTGTCATTATGCGTGCAGTCTTTGGAATAGTGACCAGTCCTCCCACACTTGTAACAAGTCACTTCTTCGTTGCACTTTCCACCATGCTTCTTCTTGCATCTATCACACCATCTTGCTTCACCTCCATCTGCTCCTCCAAGCTTTGAGAATTTGCTTTCCTTGTTCGGCCTCGAAGATCCTTCAAACTTCCGCTTCTCTCCTACCTTATCTTTTTCTAGACCCTTTTCTCTTATCTGGGCCTCTACGTTCTTATCTGCCCTAACAGCTGCTTTCAAAGTAGTTGCCATTTTGACCATTGGGCCAAAGTCAGTGGGCAGTCCGTTAGCAAACCTATCAATCTTGGAGAGTTTAGTAGGCACCAAGTAGGGGAATAGCTTCATCCTTTCGGTGAATGCGGTGGCATACTCATCAAAACTCATCTTCCCTTTCTTCAGGTTCTGAAACTCGTTGTTTAGGTCTATCAGATCTATCTCCGAGCAGTATTGCATTTTCAACTGTTCCGAAAACTCTTCCCACGACATCCTTAAGGCTTCTCCTCGTGGCATCGTATCTGCCAATAGCTTCCACCAGCTCAAGACTCTAGTTTTAAGCTATCTTACTGTGAAGGCAGTCTTCTGTTTCTCGTTACAGTTGCAGCTCTCAAACACCATCTCCATCTTAGAGATCCAATCCATAATCTCAACCGGCTTCGGGCTTCCTGAGAGGCTTGGTGGTTTCGCACCCAAGAAATTCTTGTACATCCGCCCATCCTTGTTGTTTCTCCCTTCTGGGCCATCCCTTTGCTCACCTTGAGTCCCTACTTGACTCACTTGGCGGCTGTAGTTCCCTTCCTCAAATTGCTCGGGAACTGGCTCCGTCGGTTCAACATGTACGGTAGGTTCGTCCCTATTCAACATCTGTCTCATTTCTTCCCTTTGTTCAGCTAACATAGCCCGAATCATGGCTTGAACTCCAGCCATGGTGACTGGCTCAGGCGCAACTTCTTCAACAACAGGTATTTGCTGAACCACTGGGGGTTGGTTTCGGTTCCCATTCGCATTTACATTTCCGCTACGGGTTCTTGTCATCTTGATCTCTACACCGAATAAGGTGAATCTAGACCTTTACTTAGGATTGACTTTTAAATCATCCTTATCACTCCGAAACGTTTGTATGCTAGTTCTAATATCGTATTCGTACGTTTAGAATCCTAAACACATAAGGTTTCCAGATCCGTTCGGCAACAGACCATAGATCCGATCAAACTATAGCATAAAAAATCATTTAGCACATAAAAGCAATTTAGGCATCATTCCGAAATTAAGCTAGTGCTCACACCTCATGTCACACCCCAAAACCAAGAATGGCGGAAACGTTCTAGGGCGGAGGACGTCATGTAAAGTATCACAACACAGTAAATGTAAATAAGCAAACAACATCATCCATTGCATTAAATATAAAATTTTAATACAAGCGTGTTCCGTACAGTTTTAGACACCAAAAATATAATGTAAATCAAAATAGTATGATGAGTCTTGAATGCGCTCCATCTTCTCAAAAGCTAGCATCGGTACCTGTCTACTGATGACCTGAGAATACAAGTTATTTTGAAAGAGTTTATCAGCATTAAGCTGGTGAATTCATAAGTATTTTAGTGTCGAGGTTTATTATCAAAACGTTTGAACCTGTCGCAAGTATGAGTTGTAAATGTATGTAAGTGTTTGTAAAAGTTTGAATCTCCCAGAAAACCTATATTTTCTGTTAAAGTAGCCCTCTACCAAGGCTTAACTGTTTTGTATGCTCGTTTGATGTAAAAGTGTGTAATTTCCCAAGTGTAACTATCATTTAACAAAATATAGTTTGTACATTAAAGTTTAAGTGAGGTTATCACCAAAATGTAATGGGTAAATTATTGTAGTACTGTAGTTTTGTTTTATAGGAACTACTGCAATACTAACTACCTTAAACCGGGTTTATATTAAGGTATCATGTGATAAATTGCACCATACTATCGACTGGTAACATCGACAACGTATAGTCGAAAAATAAGGTATGACGTTTGGCACCCGCAGACCTGTCGGTCCCACTGTAGCTAGCAGCGAGGTGTAGGATAGTCAATTCAGTATAGATCTATACGCAAACTCACGCTCTCCCTCCAAGAGACTCTGGCTACAACCCGGGTCATGTCAATTAAGACATGTCAATTAAGACATGCTCCCATACAGTGGATCACAATTGTTAACGTATTCGTGTATATGCAATATAATGTTACTTGTTCTAGTATCGTTGTATATGTTCTCTTAGTAATAAGTATTGACTCCTGAATGAACTGAATCGTTGATCTAGAAATTGTAGTAGTATGATCCCATGTTACCCCGATGGTAACTTACTAATGATGTGCTGATAAATATGAATATGGAAGTACTTTTATGTCTATACATGTATACATGATATATAACTAATATTGAAACGACCCTCGGATGGTCACCCGAAATTCCACCAGACCGCATCCAAATCAAGGAAAAGGAAATAGGACAGGTGGCTTTCCTAAGCCCTTTAAACATTATTTATACAGCTATACATATATGGGCATGCAAATTTATAGGTAGTAAAACAAGGTTTACAATAAAGCATTTGATAAGTAAAAGAGTTTGTAAAACATTTTGAAGTAAAACAGTTTGAACAGTGATAAAATCATTGGTTTCCTAGTTATTAATCACATGTGATTAATGCAATCACATGTGATCGAAGCAATAACTATAAGTGTTTAACTTGTATCCCCCCCCCCCCCCCATAAAGTATTTAAAACATTTAAAAGCATTTCAAAGGTTGAATAAAGGGGTATGAACTCACTTGGAAGTTTGAAGATAGCGAGATCGAAAACCGGGCAGAGTTTCGTCTCGGGAAACGGATTTTTCTCGGGATTCTCGGGAATCTCGGGAGTAAAATCGACTCTCGGGACTTGAGCAAAAAGACCAGAGCTTCGGGTTTGAACGGGCACGGAAATCGAGGCAAGATCGTGAGAGAAAGAGAGGAAATGAACAAATTTTTCGGAAAGGCTCGCATCCCTTTTATAGGGGTGCTGAACCGTCTCCGAACGCGGGGCGTACGGGCGTACGCAGCGCGTACCCGTACGTCATCGCTTACGTATTTCAGATGGGGCGGGTCGGATGGGACGGCGGGTCGGATAGCTTCGCATAGGGCGACGTGGACGATCCGAGGCCGTGCCCTCGAGTACGCGGGACGTACGAGGGTACGCGGCGCGTACCTCGGCCCTAGGCTGACTCCTCTTCGGATAATACCGAAATTTTAATAAAAATTATATATAAATTATTTATCAAACTTCAAAAATTCATATCTCCTTCATACGAACTCCGTTTTCGAAGTTCTTTATATCCCCGCGAAGGTGAGACTACGATCTACAACTTTCGTTTAGATTCCGTTGGCAAATTCCGAAATTATTTTTATTATTTACTTATTAAAATGACGTGATTAAGGAATTTCTTTAAAAATTCATAACTTCTTTATCTGACATCGGTTTTTGCCAGACTTTTTACCGTTGAAATACCATTGTCGAGACCTTGGACTCTCGTTTAGGTCATTCCGGCCAAATGTCGCTCGATCTCCGTTTCGAGTTTTTAGCTGTCTGTTGCTAAGCTGAACTTGGAAAAATCATAACTTCAATATACGAAGTCGGATTTGGGCGTTCTTTTTACGTACGATCATGGTTTAATGATATTTAAACATAGAAGAATTTAAATAGAAACTTTTTGGACATTTTATTATCAAAGTTAATTTTATTAACTCAAAAATGTTTACAATACTTGACCTATTAGGCCATTACAAAGAGTTGAAATATCGGTTGTCTTCGTCTTCGTCTTCGTCTTCCAAATCACGAAACTCTAGTAATTTACGGAGACAAATCTAGCATGAACCTTCGCCTCGTTTCGGGCATCAAGGCACAAAAATATCTACGAAGGAACAATCTGGCGTTCCTGGCTCACGTGGTGGATAAAACCAAGGAGGAGATTAACGTTCGAGACATTCCCGTAGCGTGTGAATTTCCGGACGTGTTTCCTGAAGATCTTCCGGGAGTACCCCCAGAGAGACAGGTTGAGTTTCGAATCGACCTCATTCCAGGAGCAACTCCTCTCGCTAAATCACCCTACCGGCTAGCTCCTGCCGAGATGCAAGAATTATCCAGCCAACTCAGCGAACTTTTGGACAAGGGATTTATTCGACCTAGTTACTCGCCATGGGGAGCTCCGGTGCTCTTTGTCAAAAAGAAGGACGGATCTTTTAGAATGTGCATCGATTACAGAGAGTTAAATAAACTCACAATCAAGAACCGCTACCCACTCCCACGAATCGATGACCTATTTGACCAGCTCCAAGGAGCTAGTTATTTTTCTAAAATAGATCTACGGTCCGGATACCACCAACTCAAAGTCCGGGAAGAGGATATTCCAAAAACCGCTTTCCGAACTCGCTACGGACATTATGAATTTGTCGTAATGCCCTTCGGTCTAACGAATGCCCCTGCCGCATTTATGGACCTAATGAATCGAATCTGCCGACCGTTCCTCGACAACTTTGTCATTGTTTTTATCGATGACATCCTCGTCTATTCTCGAAGCAAGGAAGAGCATGGCCAACATCTTCGACAAGTCTTAGAAACTCTGCGATCAGAAAAACTTTACGCCAAACTTTCTAAGTGTGAGTTCTGGCTGCGAAGTGTGAACTTCCTAGGTCATGTAGTCAGCCAAGATGGAATCCATGTGGATCCCTCTAAGGTCAAAGCTGTAGAAGGATGGGCAATCCCGACAACGCCCACAGAAATTCGTCAATTCTTGGGTTTAGCAGGCTACTATAGGAGATTCATTCAAAACTTCTCTAAGATCGCCAAGCCACTTACCTCGCTTACGCAAAAGGGCGTACCATTCAAATGGACAGACAAAAAAGAGATTGCGTTTCGAACCTTGAAACAAGCTCTCTGTAGCGCACCTGTCCTATCTCTGCCTGAAGGGACGGAAGATTTTGTAGTCTACTGCGACGCGTCAAATCAGGGCTTAGGTTGCGTTCTCATGCAATGTGGGAGAGTGATAGCCTACGCATCCCGCCAACTAAAGACGCATGAAGTAAACTACACGACCCATGACCTAGAGTTGGGAGCCGTAGTCTTTGCCCTAAAAATTTGGAGGCATTACCTTTACAGTACAAAGTGCACCGTCTTCACGGATCACAAGAGTCTCCAACACATCTTAAACCAAAAGGAGTTGAACATGAGGCAACGAAGATGGCTTGAATTGCTAAACGATTATGAGTGTGAGATTAAGTACCACCCAGGCAAGGCCAACGTGGTAGCTGATGCATTAAGTCGGAAGGAGTACTCTAATCGTTGTACGAAAACTCTCTCGATAACCATTCAATCGCACCTGGCCACTCAAATTGCAGTAGTCCAGTCAGAGGCCATGAATACGGAAAATAGAGCAAGCGAAGTATTGCGCGGAATGGAAAAGAACCTGGAGGCAAAGCAGAATGGAGTATACTATTTCATGAACCGTATTTGGGTCCCTAAATTTGGAGGGTTTAGAGATGTTGTCATGAAGGAAGCCCACAAGACGCGATACTCCATTCATCCCGGTTCCGATAAGATGTATTTGGATATTAAACAACACTATTGGTGGCCTAACATGAAGGCGGAAATCGCGACCTACGTCAGTAAGTGCCTTACGTGCGCCAAAGTAAAGGTGGAATACCAAAAACCCTCAGGATTGTTACAGCAACCGGCAATCCCTGAGTGGAAATGGGAGGGGATTTCTATGGATTTCGTGACCAAGCTACCCAAAACGTCGGATGGATTAGACACCATATGGGTAATAATCGACCGACTGACAAAATCTGCCCATTTCCTGCCAATTAAAGAATCGTACAAGATGGAGAGATTGACGCGTTTATACATTCGAGAGATCGTGAGACTCCACGGAATACCAGCATCTATCATCTCGGATAGGGACAGTAGGTTCACGTCCCGATTTTGGCAATCACTTCATAAGGCGATGGGAACAAACCTCGATATGAGCACCGCTTATCATCCACAAACGGATGGTCAAAGCGAGCGAACCATCCAAACGCTCGAAGATATGCTCCGCGCATGCATGATAGACTTTGGAAAGTCTTGGGATACCCACCTACCCTTAATCGAGTTCTCATACAACAATAGTTACCATTCGAGCATCAAGGTGGCTCCTTTCGAAGCACTGTACGGGCGTAAATGTAGAACACCGTTATGTTGGGCTGAAGTAGGTGACACCCAGCTAGCAAAAACACATACGTCCGACAAAGCACTAACGGGATCGGAGATCATCCGTGAAACCACGGAAAAGATCGTTCAAATCAGAGCTCGATTGCAAGCATCGCGTAACCGACAAAAGAGCTACGCTGACAAACGGCGAAAGCCCTTAGAATTTCAGGTCGGTGATCGAGTATTGTTAAAAGTCTTGCCCTGGAAAGGAGTCATTCGTTTTGGGAAGCGGGGAAAACTAAATCCACGATACATTGGACCTTTCGAAATCGTCGCCCGAATTGGTCCAGTAGCATACAGACTACAACTACCCGCAGAGCTAAACGGTGTACACCCCGTGTTTCATGTCTCTAATCTGAAGAAGTGTCTCTCAGATGAAACACTCGTTATTCCTCTTGACAAAATCGAAATCAATGAGAATCTCCTGTTCGTTGAGGAACCAATTGAAATCATGGATAGGGAGGTGAAGCGTACTAAGCAAAGTCGCATCCCGATCATGAAAGTACGGTGGAACGCAAAGCGTGGGCCAGAATTCACATGGGAACGCGAAGACCAAATGAAGCAAAAGTACCCTCACCTATTCTAGCATTCTCAAATCTAGCTTTCAAACAGAATTTCGGGACGAAATTCCCTCTAACGGGGGGATGATGTCACAACTAGAAATTTTGTGTCTTGTAATCACTATACTCAAGTAAATGTTGAATTCAAAAACTCAAAAGCATGTATGATGCTTACTCAATGGAAAACTAAACCCCAATTCACTACATCAAGCAATTGGAAACCCTAGAAGTTCTTGATTAGGTCCATTTTGGACTAGAACTTCCTTATTGGACCTAAATGGACCAATAAGCTTCCAATTTGACTATCATGGGCTTAGAACCCTTAAATGGGCTCTAATTGGACCCACATCTATTTATTTCAACATTTTGGGCTATATTGGGCCTAGAATGAAATAAATTCAAAATTTGGAACCATGATTAACCTAAACTAGCCCAATAAAGTGTAAAAATCATATTATATTTTTTGGGTTAAAACTCATCCAATTTAATATACACATGGGCTTGTGGGAATTAAAGCCCAAATTTTCCCTTTTTCCCTCCAAATTTTCGGCCCAAGGCCCAAGCCCAAGAAGAAATGAAGAGAGTTGACTTGTAATTGACACCTCATTATTGTCTTTTGGATCTCCATGCAACCCATTCCATGTATCCATGCATATCACTTCATGTCTATTTCTCCCTCTCTCTTCTTGTTTCGGCCGTGAGCAACACACACACACACACAAACCTCTCACAAACTCTCTCTAGATCACTCAAGACTTCTCTCTTCCTCTCCATCTAAAATCTCGAAATTGCCTTGTGTTTCAAGAGGATTCTTCAAGACTATCATCATCCTTTGGTAAGTTTTTCCATGTCTAAGCTTCAAAACTCCCCCCTCACATGAGATCTCTTATTCTAAACAAGTTTCTTTGGTGATCATACTCCTAGAAAACTCCATAAACTCGAGATCTTCATCAAGGGGTGCTAGGGCCGAAAAATCACTTCATTTCTTCCATCCTTTCTTCAAAAACCGAATCAACACCCAAGGTGAGCTTCATACCCCCTTATTTTCGGTTTTTATAAGTTTTTGTGGGGGAGAATACAAGAAAAGGTGTAGATCCATCATTATGTGTATGTTTTGGTTGATTTCTATACTTATATGTATGTTTTGTATGATCTTGATGCTTGATCTAGTTATGAATTGCTAAAAACCGAGATATATCTTATACTAGCATAAAATATACTACTACATGCAAAGTATACCAAGAAAGATAGCCAAATGGCTTGACAACACTCATTTTGGGCTAAAAACTCATATTTTGACATAAAATGCTAAAAATACAAAGTTGAAGGGCCTAAAATGAAATATTACGAAATCTGATGTGTGATATGAGTCAAAACAGTTTCCATAATGTATTTTCTGAAAATATACAATTTGGAAGGTTAAAAGCATAAATTTCAAGCTTAATGGGCTAAAAATGACAATTTCGGCCCAATAGAGCCCATTATGCGAAATTTTCTGTTTTGGAGGGCCAAAACTGTGTTTTTCTGTAAAACAATGGACCACTAGTGTCACAAGTACTTTTCGAAGGTTTAAAGTGCTTTTCAAATTTATAAAGGACCAAAGTTGCAAAAAATTTCCAATTTGGGTCAAAAATGTAAAAATTGCGAAAAAGAGGGGTTACAACCGAGAAAACTGCAAATTCAGGGACTTAAACTGTTTTCAATGAAAAATATGCTGAAAAATATTAATTTCAATAATTTTTGGTGTTAAAATGTCAAGAAAAATGGTTTAAGGACTAAACCGGAAATTATTTTACCTAAAGGGGTGAAAAAGTAAATTTACAAAATGAAGAGGGGTTGTAAACAGAAAATTTTCAATGATAATTCAATACACTCGTTGTGAACAAAGATTGACACTACGACTCTCGATAAATTACAATACACAATATCACCAACAATCGTTACCAAACGAATTGATTCGGTCTCGAATCAATAACAAATCCAAAACTACTAACACTACAACGCTCAATACACATATGGAACTCTTGGAACTCTTTACTCTCGTGGAATTACTCAATACGTCGACGTACACTCCTTAGGCCCAAAAGTTGCAAATCATGCTTGTCGAGCCTAGCTAGCCCGATGACATGATCTTTAGGCCCAAAGGACACTTGCTTACATGTAGTTGGGTCTAATACGACTCGACCGCGTGTAAAAGGACTTTCAATGGCAAACATGCTGCTGGTCCCCAAGGGTCCTCAGTGCTGCTAGTAAAGTCGGGAACTCACGATTGCGGGTTGGGCTTCGGGCCCTTCGCAATTGCAATGGTCTTGAACGACGTAGGGAAATACCGAGGGTTTCGCACCTTCTCTTTTTCCCTTCGGTCGTGGGACTACACAAGTCCGGGAGGATTGAGTTGTGTGAATAAGTGCGAGTGACGCCTAAGGGATCGCTGGTACGGTTGTCGACTGTACGTTTTCATTAACGGACGTTATAACAATTCACCACCCACTGTATACTCAATGCCTCCGGAGCTCAACGAATACCTCTAACGTAACGAAATAACAGTACGCAAACTAAGTAAAGCAAAGTGATAGGAAAACGTCGGGTTTTCCTAGGGTTTTCAACAAGTACACTGATGAACTACATGTCGAATTTCACAACTCTTACGCTTACCTCTATAGAATTCAAACAAGCATACTCACGGATCTTCACATATTTTTACGCTATTCTATTTTCAGAAAATATCGGAGTTTCTGGTGGTTTTTTTTTACATTACAAACATTGGATTCCAAACATTACTTATGAACTCACCAACATTTCACATGTTGACATTTTTCAAAATACTTGTATTCTCAGGTAACAGATAAGTGAAGAAAGGACGGTATTCTATGATTGTTTTGCGGTTGTTTAAGTAACAATGAACCATGTATTTTGGAATGTAATATTTTGAAACGATGTAATGGATGTGAATGCTACCAGTTGTATCATTCCAATGCTTGGTGATGTATTATGTTATGTTTCATGTATATTCATTGTGATGGTATTCAATTGAGTCACAACAGCCCCCGGACGTTTCCGCCGTCTGGTTCGGGGGTGTGACAGAAAGTCATAAGCCCACGACTGTCCGTTACAAACTCAGACACCTGCCTAATCACCCACTCCCTCTTGCCATTCTTCGGTCTCGCGGCCTCCACTTGGGCCTCTCGAATGGTATCTAATACTGGAGTCATCATCGTCCTCCTCATACACACATCTCGGATTGGAGCACTCTCGTCTCTATGGCTCAGGGCGTCGGCTACCACATTTGCCTTTCCTGGATGATACAAGATCTCACAGTCATAGTCTTTCACCACATCCAACCATCTCCTTTGTCTCATGTTTAGGTTGGGCTGATCCATAAGATACTTCAGGCTCTTGTGATCCGTGTATATGGCACACTGAACCCTGTATAAATAGTGGTGCCAGATCTTGAGGGAGAATACCACCGCCCCCAGCTCTAGATCGTGGGTGGGATATCTCATTTCGTGAGGCTTCAACTACCTCAACGTGTATGCTATCACATGCCCCCTCTGCATCAGCACCGTACCTATCCCTGATATAGATGCATCACAGTATACCACGAAGTCCTCCACTCCCTCAGGAAGGGTTACATTGGGGCTTCACACAATCTCTGGTTAAGTGTCTCAAATGAGGCCTGCTGCTCGGGACCCTAAATAAAAGTAACACCCTTCCGGGTTAACCTAGTGAGGGGGACGACAATTTTGGAGAAATCTCTAATAAATCTCCGATAGTAACCGGCTAATCCCAGAAAAATCCTAATCTCTGATGGGGATCTCGTCACCTCCCATCGCATAATTGCCTCAATCTTGGCCAGATCGACCAATATCCCATTCTGATTAACGAGATGTCCGAGGAACTGGACCTCTTGTAACCAGAATTCACACTTGGAGAATTTGGCATACAACCTCTTCGATCTCAAAACTCCAAGAATCTCTCTCAGATGCTCCTCATGCTGCTCTCTAGATATCGAATACACTAGGATATCATTGATGAACATGATCACTGATCGATCCAACATAGGCCTGTATAGCCGGTTCATGAGATCCATGAATGTTGTTGGTGCGTTGGTGAGCCCAAAAGGCATCACCACAAACTCGTAGTGCCCATAACGAGTCCTAAAGACCGTCTTCTGGATATCCTCCTCACAGACTCTCATCTGATGATATCCAGACCTCAAATCGATCTTGGAAAACCATGACGCCCCCTGCAACTGATCGAACAGATCGTCGATCCTCGGAAGTGGATAACGGTTCTTGATCGTCAGCTTGTTCAACTCCCGGTAATCAATGCACATCCGGTGTGAACCATCCTTTTTCTTGACAAAAAGGATTGGCGCTCCCCACGGCGAAGTACTCAGTCTAATAAATCCCTTCCCCAGTAGCTCCTGGAGCTGCAAGGATAACTCCTGCATCTCGGGTGGCGCAAGGCGATAGGATGCCCTGGCGATAGGCGTCACTCTCGGAACCAAATCAATCCGGAACTCCACCAGCCTCTGGGGAGGCACGCCCGGTAACTCCTCGGGAAAAACATCCGGAAACTCACTTACTATTAGAACCTCGGCGATAGAACTCGGTCACTCGGTAGCAACCCGCGTATCCAACACATATGTTAGAAAACCCATACAACCCTGCTAAAGACTCTGCCTCGCCTTAGCAATAGAGTAGAAGGCTGACCCAGATCTGTTACCCTCGCCATACACTGTAAGCACTCCCTCGCTAGGGTCTCGTGTAGTCGCCAACTGATGCTCGCAGTCGATCACGGCTCCAAATCGACTCAATCGGTACCAGATCAATCAGTACCACGATGACACAAACATCCCCCATCGCAATCGGTACCAGATCAATTGAAAAGGCGACACCAAAAATATACAACACACATCCTTGGAACACATCACTAACGAAAACCGCACACTCGTCAGCTATAGAAACCTCCAAAGGTCGACTCAATGCCTCCCGTCGGATACTGATGTGATGACTAAAAGCTAAGGACACGAAGGATCAACTTGCACCCGAGTCGAATAACACTAAAGCAGGTACAGAACTCACAATAAATGTACCTAAATATAACACAGAATAAGCACAATAAGTCTTAAAATAATTAAAAAAAAAAAAAAGGAAATACGTACTAACCACGATATCAGGTGTTGCGCGGACCTCTTCCACTGTCAGCTGAAAAGCTCTACCACTAGCCCTCTGAACCTCAGCCTTCACCAACCGACTATCAGTACCATACAAAGCAGAAGGTACAGATCCCTATGCTAATCCCTGATGAAGTTGGGGGCACTTGGCCTTCCGGTGGCTGGTCTGGTTGCAGTGAAAGCAAACTGCAAACCCCTTGGGGAAATCATTCGCCATGTGCCCCTCCTTACCATATTTGTAGCAAATCTCCTCTCGGCACAACCCCTCGTCTCTTGCAGTACTTTCTGCAAATGCAGCCCTTCTAGCCTCCAATCCTCGAATCAGCGGGCTTAGCCCACTTAGCTATCGGTTGGGACTGCGCCGGCCTCCGGTCTCTCCCCTGAGACTTCTCATCGTCCCTAGCTTGAGTCTCCAGCTCGATCTCCCTCCACCTGGAATTTGCATGAAGCTCAGCAAATTTTCGATAAGACGAGTTCGCCATGAACTCTCAAATATCCCTCCTCAAAATGCTCAAATACTGACTCATGCACGCCCGATTTGTCAACACATGCTCAGGGCAGAGCAGTGCCCTCTCGTGAAACATTCGTGTAATCTCAGTCACCGACTCTATCTTTTGCTTAAGAGACAGAAACTCTTGGGCCAATCGTTCCCTTTCTACTGAGGGAACATACTCATCTCGGAACATCACAGTAAACATCTCCCAAGTCACGATAGCATGCTCTGCTGGAGTAAAACTGGACATCGCAGACTTCCACCAGTCCTTTGCTCCCAAGAGAAGCTGGTTCAATACGAACCTCACCCTCAAGTGCCCTGGGCATGAACAAGTGTGGAAACACCCCTCGATATCAGAGATCCATCTCATCGCATCGATCAAATCCTGAGTCCCATCAAACTCTGGTGGCTTTGTGTTGCTTAACTCTCGGTACAACAACGAGTCACCTCCCATGTGGCCTGGCAGCAGCGACAGCTACGGTGGCTGCAGCAGCTACCACCTCAGAAACTGCATCATATCGCTCGTCAAACGTCTCGATCAAAGTGATCTTAATAGACCCCAACATATCTGGAATAGCCTCTCGTATAGATGTGGCCACCTCGTCGTGAATCATCCTGCGAATCTCGTCATAGCTAACCTCACTGCTCGCTGGGGTGTGGCGTGTACCTACCATGATGTCTCTGAAACACAACACAAAAATCATCAGAGACTCGCTCGAGCATACTCACACTCGACTATTCATCCCTACTTGATCCTTTGCATCCTAAGGATTCTTACTTGGATTGCATACAAACCGAGTGTTTTCAGTAGTACGAGCCCAATACTACATTCCACACCCAACATGTAGTCACCCCAAGTCCTCCCCATATGATTCTAATTCACAGTTACTCTATATCTCACGAATCACATACTACTCTCGCAGAAGCCCCTCTCAAGCTCATCTAAGTATCCCTTCCTAGATTATCTCCGACTCAAAACTCAGCACATACTCAAGCAAATAACAGATAACACTGTTCAAACGCATCTCTTAGGCTAAGGCATCACAAATCAAGCAACTTTAGCCCTAGAATATGAAATACTTAGCCTACCCTCTAGCATGCAATTCTAGTAAAATATCTCATAAATATTCATAACACAAAAGTAAGGGTATTTTGGGAAATCACGGTTCGGGCTCTGACTGATTGTACACACCGCTCCAGCTCATTTTCTCTTAAAACTCTTTCTCGTTTTAGAAAAATCATTTCTTTTGAAAATTCTTCACAAATCCTCAGTTTGAGTCCAAACACACCCGGAGGTGCATCCGAATCCCTCAAACCAAGGCTTTGATACCAACTTGTAACAAAGTAAATTTTAAACCAAAATTTTTCAATTTAAAAACGCCTTTGTCTCAATAATAAAATCACAAAATGTCAAAATGTCAAAATGTCAAATCATCAAATCTCATATCCAAAAACTATATATATATATATATATATATATATATATATATATATATCAAATCCAGGATCCTCCAAAAACAAATCTTGGATACGAGTGTGTGTATAATTAAGCTGGTGCCTTCCAGCGATCCTGAAAAGTACCTAAAACACATAACACGGTAAGCACGAAGCTTACTGAGTTCCCCAAAATACCACAAACATCACATTAGCCACTCGAGGATAACTCAATACGACCCTCTGGTCAGTGTGTTCCAGTGGAGACCTTCTGGTCCCACAACTCAGGTGGACCCTGCGGCCCTAACTTAATAAGTTTATAACAATAAGCATAAACCACAAAGAAAAAATGTAAAGTATCACAATACACATATGAACACATAAGACATCTCATTCACGTAAGGATACCACTCATGGTAAGTATAGTGAGAAGACTCACCTCGTAAGCTAGCAAGTAAAAGTATCGTTCTCATGAATCTCGAACTAGACTCCGCCTAACACATATGATAATTATCTCTAATTAATACTCTATTAATACTCAATACACCAAAGGGTGTTCTCTCTTTCTCTCTAACTCTTAGAATGGGTAAAAGACCATTTTACCCCTTTATGGTCTCCATTGCTCATGCTGATCAAACCCTAAAGTCAACAGAAGTCAAACTCGAGTCAATAGTCTAGGTTTGACCTGACTCGCCGAGTGCACTCATGTGACTCATCAATTCCACTCGTTCCTCAGAAGTCTCGTGAAGGTCCAGCTCGTCGAGTTAACCCCTAACTCGTCGAGCTTTGGCATGGCCAGCTCATCGGGACAAACCCTAACTAACTCGTCGAGTCGGCTCATGGACTCGACGAGTCCATTCAGAGCCATGTCAAAAACATACGATTTGAAGGCAGAAAACCCTCTCACACTCTAGATCTAAGCTCTGAAGGCTCACTTATCATGTAAAGCCACAAGCTTTACATTCATGCATGGCACTTAAGGCTTGAAATGCAAAGAACATGCTCTATTAAGGTTTTTTCACTCAAGGCTCTATTATGGATGAATAAAGTAGAACCTTTAGGCTCTAGGGACCTCACGAGGTCCAAATCTGATGTCCAATTCTCTATATGTGCTTAATACACTCAAAGTCCCAAAATAAGATTGAAAAAAAAAGCCCTAAACTCCAATAATATGAGATCTATCCAAACCAATGAGAAATGTACAAACTTTATACCTTTTACTGAAGCTCTTGGATTAATAGCAACATATCTAACAGCCTCCCCTCGTTTCTTGCTTGAAATCCTTCTATTCTCTTCCAAAAATGCACTCAGATACTCAATATAAGCTCACACACTCTCTCTATTAGCTCAAAGGGCAATTAGGGTTTCTCTTAGTGAAGGCAAGCAACTGATGAGTCGCAAATGAGGCTATAGGTGCCCTTATATAGGCCCCAAACCCGAGGATTTAGGGTTTCTCTACACATCGTCTGCTCGGCGAGTCGGCTCTCGGACTTGTCGAGTAGATCATTACTGCACGTGACACATTGCGACCCTAATCGACGAGTTGTAGCACCAACTTATCGAGTTGCTCAATAGTTATCCAAATAAATAAATAAACAATATACCTGGAAGTCGGGTGTTACATAAATAGATAAACACGAACACAAAAAAAGATGAACACGAACAAGCACTTAAAAAAAATATAAACATGAACCCACACTCAGAAATCTTCGATTTCCTTTCTTGAAATTAAGTTTGCTCTTCAAGAATCGAACATAAAAATCAATGACTAAATATGTACAAATCAAATAATATATTACCCTTTTAAGTCATTATCCAAATAAAAAATCACACCATTTTTTAAAAAAATTTCAATAATAATTTAGTTATAGGCTATAGTTTGATTTTTTTAATTATAATGTCCGCCCTTAATTTTGAACTTGGTGGTATTTATTTTTGTGATTAACCCTTTAATCTATCCTTACAGAAAACTCATGATACAGGTTTTAGGTTTTCAGAGCCCAGAATCGGAAACTGAGAACGAATACCACAGGATCGAAAAACGGACTCAAGGGGAAAATCGCATCGAAGAACGGACGAAAGGGAAAATTGCATCGCTTCTGTTGGAAGTAAACTACCCTCATCCACCGATCACGACCTCCAAATCGACCGATGAAAGGCGGAGTTAAAAGGAAGAGCATCAGCTCCGACCCACCACCACCTCGGGTCCACAACGATCTCGCTTCTCCCGGGAACGATAAGTCGGAGTACTTCAATCAGAACGGTGAACAACAACAGCAGCTGTTGCCGATGAATGACGGCGGCGACAAGTATGAAGACGAAGAAGAGGATGAATATGACGAGGAGTATGACGATCAGTACGGTGACCACGAAAACGAAGGAGAGGGAGGTGAAGGCGAGGATGCGGACGAGCGTCCTAAGCTAGCCGAGGGTTTCTACGAGATCGAATCCGTACGAAAGAAAAGAAGTCGCAAGGTTTATTGTTTTTCCTTCGTGTGTTGTATTACTTTCATTCGACTTCTATCTCTATATATGTCTACATTTCTCTGACTTTTTCTGTGTCTGTGAATTCACATCGAATGACTTGCTTTGTGAATCTTTGCTTGGGGGAGAAAGGGTAAAGTACAGTATCTCATCAAATGGTGAGTGCCCTAATCATCTAAGTAGCGATTCATATACAAGTTATAACCTGTAAATTGGAAATCTTGCAAAATGTTAACTTAGATTTGATCATAAACTTCCATTCTTATTCTGAACTTTTTCTTTGAAGGCGTGGATGGCCAGAAGCAGCTAACACTTGGGAACCCTTTGAGAATCTTCTGTCATGTTCGGATGTCATCGATGCATTCGAAGAGAGGTTTTCCTTTTATAGTATGTGCTTTTTGTGTTTGATTATATAAAAGGGGGATACTTTGGGATCCCAAACAAACCCTAAATAACAATGAACGAAATTCTATAGCAATCAACATTTACAAGTCTTTTTTTTTTTTTTTTTATCATTCAAAGATTGAGGTCAGGAAAACAGAGGTGGGGCAAGAAACATAAACGCAAAACTGCAGTTGCTCTTCCACCACAACCAAAAAAGAAGAAAAAGAAGCAACAACAACAACAACAACAACAAGAAGATTCCCCTTCTGACACCTATGAAATTCCTTCTACAAAGGTCAAAATAATCCAAGAATCTTTATCACAGCCTTCCAACAATGATCCCACATATGCAGAAAGCAATGTCAACACAACAAACCATTTGAACGATAATGAATCTTCATTGGTTGAACATCAAATTGGAGAAAAGAAAGAGGCAAATGAGTTAAAACCTCCATCATCAACCGATAAAGAAAAGGAAAATGAGTTTTCTTTAGAAATTCAACAAGATCGATCTGGTGAAGTGGCAGGGGTAAGTTCGTCAAATCATGTCCAAAATGTAAACGGTTTAAAATCAGTTGGAGCTAAGAGGAGGAAGACTGGTGCTGTGAAACGATTTAAGCAAGATTTGAACTTTGTGAGTAGTAATGGTGGAGATGATGTGATTGAAAGAGTAAGCAACACAAATGGTGTGGTCGTTGACCATGGTGTTCAGAACTTTGACCAAGTGAGAATGGTTGTTGACAATGGGGTTCAGAGGTTTGACCAAGTGGGAGATACTTCTAGAAGCATTTATGGTATTACCAAGATTATCAAACCTGTTGAGTATTCAAAATCCACACTCAATGATATGCATGAGATTTTGGTCACTTTTTCTGTCTTGAGGTTAGTTCATATCTTTATTTTATTGCTTGTAAAAATTATTATTTCATAATTAATATAAAAAATATATTTGATATTTTATAATGAGATTACATGTTTGTTGATTATAAGGTCGGATGGAAAAGAAGTGATGGTAGATAACAGATATCTTAAGGCTAACTATCCTCTACTGGTAACCCTCTTCAACTAATATATTAAATATTTTTTTTTTATTATTATTTAAAAGAGTTATGTTTTTTTATATATATGACAGTTGATCAACTTTTATGAGCAACATATTCAGTACTCTGAATGAGGTTTTTGGAAGCAAGAGGGAGAAGTAAATAGAGATGGTTTATTGTATGTATAATTGTAATGCATTTTTGGATTTATCGCATTATGGTTTTGGTTTTGGTTTATGAGCTATTTATTATTGTGCGAAGTGTTGCATGATATTTGTTTATATTGTTGTGTGCGATTTTAATTGAAGAGTTTTAAAAAACTTTGTGTGCTTTATTCGTTGACAGTGTTGTAAAAATCGTAATAGGTTTTTATTTATTGATTTGTAATTAGTATAGCCTAATAGGTTTTTATAAAAGTCTGCCTTATAAACAAATGATCATAAAACTTACTTCATGTAGGGTTTTTACGTATCTTTATAGAAAGAGGGAAAAAGGAGAAAAAGAGGGGTTGATGAGAAATCTAGTGGAAGGGCTTTTTAAGATTCTTAGCTGACAAATAAGTGAAACTTTTTCCATGATTGAAGCTTCATCTTCTCTATGCTTTTTAGTTAACTTAGAAATCATTGAATTTAATATTGAATATGTGATTATTACAGATTAGAATGGAAACATGACTCGTTTTGATTTGAGTTATCTTAAACTATATCATGTGATCATATCCAAATGGATTGTTATCAAAGATTAGAATCCGTGTGAAGAAAATTATCAACTTTATCAAATTCATGAAAAGATTACATCAATAAAATCATCTTTGTTTAACATATGAATGAGTATATAAAGTCTTTAGAACCATCTTTGTGTTGTATATAAATTCCATTTTGTTCATGTGTATGTTGATTGTGGACAATATTCATTGATTCTTTCAATCTACGCTTGAAAAAGATCTTAAAGCATCATATTGAAATAATCAATGATTCTTATTAGAATAAATAAAAAAAAATGTTATGTTAGTTGCTTATGTTTTGATTGAAAATTTTTATCAAGGAAAAAAGTTTGTTGGTTCTCACTTATATTTGAGTTTTTATTTCAACTTTGACCCTATACAATATACAATATATGATGTTTATAGTCAATAATTTTTTAAAGATCCAATCTCTAATAATCCAATAACAAACCCTTACACAAATTTAGTTAAGAACATCAATCCATTCTATTGTCTAAACTCGAAGTTACCATTTTGATTGGATTTTCCTTGAGTAAATTTCGAGAGAAATGATGGTTGATACATGATTTTAGTTAATTGTCACAAATACAACCTTCATATCCAAAGTTGAATACTAACATACCTATATTCCCAACAATATATGATTTGTATTTTGTTCATGTCTTAATCGTATCACAAATGATTGTTGTTATTTTATGCGATGATCATATCCCTCCCATAGCTTTGTTTATAGTTGTATGTCCTTCTGAAGTCAACTTGAGGATGAATTTAATCATTCTACTATTTTCTTGAAAATATTCTTTAATTTCTTGAATTATAAAAAAAGTGCCATGCAAGTACCCATTATATTATATATCCTAATAAATCAATCGTTGTTTTTTTTTTTTCTTATCAAACGTCGGGTCTACATCAAAACCTTTCTTTTTCTTTTCTCGACAGACCCACAAATTTAAAAATATTAAAAGCTCAAAACCAACATATACATTATATATTGCCTACGAGATATTAGAACAAATTGCCATAATGTATCGATCAATTTCTCTCATTAATTAGCTTTTTTAAACTTTGAAGAAGCTCAAAAATGGAAGCCAGAGGTCCATCTCCACTCGTTCCTTTTCTGATGCTTAATGTATTGGCTATGATAATCTTCAGTCCAATGGTGGAAAACCTGGTTGTTATTCCAATCTTATTGATGTTCGTGATATATCTCCTTTCTTCGTTTTTTTCATATCATGCATCTTCTCTAAGATCATATCAGTATGGAGATCATGGTGTTGGTAGTCATGAAAGTGAAGGGTTAGGAGCCTTTGGGGCGTTTCTTATGGTTGCCATATGTGTTGTTCTATGTCGAGTTATATCATGAAGTTGCTTTCGTTGTTATCAAGAACAATGAGATTTGGAATATATGTATACTTCGAGTATGTAAGTATTTAGCCAATGAACTATGCATGTGTAGTGTGTAATGTAGAGTTGTTTGTGATTGGAATCAAGTCTTTATTTATGGCTACATGTCGCCATGCATATGGTAGCCATTGATGACAGGTTTCACAGTTGTAAGTTAGTTTGGTTGTGTTTTTATGTGAAACTGCAGAAAATGGAAATCAAAATTGGGTTATATATAAATCAATGAAATTTTTACTAATTAAAGTTTAATTAGTACTATTTTATGATGTGGTGAAAATTCATAAAATTATGTTTTTATGATACATATTCATATATATAACAAATATAATTTTTTTTTAACAGCAAATTTAATCTAATCTTAAGTTGCTCTTTATCCACGGTTTATGGTTTTCATTCAATTTTGTGAGTGTTCTTTTATGTTTGTGGTTTGATTTTGGTGATGGTGGTGTAAAAACTAAATTGCAAATACAAATTTATAATGATTGAAGTATGTATTAAAGATTTTGATATAATTCATAAAAATAAAATTTTAATTAATAATAAAATGTAAGAAAATGTTACATACATTGCCCATAATTATGACACATCATCGAAAGTGAAAAACAATTAGACTATCAGAGAATCTTTCCTTGATGTAATTAAAAAACCATTCACGTGGTTATTTAACTAATAATTTGCCCAAAAACACAATAAAATATTGGGCAAATGTCAAAAAGAACACACTACTAACATGTTATTTATATATATCAATTACGGAAAAAAAATCACTATTTCTATTAAAACTCTTTCATGATTTAAATACATATGCAAAAACCTCTATTTTAAATTCTCGACTATATAAAGCCTATTATTATTTTAATACATAGAAAAAAATACATATACTAGATGTCTTCTAACGCCAGTAAATCAAAACTAAAATATTTATGATTAATATATACTAACCTCCAAACTAAAATATTAAGCTTCATATGATGATATTATACCACAAATTTGTAACGATTTCCAACATAAAATATTGAAGGAGTCCATTCCTCCCACCCCTTTTAGTTCACTCGTAAGCCCCATATCATTATTTATTTTTTCCCCTCCCATCTCTAACCACTTGGAAATCCATCTCTCATATAAAACTATATTTTGTTTTGTTAATATACTTTATATTCTTTTTTACATCTTTGGATTGATATAAAACATATGGTTATATGTTTTTTAATGTATTTGGATTAATCTTCAACTTGTTATGTATATTTTAATATTTGAACTTGTCGACATCAAATTCTTGGTTTTATATGTGCATGTAGGAAAATAAAAATACATGAAAATTCTAGAAACCAAGTCCCGATGGTCAAACATTGATCTCAACCAACATACTTTGATATAAGAATAGAAGTGCAAGTTACAATTAACCAATGCATCAGGTTTGAGGGATAAACGGCTTAACTAAACTGTTGAAGACTTTTATTCTTGTGATACCACTCACCACATAATGATGTTCCCGCCAATACCACTATCAAACTGTTCTTATCTACCGCTTGACTCAGTCAACTCTTATGGAAGTGTCAACATGGCACATAGTAACCAACAATGGTCCCATCCTTTTTTTTTCTTTTTCATAAATAGTTATATTAAGTTTGAATCATCATAAAAAAAAGACTAATAATATTTATAAATTATAATAAAAAGAAAAAGAAAATAACTTGTGACGATAAGCAACTATCATTTTTTTATATTTGGTCATTTATTTTTTATATTTAAACTTATATAAAATGTTCAAAAAATATCATTACGATCGGTAATTAAAGATTAATGGTAGCCAAAGAAGTCAGAAACTGAGGTAACTTTTAATTACCAATCACAATAATACCCTTTGAACGATTTAGGTAAGTTTTAGGTGAAACTTGTAAAAAAAATGACCCTTATAAGTTATTTTCCCTAAAAACAAACTAGGTTATTTTAAAATTATTTTTTTTATATACATATTTTATATAGGTCTTGTAACTTTTCATTAATGTATTTTATAAGTTAAATACTTTTATTTAATGTATGGATAACACCTTTCAATGCTTAAGAAAAACTTGAAAGAATTCGAATATGGATAACATTATGAAGAAACAAGATTAGGTGCATATAATTTATTATGAACATAAAATATTGTAACATATTTCATTCAATCAATGAACTCTTTTAAGCATGGGCAAATAATGTCAAACACCTTTAAAGTGCATCAACTTTGAGCAAAAGCACAATGAATGTGTGAAACAATAAAAACACATTCAAAATGCATCACCTTTCAACATCACCACAATTAATATGTCAAAACTATGCAAAACACATTTTAAGTACCACATTTTTTATTTCAAAAATCAAATATCTGCAAACCCATAATATATTAGGATTGAGGAACTAAGTCACTAACTAGTTCATTTGTTTTATCTCAAATCCCAAACATTTCACCGAAAAAGACAGGAACTTCAATTTTGCTCAAACAAGTTGAATATATATGAATGGAGGGAAGTTCACGAGCTAACAAATAAGAAAGTTTTGGTATGTTATCTCTGAAAAAGACGTAAATACCTTCATCATCAAATATAATCTTTGAAAATTTGTCTAGTGTAACCCACAAATACAGTATATGCGAATTTAAGGGTTTTGTATAATAATCAAAAAAACAATAAAATGATATACCAACACAACCCTTTGTAACTCCCTAAATGATGTGATATTACAAGACATTGATATCATGATCCAATCATACAAGAATGAATGTAAAACAAAAATATGATTGAAAAAAACCTCATGATTTAGTTAAAAGAAGGGGAAATGAACAAAAATTGTGTTTTTGGCAAATTCTTCTAAGGATTATATGTTATGATGGTGATAGATTACCATTATTAGCATACTCATGAATTGAGACAAAACAAAATGTTTGTATACTTTTGCAAATTTGTAAGCATCAAAGTCTTTTCTCCCACACGCGTAGCTTATTGAGACAAAAAGCCATTTGGATTTTGCCTAAATCACAACACAAGTCATTCATTAAGACTTACTTTGTATATATTATACAAGATACATACACATTTGACTTTGACTTTGACCAAAATTGCAATTTTTTGAAAAGCCTTATAAATAATTTTTGAAAGTACAACATAAATAGAAAGAAATTGATGGAGATTAGGTGAGAACCTTTATGTTGAGTTTTGGTTTAAGAGGACAAGAGATCTTGTTGACCATTGATGACCTGAAAATGCACACTCATAAGTGTTACTTGAATGAAAACTAAATAAAGACTAAATTTATACAAAACAATAATGGTATTGATTTTTTTATTATAGCATTCTATTTTTGTTTCTTTCAATTATAAATTTTTTTTTTAAGTACAATTAACAAGAATAAAATGCTATATGTAGTAGATTTTTCAAAGTATAATGCCTTAATAAGAAAAATATATATATATGAAAAGTAGGTTGCTATTTCTTGTGTACCTTGTTTTCCAGCATAGCTCCATCAGGGATTATAATTTTCTCACCTGGTCTTGCATTGATGGTAACAAATCCCTATTTTTCACAAAATAAATAGACTTGAAATATTGGAAAAACTAAATTTTAATCTTTAATATCATGTTATAAATGAATACTATGAATTTAATCACCAAAAACAATCTCTGTATTCACTCTAAATTAGGGATTCATTGGGACTATATTAGCCCATAATTTTCATTTATAAAGCATAAAGATAAAATTGCAAAATATACAACTTCCTATTTTTTCGTGCTTAGTACACTTCTATAACATTAGTTTTTAATTCTTATATAACGTTAGTTTTCCAAATATGCCCTTATATAATGTTAGTTTTTAATTATATATCTAAATATCCCTTTATGTTATTTTACATTTGTTATATAACTTATCAGCTAGTTTTTACCAAACGTTATTACTGTATCAGCTACCAGCTAGCTTATCAGTCAAAAGCTGGCTTTTCAGCTAGTCTGCCAAACACAGTCTCAATGAATAAAATAAGTAAAAACTAGCATGATATATTTATTATAAAATAATACTTTTTGTACCTTAAGGATGACATCATTTCCAAACAAAACATCACCATTCACCTTCAAATCATCAAGCTCAATAATGCTTGGAATCGACTTAAACCGACTTTCAAAGTCGGATACCTACAAAAATAAAAATATAAGTGTGTTGTTACTAACTAAAATAAAAATCAAAATCATCCTTTAGGAAATAAATAGATAAATAAATAAATAAATGATTTACTACCATTTGGAATTCGGGGCCTAATTTTATAGTAGGATTTGCAGGGTTTGTTCTAGCTTCATTGCGTTTAAGAATGCCATTGTCGCATGTGTATAGATCAGACTACAAAAAAGATATAAAAAAAAATCAGATAACTCAATTATAAAATGATAAAATCATATTGAAATATAACCTTAAAGATAAGTAAATCCGATGTCTCCTCCAATGAAAGATTTCTAGATGAAGGAACGGTTACACCGAATAACTGGAGGGTAAAAACGTCAAATTGCAAAAACTCAGTCTATAATATGTAAACTAATAATGTAATAGAAAACATAAACATATAGATTGTGTTTGTTATATCATAGATTTTGAAGATGAGGATGAGAAGGGCATTTATGTCATTTAACAAATGGGATTTAAAAGAGAAGGAAAAAAAGAAAAAGACCTTTGTTTTGAGATGAATGTCCTTGTTGATGGCTTCGATGTTTATCCACCTGTAAAGAGAAGAGATTAATTATTATTGTAAGAAATAAATAAAAAAATAAATACTACTTCTTACTCACGAGTTCATCATATTGGTGATCTTAGACTTTTCTTCTGACTTCATAGTTGCAAAACACATGCAAAAATACTTGATTAGTTCCAATAGTAAATTAAATCAAGAAGACAATGTAAATATCATACAAGTTTATTAATATCATTGAGGCATTGTTAATCTGAATTAATCCAGAAATCATTAAGAACAAATCACTAAAAACAAAAAATACTTGATTAGTTCCACTAGTTTCCCCTTCATTTGAAACTTGTGACACCTGTAAATCACTCAATGGTTAGTTATGTTTTCACATTGGTAAATTAAATATAAGAAAAGGACATTATAGTAATTACCTCCATGCAATACTCAATGTTCTTCTGGATAAGATGATTTAAAATCTCTAATACATATCATAAGGATCCCAAAATTATATAGTTGGTTGTTGTTTAATTGTTTAATTTATAACATTTTTCCCAGGATAAATGATAGCCACACTCATATATATATATATATATATATATATATATATATATCTCTTAAGCTCATTAAGTCAAAAAGAAAATAACAATTATAAATTTAAAAAAGGATACTTGGGTCCACAACTTGAGCCAAATTATCTGAGTTCAGCAACAAGATGTACTCTTTACCCTGAAAAGCAAGATTGAGATTATATATTGTCAATTTTTAGAAATGTAAAAAGTTAACATAAAAAAGATATAAAAACTAAAAAAAAGTGGTCAACTGGCTTTACCTGTAATAATAATTCATCAAGTTTGCCACTCTTCTTCAAGGAAAGCAAAGCCTCCTTCTGATCAAAAGCATACCTTTTTGCAAAAAGAAGGATATAAGAAAGAATTTAAAATAATTATAACATCTAGATATCCTTAGAACATTAATTTTACTCATTAAAGTAAAGAAACAGAAAGATCATACAGTGGTTTATCCTTAGAACTTTCTTTGACATCATTCTCTGAAACTTGATCCTATAACAAACACATAATGTCATTGAGAAGTGACAAGATATGATAATAGAAAAAATAAATAGATAACAAGCTGATGTAATATGTTATAAGAAATAAAAGAAAAAGCACCTTCACTACACAACTTATATTTTTCCCGGATTGTTTCTCCAAAATCTATATATCAAAAATCGAATATTATTAGACATGTGAATGCAGGATAATATTCAAATTGGATTCGATTCGATTCAGTTACCTTCAAGGTCTCATTATGTGTGCTTGCAGCATTCATCAGAATCAAAGGAATGTTGCATCCATATTTTACATTCAGAGACTACAGAATGATTTTTAAATGAAAATTCATAATGATAAATCCAACATAAGATCTTCAAAATGGTAGAAATCAAAAGAATAACCTCAATATAATTGACAAGTAAGTCTAGACATGTCACTCCATTAGATATCTCAATAGCAGATCTGCATCAAGTATGGGAGAAGAGAAGAATTTGGAAACAGTTTTTCATATTTCTCTTATGAAGAAACATAAAAAATGATAACTATAGAGATGCAGGAACTTAATTTGTCATAAAAAATACATACTTTGGCCCATTAACACCCATCTTTGTCCCTTCATTGTCATTGATCTTGAATATAACAAGTTTATCCAACAGCTCTGTAATCTTTAAGGGATCTGTATCATAAAGAATATTACAATTAAATGAATTTGGGCATGAAAGAGTATTGAGTGAAATAAAAATTGCAACTTCAAACCAAAATTAAGTAATTAAATAAACATTTACTAAAATTAGACAATTACCAGAAGAAACAGGCAATAAGCTTTCATATGATAGGAGGAACAACTCATCATCTGTACCATTTATTTTAATCTTTTCAATTCGTTGAGCAGCCTCTCTTCAATCCATAAATCATTCACAACAAAAGTTGTTATTCAATAAATATGTGCTCGAAGTCAGACATATGAATGACAAATATAGATGGGGTGTTCAATAACAGCAATTTGCTATACATTATCTTACCCAATTTTCGGTTCTTCTTCTTTGGTTACCTTTCCTTTAGCTGCAGCAAGCTTCTTTTGCTCGTATTGGATGGTTTTTGTAATTAGGTTGCAGAACAAATACACAAACTCAACTGAATCGTTTGCTGGAACAGGGTATGTGATTTTCTTATATGTTTCCAGTGGCATACTTGGATCCACCAACCTGACATTGTAGATTAATGTCGTTAATCAATCAACTGTTTATGTTTATTTACTTCAACAACAAAAACAAGGAAAAAAGCAGCTCATTTCCCCAAATTCGGATGCTAAACTGGAAGTGATATGATGAAGAAGAAGTAAACATAAATGCTAACCCGACTATTGGAATCTGCAACCTAGAAGCTTCAAGAATCACAGAAGACTTCCTTTCCGTATCGAAAATCACCACACAGTCTGGCGGATAAACGGAAGTCAGATTGAACTTCTTATTCCTAGAACGAAACTTTTTGGGGCTCAAACTGTTGGTTAGAAACCCTCCAAGACGCCACGAGTTGTCATTGCGGCAGCCAGTGGTTTTAATCATCTGCTCAATGATTTCGTCAACTAATGGATTGGTGTTCACGAACAGAAACCTACCATTCTCACGAACAAGATTTCCAATAAAATTGCAGGCGCTACGTAAGCAAACAAGGGTTTTGTCAGAGTCGATAATCGTCATTCCATTTCGAGCGCCATAAGTGTAGATTTTGAAATGGTTCTCAGCTACTCGGCGACCTAAGTGAGCGTTTGTGCTTAGGAGCTTTTGAATAACAGCCGAATGAATCGTCATTTGCTTCAAAACTACAAACTTTCTATTATCTTTTTCGCTCTCTAAACTCAACGAACCAGTTGGTGTATTAGCTTCTTCGATTTGTTATGATCTCCCGCTTCTAGGGATTCAGCGTCCGAATTCCGATTTGCAGAATGGTGGAGTTCGAGTGTATGTGTGTTTGTGGTTCTGGTGCCGTGTTACGGCGGAGAGGTGACCTGCCAGGGATTGTAAACGACAACACTTTGGTTTAACAGCGGGAATGTTTGCATTTAGGTCCTTGAAGTTTGGTATGTTTCTACTAAAAATATCATTCCACTAAAAATATCATTCAATTTTTTTAACATCAATTTTTTTTTTTACTCCAACCACACACTAAAAATATTTTTTCATATTATAATATAGAATAGAATAATTATTAAAGTTGTAAAAGTTATAAAACTAATCAAAAGAATATTAAACAATTCAAAAAGTTGTTTTTGTGTGATGAATAGTATTACGCCAAATATAGAGGCCACTATTCAATCCCACCATTTTTGTGTTGAGTTTAGTGGTTCATTGGAACACATTTTCACACCAAAACACTATTTTTGTGTATTCATTGGAGTTGGTCTTAGGTCGCATTTGGTTTGAAGAGAATGATTGAAATTCGAAGGAAAATGATTCCATTTTCTTCGAATTGTTACCTTTGGTTCAAACATAAGGGATGGAAAAGTAATCCTAAATGAAAAAATATTCCTTCATATAAGGGAAAATATTTTCCTTCATCAAATGGACGGAATGAATTCTTTACTAACATAGAAAGTGAACAATTACTATTATACCCACAAAACCCTATCTCACTTAATAACTCTTCTTCGTCAAAATAGAAGTGCAGTCGAAACAAGAACTCGTCTTCTCCACAGGAACTTGTCTTCTCCATTTGTTCCTTGTCTTTTTCTGCTTTCTTCCGTCAGGTAAGTCAAACTCGATATCTCTCACTCTCGCTCTCTTTCACTCCCTCTTAATTTCTTCCATTTCCCACTCTTGCCATCTCACACTCTTGATCTCTGTTGATGTCGATGTTGTTAAAATTGAAACTGTGAAATGTATTTTAAAATCAATGTTGTTGTCCATCTCAAACTATCCTTGTTCAGAATCTCTATTAATAAATGTGATGAATCGATTGTGATAATCGAATTTATGTGAAAATCGAATTCACGTTAACGAATGTGATGAATCAATTGTGATGTCTTTCAAAAAAATGAATCAATTTTGCTATTTACATTCTTCTTCTTTTTCTTGTGTGTTCATAATAGTAGCAACTGTTTTATGATCTTGCTTTTTTTTACAGCAACTAATGTTATCTCCTTAAAATGTTTTACTGGATGGTTTTTGAAATATATGGTTGATGGTTTGGTTGATTTAAAATAAAATTTTTACTGTGTATTTTTAGGATGCTGCAACACTAACCTGTATGATGCTTAAGGAGTATAAACGTCTTCTAAAAAAGTTTGATTGGGTGGCTTTAGTGATTAAGTTATGGCTTATTGGGTGTAACACCTGTTTTAGGTATTAAATAATTTACATGATTTTTAGGGTTTGTGCATGGACTCGACGAGTTTGATGCCCCAACTCGTCGAGTAGAGGCCATCTCATGGACGCGAGGTCAGGACCTACTCGACGAGTTAGAAGTATCGACTCGGCGAGTAGGAGCTGAAGAGATAAAACCCTAATTATAGGGTTTACACCCTATATAATCTCCTTAAGGACCTTCGGGTTGACCCTCTATCAGCCTCCAAACCCTAGGAACGTCTGCGCTAAACCCTAATCCCCATTCTCTTTCATTTTGTGGGATAAAGTGTATTGTGAAGTTTAAAAAGAAGGAGACAGTGAGAAGAAGAAGAAAATCCAGCAAACCAAGCCCTCATTCTTGAACTTGACCGCTTTGTAGACTGTGGTAAGTCCCTAATATTCTATTTTTATCTTTGGACATGGCTAGATCTTGAGTTTACTCTTCATTTTCTTTCATCCCTATTGATTGCATGCATGAGGTTCATAAAGTTTGCAACTTTATGAATCTCCAGGGCAAAATAGTCCCAAGGTGAGCTGGATCTAGCTTTTGATCAAGCAAGGATACCATGCAAGAGTTTTAGAGCATAATTTCCCCTTTTTGGCCATTTTGACCTAAAGACATGCATTGGACATGCATGTCCATAAAGCCTCCATCTTTGGAATGTTTTGAGGACTAGAAACTCCTCTAAAAAGGAGGGATTCCAGATCCCTAAATTTTTTGGAATGCATGTCAAGACTTTGAGCTTTCCAACCTTGGATAAGGACCTTAGAGCATTTGGAGTGGTTATAGAGGGTAAAGTTGGAAGCTTTATCCATCTGGACACCTTAGGGTTTCAGATTTAAGCCCTGGAGTCCCTGCATTCGGTGAATCATCATAGTAAGCAAACAGGGAGGGGGACTCAACGAGTTGCCCTAGCAACTCGATGAGTTGGATTGGGTTTCCCTGTCTACTGGATATCAAGTAAACTCGTCGAGTTGGCTAGGGTTTGTTCAAGTTTTTTGGACTCGATAGGACTCGACGAGTTGCTAGATGCACTCGATGAATTTAGGGTCAACATTGACTGTTGACCTTGACGATTAACCTTGACTTTGACTAGGGTTGACCAGGTTGACTTTGAGGGTAATTATGGGATTGTAATAAATTAATCTTATGATGCATATAGGGAGTTGAGTTGGAGTTGCGGGTTGGAACTTATTGAATCTTATCTTGTCAGCACAATATTCGTGAGAGGTGAGTCTCCCCACCATGCCAATGGGTCGAAGGCACCAAGGTTGACCCATTATTTGTTACGTATGTGCTATTAGGTTATGTGATATGTGATGTACTAGTTGTATCTATGAAACTTGTATGGAAGACCTCGGGGGGTTCCCGAGGCACTTAGGTATAAGATAGTGGAGGGTTTCCATGACATCCAAGTAAAGAGCTCAGGGGGTTCTCGAGGCATTTAGGTGTAAGACATTGGAGGGTTTCCCTGGCATCCTAGGTCAAGACCTCGGGGGGTTCCGAGGCATTGAGTTAAGACCATGTGGGGGTTCCCAATGCACCCAAAGTAAGACCCTGGAGGGTTTCTAGGGCTTCTTTATAAGTGGTATGCATGATTTATATGATATATGTAGCTTTTATGGCTAATATGATAAGTGTTATGTGGATTGTATGTACGGTATGCTCTAGGGAACTCACTGAGTGTTAGCTTACAATTTGTGGATTTGTTTCAGATACATATGAGCCCAAGGGCAAGGGCAAAGCTTGATGGTGCGGCGTGCACTCTCTCAGGCGTTTTCTTATGGGACACTCTGATAATTTGAAATAAAAATTGTAATTGATATGAGTTTTGAAAACAACTGTATTTTGATTTCGTGGTTTATGGAAGTGTATTCTAACTAATAAAAAAATGAAAAATTTCCTTTGAAAATTTGGGCCGTTACAAGTTGTTATAAGAGTCTTGGTTTGAGGAATTCAGGCACACCCTTGGGTATGTCAGGACTCAAACTGAGGAAATGATAAAAATTGTTTTCAAAATAATAAATAAAAGTTAAAACTTTTACAGTATTGAAAATATGAAAGTGTAACACGTGTGATTAGCTGGGCCAAATAAGTGTTTCCCTAAAATGTTAGCCATGATATACTGATATTTGAGCTATGATAATCGTATGAAACTTGTTATGTGTATGCTTTTAAAATTGTATACGGTTAGGAGCTTATATGCTTAGAATGATTAATTTGGCCTTATTTCCTGTTCCTCGTTTAGTTGTGGTCCTAGGGTAGAATCTATTATTTGAAAGTCTATTTGATCATTTTCTGTATATAATTTGCATGCATAAGGCAACCATTTATGATTGATATGGGCAAAGGAAATCTTAGGACATCCTAGGATTTGTGGTATGCAGTAGCCTATGAGATACGGTTAGATTCGGGGACGAATTAGGGTTATCAGGTATAGCCTTGGGAAAGGTACAAGTAGGTGTGAAATGTAGTATTGGGCCCGTACTATTGAAAGCACAGGACCTATACTCGAACTAATGATAAACCTGGAAACTCTAAGGAGGACCGGTATGGGAGGATCCCCTCTATTGATATCTTAATCATTATATTTTATCATATTGCAATTTAGTATGGTGGTTACACGATTTAGAGGAGGAGGATCATGATCTGGGTCTGGGGTAGGCGACACTTCTGAGCCCATTAACGAGAGGTTGCATGAGCTCATCGTAGTTGAGGTTACGAGAGGCATCCTTGATGCTACCCCAATTATCTTTAGGACAGTCAAGGAGGGTATGATGGAGATCATGGAGGAGAGGCTCGGGGAATTCAGAGCCGAGATTGTTGGGGGCCAGGTCGGGGCCCGAACTCCCTCATTTCGGGAGTTCAAGGCGTGTAGGGCGCCAAAGTTCTTCGGGATCAGGGACCCCATTGTTAGTCGATGTTGGGTGGCGGATATTGAGAACGCCCAACGTACGAGTTCTTGCCCTTAGGCAGCTAAGGTGGTTTTTTCTTCGTGTATGTTGAGAGATAAAGCCCGAGACTGGTGGGAAGAGGTGACTAGTCAGGTGGGAGCAGCCGATGTGGCTGAGATGACATGGGTCGATTTTGTTCTGTGGTTTGATCTGGAGTTTGCACCATCGATCAAGGTGCAACGACTAGTGAGGGAGTTTCATGACCCCATTAAACGGTATTCTTTCAATTCTATATTGTGTTATGTTGGTCTTTGAATGTGTTATGTTGATGTATAGAAGTATATTGTTATTATATTATACAAAACTAGTTTATAATCCGTGGGAACCACAATTACAAAATTAATTAAACTTTTATAGTACAAACTCAAAATTATTAATCAATTATTTTAAATAAATTATTAATTAAGATATATTTTTAGTTATATAAAATTATAATCATTGATTTGAATAAATACTTAACCTTATAATATGTATTAATTTTATTTTAATTTTTATTTTAATGTTATTAAATTAATGTAATTAGAGTGAAAATTTTAAATTTTGAAATTTAAATGAAGAATCAATAAGTTGACAAGTGACATGACATTAATTAGGAGGTCTAAGAGGGCGACACATGATAAAAGAAGAATAAACTTATTATTTTATTAAAATAGAGAGAATAGAGATTTAATGTATTATTTTAAATTTGTTAATTTATAAACGTGTTATGTTAATGTACCAATTAAATGTGTTGTGTTTTAGATTGATGATGAAGATGTGCTTGTTGACAACACTCAAGTTGAAAACAAAACCGGAACAAGTCAAACAACAAACATGAAAAAAGTAAATATGTCAAAAAGGTGGCTTGTTGGGTTGATTATGCAAAAAGTGTGGCACGTTTCTCAAAATCGAATCCGACAAAAACGATACTTCTTGCATGATTAGACATACAAAAATATGTAAAATGAACCCAAAAAAATTAGAAAAAAAAAAAAACAGAAAATCAAACCACTTTAGTATTGGGACTTGGAAGCATGATGAGAAAAAAAAAACTTTGTTAAACTTATTTTAGTCAGAGAATTACCGTTTAAGTTTGTAGATAATAAATCATTTATTGAGTATACAAATGCATTGAATGGGGATGTAGTTTTTACATGTAGAACCACAATTTCAAATAGAGTAATTGATTACTTTCTTGAAGAAAATGCAAAGTTGTTTAAGTTATTTAGTAATCCCCCAAGCAATGTGCATTTAACCATCGATTGTTGGACAAGCTCATGTCAAAGGCCGAACTATATGGTGGTCACGTCCCATTTTATTAATGATGATTGGACAATGCACAAAAGAATTATCAACTTTAAATCTTTAGATAATCATAAGGGAGAAGACATTTGAGCGTACATTGTTGACTTGTCTTCAAGAGTGAGGTCTTAATAATGTAATGACCATAACCATAGACAATGCTAATGCAAATGATAAAGCAATTGAAAGTCTAATGAAAAACTACTAAACTTGTATGACAAAGGGAAACAATTACACGTAAGGTGTATGACCCACATCCTTAACCTTATTGTTAGGGATGGGTTTGATAAACACCAATCTAATATTAAGTGTATGCAAAAGACCATTAAATACATTAAGAACTTCACACAACGAATTCAAAGGTTCAAAGAATGCATGGAATATCTAAATGTGGAATCCAATAAGTTTTTGTGCAAAGATAACCAAACCGGATGAAACTCCACATATGAGTTATTAAAGATTGCAGTGGAGTTGGCAAAGGTTTTTGGCAAGTTTGAAGTTAAAGGTAATTTTATATTCCATTCCATTGTTTTTGTTTTTTTTTAATTATAGTTTCAGTATGTTTGCATAATTTTAGGCAACTTTAAACTGTCATAACGTTTTCATTATTTGTCCGATTAGTCCGATTTTTTTTCTAGCTTGTAGTTCATAATTTAAGCTATTGTTTACATATTATATGCTATTTTTGGTTATATATTCAATGATATATCTGCCCTTAAACATGGGGTGTTGAAGCTGATTTTTTTTTTTTTTTTTTTTTAATGCATGTTTGTAGAATTTTAGACGACTTTGAATTGTCATAACGTCTTCGTTATTTGTCCGATCAACCCAAATTTTTTTTTCAGCTTGTAGTTTACAATTTAAGCTACTATTCACAAAGCTTATATGCTATTTTTGGTTATATAATCAATGAGATACAAACTCATAAAATAGGGGTTACTAAAGCTTTAAAAAACACTAATATTTACTTTATTGTAATAGATCCTACGTATGTTCGTGATGTTTTGACCCCTGTAGAAGAATATTTCAATATTTGTAGAGCTATAGTTGGATTTATTGAGAAATTCAAAACCGACATAGTATCGACGTCAACGAAATCGATGAAACATCATTCTTTTTTTTTTTTTTTTTTTTTTGGAGAAATATGTGATGTGTACAAACACATTACAGAATGGACAACGACTCCCTAATAATGTTCGATTAGGAAGGACATGACTGAAAAATACGATAAGTATTGGGGCGACCTTGAAAAAATTAAATGACTTTTTGTATTTTGCGGTCATATTAGATCCATGATTCAAGTTTGATTTTCTTCAACAAGTCTTTGAGAAGTTGATTAAGTTGAAGAATACACAAAAAGATCATATGCTCAACTTACAAGTCAATTCGAAGGCTAAGGCCTTAATACAGGGTATTCAAAAAAGATTTGAGATTTTTTTTTTTATTTCTACAAAATATAGATCAAAGTTTGACTATACGACTCTTCTCAAAGTCAAACACATGTTCATGAAGATGTAGTTGTGATTGATGACGAGAACGAATTTATTGGCGATTTGATAGTACAAACATATTACTGATCAACATCAATGGAAACGGAGTTGACATGATACCTAAACGAGCAGTTAGTTAAGTAAAATAAATATCTTGATATTATACTTTGGTGGAAACAAAACGCATTTCGTTACCAGATTGTATCCTGTATGACGAAAAGTATAACTTTATTATTTGTATACTTTTTATAATTATATTTTAACACTTTCTATGTTTATGTTGATAGATTAGAAAGTTTGGGATTGTAAATCTCTACCGTGGCGTTAGAGACAACTTTAAGTACAAACAGGTGGATATCAGATCCATATCGAACAAATTTGTCCGCAAACATTGCAGAGGTTTTAGTTTACACCCAAAATTGGGTAAGAAAATCAAGAAAGTCAATCGTGGACAATATTTGATAAAATTATGAAAGACAACGAGTTTGCGAAAGCTTTAGAATAGCCGATAAACAATGAAGGTGGAAAGGGAAAACAACCAATCAATATTCTCGAACAGTTTGTGTTTCACAAATGTTATTTTGGAGATGGTTAAAAACTTAAGATTCATATTTTATTTTGGGTGTTGAATGTTTAATGTTTAACTTATATAATATATATGGATTTTTGGGTGTTTAATGTTTAGTGTTTAGTATGTTGCTTTATAACTATATTTCGTGTTTGGATTTTACATTCTTATATGTCAATAATAATTAATTCATGTTTACATTCTTACTACACAAATTCTTATTTATTTATTTATTTTGCACATTTGAAACAATTATGTATACTTTGCATTATTTTTAGTCACCAAATTTGTGTTTTTAAAAGATTTGTTATGGAATCATAAATTACAAAAGTCATAAAAAATACAATGTTTATAATCATATTGTAAATGTTATTCGAATTATAGAATCATAATACAGTTTATTCAATTATTTTCAGTTATATTAGATCCTTAATCATCTTGTACATGTTATTCGGGTTATTTGGGTAAAAACCAAACCGAACCGATTAATACTGGAATCGAACCGAGCACGTATTGGTTATTTTGTCCGGTTTTCGGTTAATGCAATTATCCATATTTAATTTTCGATTATTCGGGTTTGGATTGGTTCGGTTCGGTTCCAACCCTAATAACATCCATAGTTGGTAAGTAATGACTCTCTTCTCCCTAGTGTATTAGTTATACGTGGTAAGTGCAATGACAATGTTCATTGTGGTGTTAACTAACAAAAATCATAATTGCTGATATTTTAAAACCAAAATAAAAAATTAATTTGCTTACTAAAATTTTTAATGAATTAAAGAACAAATATTGAGTTATTGGTGAATTTTTCCTTTTTAAAATTGACAAATTAATATATATATATATATATATATATATATATATATATATATATATATATATATATATATATATATATATATATATATATATATATATATATATATATATATATATATGAAAAAAATTAATTTACATTTGTTTTTGGGAATAAAGAATAAAGAAACGATAATAAAACCTTGGCTAAAATTGATTTTGTAGGGAGAGAGAGACTCGCCACCAATTCTCCGCAGGCCGAGCACTCGGCATGGTGTTTGCCGAGCCACTCCCACCAGCCCACATTGTTATCAATGTTATGATCGTCACCCAACATCTTCTATGATTTCGAGGAATAATCGAATACGAAGGCGAAGCTGTTGCAATGATTTTCCCCGATGAATGAACATTATATGAATCCTAACAGGTAATCGGTCAAAATTTTCAGTAATTTATTAGCTGTGATTGTAATTTTTCATTTTGGTACCGCAATGCTAATACGACTGTCAGCAGTCGTCGTCGTAATATCTATGCTCCGTATGGATTTCGAAGTGGATGGCCTTCCTACTTCATAACTCTATAATTTGCAATCCTGACGTGATAGTTTCCGATTCCTGAATATATTTATGCTTTGATTTGGTAGCACTCGCATAGAGTTCCATGTTAAAGTCCAAATACATTAAAATCACAACTAGTAACATGCTTATAGAAATAGTGTCAGTGTTGAATCTGGGAGGAGTCCATTTTTAAATTTGATCCTATAGCATTCTAGATTTGAACTGATTGCTGTTTAATATGAGGAATGGAGGGAGAATTCATTTATCTGAATGGACACTGAAATGCCTTAGTTTTGAATGAAACTATCTGAATTATGGTAAATAGATATACTCATCAATCTAACAGCATATCAGCTTGGACAATTCTAAATACATACAAAATCTCTCACTTATATTGTGACAAACATCTTTTACACATCTCTCCTTGATCTTCAAAAACACCAGTATCTTTTACACATCTTTCACTTATCTTCAAAAATACAATCCTTTTGTCATTTTTTACAATAATCAATATGAAACCACACTTCTAACATCACTCTGTAATAAATAAAAAAATCTCAAATCCTCACCTGAAACTTTGAATGGAGAAAAGAATGAAAAAAAAAAATCACATTCTTAGCACTCATGTAATCAATCAATTAATTACAGCGGATTTCTGCTTTCTTCTGCTTAATTCCGCTTAAAAAATAAATAGTTTCATTCTATTTGCTGCAACAGGAAATGAAAATCTGATCTTTGACGAAGGAGGGGTGGTGGATCAATTTCAGATAAATCAATATCAAGGAAAGATTGGGATATTTCTTCCAAAGAAAACGGTATGCTGAATTTTTTAAAACAGTTGTCAGTTAGTAATGACTAAATTACCCTTTTTTACTTCCAATTCATGTGTTAGTTTTGAATGTAAATTACCTTGAATCCACATCAAGCAAGAAAGAATTGTTGGGCATGCTAACTGAATCTTCTGCCATTAGTGATCTCATCTTGCCAATTACCTAGAATCCATAAAAAAAATTATTTCCTTCCATTTTTAAGTAAAATCATGTCAAATATTGAAATCATTTATATATTCCTTACCTCTTGAGATAATCCTTGAGTTCCATATTTGTCATCCCAAAACATAGTTCCAATACGGTATATTTGTGGAACACTCAACACCTATTTCAAAAGGAAAAAAAGAGAAATAAAGCAAAGGTTACTTTTTGGTTAGTTTTTTAGATGTAAATCTTGAAGTACACTTTAATATCTATTTATTTATGTAGATAAAAGAATTGAATAAATAAAAGTGTAACGTTGCTATTATTGGTAAGGAATTGTAAGTACATTGGTATTATCTGTAAATAAATGTAAGTATGTTGCTATTATGGTTACATATTGCTATTATCAGTAAAAAAAGTTAAGTACATTCCTATTATAAATTATAAGTAAATAAAAGTATGTACATTCCTATTGATACTATGAGGTAATAAATAAAGTACATTTTCTATATTAGTAAAAAGAGTAAAGTATGTTGTTATTTCCTTTAATTTTCTGTAAATAAAAAGAAAGAAAACATGTAGGTGAACATCTTACCGAACAAAGTTCATTTGTGATCTCCTCCATGGACTTTTGAGTCTTTTGGTGTGATACCAATAACCCAACTGCTTGCCTTATGTGCCTTAACTCATCCCATGAAGATCCAGCAAACTATATGATTATAACGTATAATATCACACAATTAATTATTATCCCGACACTTAATTGGATCTTTTTTAAGGTGTGTTTGTTACATGACTAAACTAGATTTCTTAAGCTGTTTTTGATGATGAGGGTATTTACGTCTTTTGTAGACACAAGAGGTAGAGAGCAAGTCCCTAGTCCACCTTTTTGGGTGAGACATAGATTTGTAGTTTTTGTCTCATTGACATTGGTCATTGTCTCACCTTTCCTGATGGGACAAAAAGCTCTAACTTTTGTCTTATTGACATCAATCCCTGTCCCACCTTTTTTGATGGGACAAAAGCTGTAACTTTTGTCTCATCGACATCAGTCCCCGTCCCACCTTATTTAGTGGGACAAAAAGCTGTAACTTTTGTCTTATTGACATCAGTGTCTGTCCACCTTTTTAGGTGGGACAATTGTTTTTTACTTTTTGTCCCATTGACATTAGTCCCGGTCCCAGTCCCAGTCCAATACATGCCAAACACAGTACAACATGCTATGTTCTGTTCCAACCTGTGTAACCAATCGGATCCAAGTCATCTAGAGATGGTTTGAAGGAATAATAATTACCTGATCGGTTGCTTTCTTACACCATTGTTCAAGTTCATGCAAACCCGATTTAACATATTCTCCATTACTAAACGAGCAACATTCACGCCGAAGCAATAAGCTGCAAATACCACAAGATATCAAATATTCGAAACCTAAGTAATATACTAACTAGTAAAACATCTTGTTCAAGTATTCACTAGAGGCATTACCTATTGAAGAACTGGACATCTATGAACGAGAATACTTGACTGAAAATTTTCCTTGTGATTATTGAAGGAACCTAAAGATATCACTATTATCAGTAAAGAAATGAAAGTACATTGCTATTATGAGATTTCAATTGCAAAAAGAGGATTTAACTTTTTCTTGCTTACATAGTTTTCAGACAGTATGCCCAAGGTGTTGTCCAAACTATTAACGATGCTTTGCCAGTGTATAATTGATGCCTGTTGTTTTGCCACAATATTTGAAAGAATATTTCTTGATGCCCCTCTTGTTGGTCTCACCCTAGTAGATCTTGGTGCCTATTAGTGTATTTGATGGTTAATGTGTAGTTTTAATAATAGTAACATTAATAACAATAAGAATAGTAATAATAATAATAACAATTTTACCTGAATGCATGAATTCAAAAACGGGCTTATCTCTTTCTTTAAGCTGTCACGAATCATTCCATACAATTTTTCTACACAAGCTGTTAGATGTTGCTTGAACAAAAGTGCAGGATATTTGGCTTCTATTTTTGATTGTGCACTCGGCTTCCCTTCCATTCCACTATATCCACTAGAGATACCCATACCCATAGGAGATGTACGAAAACCCTACAAGAAATAGCAACATACTTTTATTAACTTCTATATTATAGCATCCTACTTTCATTTCTTTTTATTACAACATTGCACTTTCAGTTCTTTTCTTATTTAGACATTATTATACTTTGAAAAATCTACCAAAGTATAAACATTGCACTTTCACTTTTTTTTTTCTTCTTCTTCTTAGTACATTATTGTTTGTACTTCATTGACATTGCTACAATTTGGTATATTTTTAAAAGTAAAATGCTATAATAATAGGAATAAGTGAAAGTGAGATGCTATAATAAGCAAATTATGAAAGTACATTGCTAAAAGAGCTTACTTGTGTCATTCTACCAAACAATGTGGTAGGTGAGGCGCGATTACGATGTGGAGACTTATAAGGTGAACCACTTGCTTTGATTGTACTTTGCAGTAGGAACAAAAGAGTTGAAGTTGTTGATAGCCAGTATGCTAAATCTTTGATGTTGTCCTGAGTCTTCAGTAATAATATAGAATGCTTTTGATTAGTTTCAATACAAAACAAATACAACAAGAAACAAGTAGACACTAGACACTAGACACATCATCCTTTTAAGGGCAATTTGCAAGAAATAGCAACGTACTTTACCTTCACTAGTCACTACCAATATAAACAATGTTCTTTATCTTTTGCCCTTAGGTAAAAAATGTAAGCATGTTGCTATTATGGGCAAAAGATAAAGAACATAAGCAAAAGTATATTGCAAATTTTCATTCTTTTAATAAATGAAAATGAACATTACCTCTATCGAAGATCGAATTGTGTGAATAATTCTATCAAAAATATGTGTCTTTTCTGCCTCAAATGACCTCCACTGAACCAATGTTTTATACACAATACATGCTGCAACTGGTCTTGTTTTGTCAAATCTCTTATCTTCCAAAAGACACTTGATTAAAACATCATGGTTCTCCTGGTTGTGGGAAGCACAGATATGGAATATCAATAATTGGAGAACAATTTAATAGCAATTTACTTTGAATTCTTACAATTTTTTTTTTAATCATGGTTTTTCTGGTTATGCATTCTAAATTCATACCTGTTGTCTGTCTGTAAGAGATTTTTGTTTTGTTAGGGATGATGGGGTGTTTTCTAACTCCTGCAAAAATAGAAATTATTTATCGTTATAATATTTCTTATGAGGACATTATACTTAAAAATTACATTGCTATAATTGAGTAGATTTTTCAAAGATTCCTTCTTTACCTTTGTCTTTTCTTGATCCACATGTGGTGTTTCAAAATCATCCTTCTTTTCATGTCCATTATTCAAACTCTGAAATATCATATTAGATCAATATATATATATTCTCAAGCGCCCATACATAGGGAAAGGACGAAATGGTCAATTTACCTGTAGTTGTGGTGATACCTTTTCAGGGGTGGTTATCTGTTCCACCACCACCACCTTTTGGTTTCGAAGGAATTCATTTTCTGACTCTAATTCTTTGATCTTGCTTTTGAGGCTGAAAGAAAGTGAAACATTAAGTTTCTGAATCAATGGCAACTCTTCCATTTAACCTAAATACAATAAGGCCCTTTAAAGTTTTACTCTAGCGTTTTAGTGGTAAATATTGTCTTCCCATTATTTACCCTTCATAATACTTTTGATCCTAACTTCTATGTGCCTGATTTTTTAAAATTCTTTTGGTTTATTGAAATAGAGTCCTAAACATAACACATAATTACAACATGTGAACATTAAGTAGATTAGCTTTTTGGCACATTGGACCTTGAAACCCTAGAAATTAGAATCTTAACAAATGGTTAATGCTCCAGATGCCACCATATTTAAAGAACTTAAGATATGAAACATGTAATTGAGTAGAAAAGAAGGTAAATAATGTTAGAAAAAAAAATATTTTGTGTACTCTTACTTTTCAGTTTCTTCTGTGAGGTCTTCATTAGTTGAAGCAACCAATGCTTCTTGTCTCAAAACTTGATTTTCTGATTCGAGGTTGGATAAGTTTGCATCTAACCTGATAATGTGCGTATAAAATACAAAGTCAATAAATAGCAATGTACTTTCATATAAATAAATAAACTTAAGCTTTATATGGGTGAGTTTCTTTTTCACTAAATGTAATACTAAAAAACATAAAAAGAAAGAAAGTCATGGAAATGAGGCTTCCCCCATTAAGCCCTAACCTTTCATTTTCTCAAATATTTTTTTATTTGGACAACACAAAAAAGAAAAATGGCTTATTGTGGTTTAGCTACCTTTCAATTGTCTCCTGAAGACCTGAGATTTTTGCTTGTGATTCCTCCAACTCTTTGAGTCTATTTTTGCTCTCATTGTCAACTTCATTGAACTTCTTCTCAAATTCCTCAACTCTCTTCTTAAACTCTAGAATTTCATCCTGTATATAGAAGTATAGTATAAGGTATCCACTCATGCTGGTTTAATATTTGGCTTTTTGCATATACAAATGATCTTTTAGAATGAAAAATAAAATTAGATAGGTGATTAATAAGAAAGTGAAATACCTCCAGTTTATGATTTCGATCTGTTAATTCCTCCAATTTAGTATTGTCTACAACGGGTACTTCTTTAATGACTGGAGGGGCTTGTTCAATAGCTATTTTTGCTGCTTCTTTCTCATGAACAATTTGTTTATGTGCTTCTTCTAGTTTCCCTTGCATTTCTTGCAAAGCATTCTGCAACTTTGTGATTTCTACTCCCTTTGCTTCTTCAAGATCAACCTGAAAGTAGCTTAATCTTTAGAAAAAATCACATTTTTCTAGCAACACCCTTTCATTTATTTACATAAAAAACTGAAATTATATAAAAAAATATACCCTCAAATGCTTTTCAAAGTCTAATCTCCATGTCAGCTCTTCAACTCGCTTCTCCAGTTTATCCTTAGCTTCTCTAAGTGCTCCAGCATCTCTTGCAGCCTGTGACAACATATTACAGTTTTTCAATTTCTATTTATTTTTATAACTCAAAGTATTTAAGTCAAATTGTATTATATAATTCTTAGATTTTAGAGATAAAGATTCACTCACCAGCTTCAACATTCTTAGTTCTTTCCTTGCTACCTTTGATCTCCATAGACATTGAAGTGTAAGAGTTGCTTTCTGCTTCTTCTTATATTCAGAACATGCATGGAATCTCCTCCATTCAGTCTGCAAATCAAGAACAAAAGTCATTTTTTGCCCTTGAGTTTCTTTTTGACTTAATCCAGAAATAATGACTTAATCATTTTCTTAAATACTTTACAAACATAATTTATCCATAGTACCTGAACTATAGTTGCAGCTTTGTTTCTTCTTCTTCTTCTGAACTCATCTCTTGCAGCCATTGCTCTAAGCCCTGTCTGAATAGATACAGAAGCTCCTTGTAAATGCTTGTATGATGCTCTTGCTACACCTCCACGTATATGCTTCTGTATACGTATAGATGCAGCTTCTTTCCTTAAATACTCATACAACATACGCGCAAGTCTTGCTGTTTTTTTTTTTTTGACAAAAAAAAAAAAAAAAAACTTGTCATTTCCTATTTCTTATAGAGATTCTAAAATTTGGTATAAACGAGTTACTTACCTCTCCAGTTCTTTTGTGTATTGATTGTGGCTTTTTTAAGGACAATGAATTCTTTACGTGTGAGATATGTTCTGATTTGTCTCTGGATTCTTCTTGCTGCTGTTGCTAGAACTTCAGCTCTCCTTGCATCTAATTCTGCCATCTGTCCTGCCCTAAGAAAAACCTTGCTTTTTCCTATCTGAAATTTTTTAGAAAAGTTAAAAATATATATTCTTGTAACCATTTATTATTTTTTTTTTTACAAAAATTGAAAGTGTTTACATACCTGATACCCCTTCAATCCAAATCTATCACAAATTGCTACACATGCTGATTTCTCATCAGATCTGCTTACATAAAAATAAGTTTGACTTTCTTGACTTTTAATTTCACAAACTTTTAGTTTAATACACCATTAGTTAAAAATCAACAAAGTATATTTGAATTTAGTATAGTTGTATTTTTAAATTAAAAAGAAAGTATATTTACCCATCTAATACATCTGGAGCCAACATCCCGAATCTTTCTAGGAATTCATCAAAAGATCTTTTTGTTGGATACCCAGCACAGCTTATTCTAATTGCCTCCAGCACACCCTACAACAAATAAATCATTATTTTTTTTTAATGAATCAAATAAATAATCATTTTCAATTTTACCAAATAGTCACTTACCCCACATCTCAACTGATTCAAAACATTGTCATTTTCAAATATTCCTGGCTTCAAAACCGTATTAGGCTTTACACATCTGATGTAATGTGGCTCTGTTGTGCTCAAGGTTTCCATTAGTGATTGTAGTTGTTGCTGCAATTCAAGGTTTTACTTTAACAAGAATTCATAAAAATCATGCATAAATTTTTTTTATTCACCTTAAAGCGAGTTCCTATGGAGGAAAACTTGGATTGTTTTGATGAATCCTCCAATGGTGGAAAGAGATTTGCTACAAAGGGGCAGTTTGAGTCATTTAACAAAGCTTGAAATTCTGCTACTACATAATCCTTGTTCTTGTCCAGGAAGTGATCAGCTTGATAGGTAACCTATATTGAGAAAAAGACGTAAATGCCCTCCTCATCGTTATCTCAGAAGTAGTCCTAAAAAATCCAATATTGTCTTTTTGTGATGAATATGACATAGTGTTTTGCTTACATCTCCTGCATAATGATTGATTGTGAAATTTGTTCTAGAAAGTTTTGGCTTTGCAAACCGTTTGTGTGATTTATATGTCTGATACATTTTTTGAGCAAATGTCTCATGTGTTGCCTTAGGAAACATACTGCAAAACCATGTATATAAATAAATCTTTGTTTTAATAAAATAAATGTAAAAGTGTTTTTCTGTATTTTTTTTTTTTTAATTTACATACCATGCTTCATCAAGAAGAGCAATGATGCCCCCAGGTTTCTGCATAATCACAATTAACAAAAATTAATCTTGTAGGATATTTTGATTTAATCCATATATGAAGTTAAGTTATGAAGTTGATACCTTTTCAATTAGATCTAAAACATCTTGATTGTCAACAAATTCTACATAGCTCCAGTTGATTTCCTCCTTTGTGTATTCTTCTTGCTCCATCTTGAACACATGCTGTAAATATGCTTTTCCAATTTATATTTGTAATGGATTTGTTGGAATAAATGAAAAATATAGAAATGTACTTTTATATATTCATGTATTTTACCTGATTAAAATGCTGTTGCAGCTTTTCATTTGTTAGGTTAATGCATAACTGTTCAAAACTATCATATAGAAGAAATTCATAAGGTTGAATTCTTGAAGTCAAAATTGTTTATTTTATAAAATTACCATTATATACCTGTTAATCTTGAAGCTTTCAAAGCCATATATATCAAGGACTCCAATTATGCTTTTTGCAGTAGGATCTTGACCAATTGAATTGTTTATTTTGTCCACAATCCTGTCATAGTTCATGAATTTAGTATCAAACTTTACTTTTTTACCTTTTTAGTGACACGCATTATAATAATATGTTCATTTTTGGCTCAACATAACTAGTTTTTTAGGGGTAAAATAGTCATCTTACCTCCTAATTACAAAATTAGGGCTCTTCTTGGTGCAAAGATAATAAATTAAATATGGTGTAATAGAATGAAGATGATGTTAGGGGTAAAATTGTCCAAAAACATTTTTGATCTTCTTACCAGTCAAAGAGTCTGGAGTAAACTGTTTTTGCTAGGGCATCACGACTCAAAGCAGCTGCTGCTGGATCTAATGGTTTTGTGATATTTCCATCTGGGGTTACAATAACACGCTCACATAATGATTGCTCAAGGGCTTTTTCGTCACACCTGTTAAAAATAAGATTATTATTATTATTTTTTTTTAATTAATGAAAAACTAATAAATAGAATGTTTATATTGTGATTTGATAACAATCATATACATTAGTAGCTCTGCTGCTGTACGAAGATGATAGAGTGACTTTTCATCTTTGACTTTTGAAGAGTCAAATTCTTTCCCCTTGATGAAGTCAACATTTCCAAGATGAAGAATTGCAGCTACAACACGAAATATTGCATCCTACAAGAAATAGCAATCAAATAAGTCGTTCTTTTTGTATTAAGTCAAAAAGAAAAACTTACTTGATTTAGTTTTGTCCCAATTAAGTCCATTAAGTAAAAAAGAAATATACCTGTTCATCATTGTTGATTCCCACAACATCCATAGCACTTCGCGTTTCCAAATATTCTCTTCCGTCATCAATATTTGCTACTTCATAGCAATTAGTTTGATTCAAATAATGAAATGTTCTCGGATCTCCTAGTTTAAATTTCTTCGCATCCTGAAAACATTGATCGTAAATATAAAAAAAGGGTTAAATGCAAGAAATAGCAACACTGTAAAAAAAAATTGGAATAATTGAAGTTACCTCAGGGGGTGCTGCACAAAGCATGTAAAAGCAGTGGTAATTCCTCTCGGGATCAGATACTTGGCAAACACGTGATCTTTCTAGAAGATAAGTTCGGACTGCAGCCCCTGATATCTTTCCTTGCTTATCGAATTGGATCTCTACAAATTTACCAAAACGACTGATACAAACACTCAGTCATGTGAACTTTCCCATAAATCAACCTATAATGCTTTTTAGTTACTCAGAAGTCGAACAGAACAAATGGCCTTGTACTGTGTTTGACGTGCATTTAACTGTGACAAACACAGATGTCAATAAAACAAAAACTTGCAAATTTTTGTCTCTCCAAAAAAGGTAGAACAAGGTGGGATAGTAACTCATACCCGATCTCTTGTTTGTGAAAAAAAAGACATAAATACCCTCCTCATCCTCATCATAGAAAATAGCAATAGAAAGTTTGTCTAGTCCCATCCAGTCCAGTCATATCTCGTGTCACACACGAGATGGCACTGCAAAGGACTGCACGAGATTAGACAAACTTTCTATTGCTATTCTCCATGATGAGGATGCGGATGGCATTTATGTCTTTTTGCACAAACAAGAGATCGGGAACGAGTTACTATCCCACCTTGTTCTATCTTTTTTTGGTGGGACAAAAATTTGCAAGTTTTTTGTCTTATTAACATCGGTCTCTGTCACAGTTTAATGCACGTCAAACACAGTACAATCTGTTCTGTCATGTGGGGCTTAACAAAATAATATTTTATGGTATTACGTTGAGTTTTCACCTCGAATTGTTGTTCTTCACAGTTTTGGCATTCCCAAAGGCTTCAAGAACTGGATTTGACTGATAAGTAACATGATTAATTTTCCAAAAAATTAAACACAAAAAATTTATTAATTAAAAAAAAAAAAAAAACCCCACCTCGAGAACTTGTTGTTCAACGGTTCTTCCTTCTGTACCTGATCTGCCTCCCATGAAAGCAAGGTATCTCATCAACATTTTTGTTGTCTCAGTTTTTCCTGCTCCACTCTCCCCACTCACCAATATCGACTGACTTCCATTTTCATTGATCATTGCCCTAATTAATAAAACAAAATCATGAATCATTACACCTGTAACCATTTTTGCATGAATTGATAAAAAAAAAACATGAAATAAGAATTTAAACCTGTAGCAGTCATCAGCAATGGCAAAAAGATGTGGACTCAACTCTCCGAAAGTGGCCCCTTTATATTGCTCCATCATGTGAACATCATACAAATGTGGTAATCTTCGAAACGGATTTACTGCTATTAAAATGTTCCCAGTATACGTCTGTTTTTCAATCATAATAATTTAATATATATATATATTTTTTATTAATATTAATTTTTTTTAATTAACATTTAAAAGTTTTTGGAACTTACGTATATCTCATTGAGGGCAAATCGGGCAGCAAGGTTGTAAAGCACTCCGGGCTCATGAAGGTAAGCTAACTTAGTCATGTCATCAACTCCAGCTGGTGGTGCTTCCGTATCCTTTGGATATATATTTGATATATTTGCTTTTATCTGAAATTTTATATAATTTTCACAATTATAAAATGTTTATTACTCAACTTTTTTTTTTCTTATTAAGGCATTGTACTCTGAAAGATCTACTTTTTTTCCACCATTAAAAAAATATTTCCCCTGTTTTTCGTAACGCCAAATTGAAGAAAAACACAACGTGATTTCAATAATGTTTTTTTTACATTTTTCAATGATATCAAAACCTGGTAACATGGAAAAACGTTTTTGATTAAAAAAGTAAAAAAAAAATGGTTTAAAAACTAGAGAAAACAGTTAAGTGTCAATATCGATAAAATGATAAAAAGGATGTTCATTATTTTGTCCTTTAATAAAAAAAACAGGAGCTACTGTAGAATATTCAAGGATCCAATGACAATTATACAAACACTTACAGTTTTTCCATTTGTGGTAACTATCGTAGCATTGCTTCCTTTGATATCTAAAACCTCTCCATCAATCCATGCAATTTCAGGATCTTCAACCCAAACATGTGATCCCACGATAATATTCACCGGAGTTCCCTATAAACAAACACAGTTTATGTTTATGCAACTAACACAAATTATACAGATAAAACCAGATTACAATGAAAGACATAAAAAAAACTTACCATTTCTCCAACTCTATAGGATCATTAGATACACAAGTAAAAACACCAAATTTCCAAATATGAATTCAAGAAAGAGAGGAAGAATTGAAGAGAGAGTTTTAAGGTTATGGGAAATCAAAAAAGTTGGAAAAGAATGTTTCAAAGAGAGCTAATGGTGGTGGTAGTGATGGTAACTCAAAAAAAGCAAAAGTAGCACCACCCCCACCCCACCCCACCCCACCCCTAACCTCCGCCCTCCTGTCATGTCTTCTTTAAATATTGAATACACTAATTATATATTAATGTATATATTGTCAATACCCAATATAAAACACAATAATTATATATTAATAGCGGTAATACAGAAAAAACAATATTATATTTAAGAAAGAAAAAAAATTTAGAGCCTAAAGTTTTGGCTTTATGAATTTGTTTGTACTTTTAATTATTATATTGTTGGTAAATGTTTATTGCATATATATGTATTGATGATTCATTGTGCGACTCATTATGGTATGCATTGGTGATAACACCATGTGGTACTTACCTTGTACTATTCATCTTAATATCACATTGTTTTTCTTTCACTTTAAGCAATAAAGTTGTTTTTTAAGATAGAATATGAACAAACTTTATTTTGAGTTTAAAAATTGTTTGATAGTTGGTGATTGAATCATTGAATTAAAATCTGACTCAGTTGCGTATAACATTGAATATGAAGTAAGTTAGACATAAGATTAAATCTGAAGTAAGAGACATATCAGACAAGTCAAACCTGAATCAGAGACTTCTAAGTTTGGTTTTAACCGATTGAAATGTAATTGTGTAATTTGTGTTTGGTTGTATAAATAGATAATTATCTTGAGTTACGTTTGAATTTTTGATTATTTAACACTTCTATGGGTATACCAATAAATATACGATATAACTTTCTATAATAAAAGACATAGTTTACCTCATAACTTATAATTGATTTAATATTTATCAAGTGATGACATAATTTTTTTTATTAACATATACGTGAAGGGATGTATTGAAGATTAAAAAAAAATTAATTAGAATAATTAGTTTCAAGAGAATAGAAGGTGTGTGTGGCCCACATTTGAGAAGGGTGGTGGATGGGCGGTGAAGAGTTGCCATTTTGAGTTGAAGATCCGTGGAAGATTTGTCCGGTTCACATATTGAAAGATGTGTGGGCCCTTTAACCCATTGCTTTACAGCCACGCTTTCTTATTTAATAATTTTCAATTTATTTCTTTTTTTACTATTTATTATTTGAGAAAATAATGTCGGTTACAAGACTAACATTAGAAGAAAAAAAAGTGAAAAAATGTTTTATATGGTTTACTGTTTTCTTTATCAAAATTTATACGTTTCAAAGAAGGGGGTGGAGGCTTAAGGTAGGAACAATGGATTCGTGTGAATGTATATACTATATGTGTATATATATGTATATATAAGAAGTTTAAAGAAAATGATTTATGGATTTATAGTGATGAAAGAATGTAAACAAAGGAATTATCGTTTGCATCCAAATAATTTAGTGTTGGTGGGATACTGAAAATATAATAATTGTAAGTTTTATGAGGACCAAAACCACTTATAAATCTTTTCAAACTTATTATTATTAGTAGTAAGTTATAACCCGTGGGAACTACGGATAATCAATTTCAATTTTAAAAAAGATTACTTGCTGATTTATTATTGGTTACATTGACACAAAGAAATCTTAAATAATTGCGGATTTAGGATATTCAAATTTCCAGAAATAATTTTTGAACATAATGGATTGCACTATTATTATGGAATTGAAATTAAATACATAATGTTGATTGCTTATTTTTAGAGATTGATTCAAACTTAACATATTTAAAGATTATAATTGCTGGAAATTAATATGTATACCGAATTTAAATTAAACGAGGGCAAACTAGTCAATTAACTTTGTAGAAATATTAGAGTTGGAAGTACCATGTGTTAAAGAGAACCTCTTTTCTTACATCTCGTTCCCGAGTTCAATTTAAGGAGAGACAAGAAAGAAATGAGTGGAAGTGAGAGGAATGTAAGAGAAATTGGTGTTCCCGAGTTTTATTAAAGGAGAGAAGTGGAGAGAAAGAACAAAATGTTTAACTTTCCTTCTATTTCTCTCCGATTCGGGAACACAAAAGACAAATTTCTTTTACTTTCTCTTCTCTTCTTTTCCCTCCTTATTTTCTTTTCTCTTCTCTTCTTTTTTTTGCTACAACTCAGGAATGAGGTGTTAGGGAGTGGATTATTATTATTATTATTATTATTATTTTGCAAAATGAAACCATTTGAAGTTTATTATTACATATGTGGGCATGTGATAAAAGGCAATGACACCTCACTCATGTTCCAAGACATGAAGTAAAAGTACATAAACTATTTGCCGACTTGGAGGTCATTATATTCACTTAGCTTTTATTACATATTTTGCCTATTATTTTGGCTTAATATCATCAAGCACACATCTCTGAAATCTGAAATCTAAAATCCAAATCCAAATCTGAAATCTGAAATCCAATATAAATGACCACCAATGTGATTTGAACTAGTTGATATCAACATATATTTATTATTAATTAAATAATTCTATGTAATTAGTTATAGATTAAATACCTCTCAAATATTAAAATAGAAGAATACATTTAATTGGAAAGTAATGATATTGTAATTGTGAGACACTATGATAGTTGCTTGCTTGGAGGTTGGAAGGCCACCATGTTGCTTTCCAAGTTGTATTACAGATCTAGATTCCATCATCTCTACTTTATTACACTCTAAATCACAACTAAGATACTACCAACCAAACAAATTATGATTTTTAAGCTTAAACATAAAATTTTATTTATAAATTTTCACATTGTTAGCATTAGGCTAACATGTACTTCGGTATATTTTCTCAATCTGAATTATATTAACCAAAGGGAACATAATAAATACATGATTACAATGGGTCATGGGCCATACTAAACTAAATCTAACTAAAATTTAAGGATGAACGTTCAAACTCGTATAAAAATTATTGAATAATCATTCAATATGTGACGTTTTCAGTGACAGAGTTAGTAATTTTGATACGAGATATGCATATAGTCGAATTCAAATATTCACACATAATTACTGAATATTTAAAGTGGATCACAAAATATAATTTTTTCACATAAATTATCGAAAATATGATTGTTTCCATTTTGATTTTTCAATACAAAGTGTCAAAATATTCTTTTCATTTTTTCTTTCATATAGATTGATTATTGTTTTTTTATTTTATTTTTTATTTCAAATAATACCTATCATACATACGAGAAATCAACTATCCTCCAAGTTCAAAATGACAATACTCAATATAAAATAATGAATAGCGAAACAACGAATTTATCAAATAAATAAAACCCTAACTTCATAATATTATTAAACTTAATCAAAATATTATATTTCATATCTTTAAGAAGTAATTAAAATATTCCCTAAACAATTAATAAATAAACATACTTGATGAATGACGACTAATGTTGATTTTCCTGAAAATCTGTTTTTTTTTTTTTTTTTTTTTTTTTTGCAATTATTTACATAGTCTTAAATGATCAAAAGCTCAAATAGATTATTTTGTATTCGATTAAAATTTAGGATAAAATGCAATTGTAGGACTAGTCTACTTGGTAGACGCTTTGTCTTTTAAAGGTCTCGAGTTCTAATCCAGACGTTGAGGATTTCGTTATACTAACTTCTAACCATTAATCTCACCGTTCAAAGAAAACAAAAATTTAAGACAAAATATTTCATTCACATAATCTGAAGAATTATTTAAAGAGTAAAAAAAGTTATGAGAAAATATCATGTTTACATAGTTCTAAACGTTGGATTATTTGGGCCTCATCCTTCTTTGGGCTTGTGAAAAAGAGGTAGAAGGCATTAAGGCACAAAATGTTTTGCCCGGGTACAAAATACATTGCTTATTAGATACATTAATACTTAATAGTTGATGCAAAAGGCTTCTGGTGGTATTAAGGTGATGAAAATGGGTATGTTATAAGAGGCAGAGGCTTCAAGTCTTATGAAGGACAAAAAGAGTAGTTTATATATATATATATATATATATATATATATATATATATATATATATATATATATATATATATATATATATATATATATATATATATATATAGGGAGTGGTTCAAATGAGAACAAAAAAATGTTAAAAACCGTAAGAACCTTTAACTTTAGATGTTTATAAAGAGTTTAGGATAACCCTAAACCCTTAACCCTAACCCTTATACCCTTTATAAACACCCTAAACCCTTTATAAAGATCTAAAATTAAAGGTTCTTATGGTTTTTAACATTTTTTGGTTTTCATTTGAACCTTATATATATATATATATATATATATATATATATATATATATATATATATATATATATATATAGACACACACACACACTAATGAGGTATCCACGTGATTGCAACGACAATTCTTTATTTCATTTTGTCGATTAGTCTCCAAAATACTTGTCAATTTAACCAACACAAAATAGCATGAATAGGATGCTTGCATTATTACATTTCAAAATTTTTAAAAGATTCAAACCAACGATTCAAGAAAAACAAATAAGTGAATAGGATGATGATAAAGAACCAAACATGTAAAGTAGGGTTACTATAGTGCTTGGTGGTTGAAGGGGGCGATGGTGGTGCTGGTGTTAGGTGGGCAAACACAGGTAAACCCAAAATCAGTTTGAATCTGACTTGGTACTATTCAATCGTTGCCTACCTTGAATGTACAATGGCAACTTCTAAACTCGTGGCAGAAAAACGAAAAAAGTGTTAAGGGTTGAGCTTAAACTCGTGGCTTGTCTTAGTGTCTCCTATACCAAACATCAAGATTGAGAGTTAGTTTTAGGGATTAAAATCAAGATGGAAAGGGAGGTTAGGGATCGAAATCATTTGATTTGTTAATACTTGTTTGAAATTGAAATAAGAAGCAAAACTTCGAAACTAGAAAACTTGCTAATCGCAGGCGCGACGCACCCCGTCGGATTAGGTTTTCAAATATGGATAATTACCAATTTATATTGTTTTAAATCAAGAATGTGATAAATATTATTTAAATAAGAATATTTGAATCTGAATATTTATTTAATGGTGATTTAAATTAGAATATTTAATATTGTTTGTAATAGAGATTTATAAACTTGAATGTTACCCCCTCATGAATTGTTAATTGTTATATTGCGTCCTCACAATTAATTAGAATTAATAATAGACAATTAAATTTAAAGAGTTTTAAATTTACCCTTTATATATGTAGAACATTATCCATTATACGTATGAGAAAATTACAACATGCGTCCTCACATTTTTAAATGTTGACATTGTTAGTCTTACCATGACTAGGCTCACCCACTCTAATATAGATGTTTAAGGAAGTCTTTATGATTTCCAATGAGGTCGATTTTTAATATGTTTCACACTTACCTCCCCCACGTCCTTATTGAATTTTGAGAGTGGAGTTACCGAAAAGGTTTGATAGTGATAATGGTCAAATTAAAAAGTATTAACATTAAAAGTATAAAACAAAATCATGTTTTACTAATAAAATGTGAATCTTATGTTATCCATGAAAATTAGACATTGTCTTTATATTATGTTGATGGAGCTTATGCGATTAACCGACACGGTAATTTTAGAGTATAGTTGAGAGTGATGTGGAACTCATGAATATCAAGCCTAACTTGAGTCGGAGACCGTGTAATTTTGCTTGGTTGATTCACCATTTATTCAACGATCCGCAACGACCCCATCATTGAATTTTAGATGAATATAATCAGAGATTAACATGTCCTTGATAGTCAATAGATCTCAAAGATTTAGGAATTTCGTGCTGATCGACATTGGAAAAGGGCTTTGCCTACCTAAATAACTTTGTGGCGTGTTTACGTCATCCTTTTACACATCTTGGAACGAAATATGTATCATAGCCTTAATTAAATAATTTTATTTAGGGTGATTATTTTTAAGGGTTATTATATCAAACTAATTGGAATATATATTTTGTAAATGTCAATCCCAACCCACAACAACAACCCCCCTCCTCCTCCTCTACTAACTCAAAACCTAAACTTATCGCTTCTATCAATTATGAACAGAGAAAGGCTTAATGTGATTGGATCAAATTATTTGGAATGGATCTGCACCTTAAGGTATGAGAATAAGGAGCATGTTCTCGATGATGATCTGATTGAATAGACAGTGGATGCTCTTGAAGAAGATATTGTTGCCTATAATAAACACTACGATGAATAGACCAAAGAAGCTTGCCTCACATTGGTGACCATGTCCTCCGAGCTCTAAAATAAATTTAAGAACTGGGGTGCCTATGACATGAACCAATACCTCAAGGAAATGTTTCAAGATTAAGCTAGGCAAGAACGATTCGAGATCGTTAAATCCCTCATGACATGTAAACAACAAGAGGGAGCTTATGTATATGAGCATGTCTAAAAGATGAAGTCATACATAGACATGGTATGGAATCTTGGTGTCGAGCTACAAAAGGATTTGCCCATTTACATGGTTTTGAACTCGTTTTGCAGTTCATATTCGCAATTCATCATGAACTGCAAATGTAGATAATCTTACCAAGACCTTGATGAAACTGCATGACATGCTTAAGACAGCTGAAGCAAGCATGAAGAAACCTGCCAGCTCCAACCCTAGTACTCTAGTGTTGGCTATTGATCATGGTGCTACAAAAAGGAAAAATGGTTTCTCATCCCAAAGGAAAGGGAAAGGGCAAGGTTGAACAGTGTGACCAAAGCTTTAAGAGAAAAGTCCAAGCTGAAATAGTTCCTACCACTGATCCAAATAAGGTTGTGTGTTTCTACTGTTAGAACAAGGTACATTGGAAACATAGTTGTCCCAAATACCTAGAGGATCTGAAGAAGGGAAAAGTCAAAGTGGTTGGAACCTCAGATAAGTTTATAATTGAACTCCATAGAAAATCCACTTTGAATGGTTAGGTTCTTGATACATGATGTGATACTCACATTTGCTCTGATAAGCAAGGGATAAAGTGAAGTAGGGAACTCCATAGAACTGGGGTCCCAGGTATAAATTTAATTAATTTATACTCATTTTAACAGGGCAACTCGACGAGTTGGAGGCCCTAACTCGTTGAGTAGAGATTGAGATATTCGCGTGGTTTTTAGAATCTACTCGATGAGTTGAGGGGATCCAACTCGACAAGTAGGAGCTGAGTGTGAAAACCCTAATTTTTAGGGTTTGCACCTTATTTAAAGGACCTTAAGTCCTTTACCCCTCCTCCCTCATCACCTTAACACCCTGAGAGAAACCCTAATCAAGATAGTATCATCTGTAAGAGAGAGAGAGAGAGAGAGAGAGAGGTTAAGAGTGTGTGTTTTAGTGCAATCTTGGAAGGAGCTTGAGGAACAAAATGCTTGGAATGAGGAGTCCTTGGATCCAACATTCTTTCAGTGTTAGCTTCCATTTGGAGGTAAAAAGCTATTACCTTGAACACTTTATTGACAGATCTCTCCATTAGAGAGTTTATGGACATTTCCATCTTCTCTTTGAGTCCTTTAGTTGTATGAGCATGCCTTGAAGATGAGACTTCAGATTTGGATAATATTAGGTCCCTTAGGCCAAAAGATTCAAGCTTTGGCCAACTTTCATGCATTAAAACCCTTGTTGAGCTTTGGTTTGGCAACTTCTCCATGCATAAATGTAAAGCTTGCAGCTTTACGTGTTATTTCAACCTTAGGAGGCTAGAGCATGGGGCCTTAGTTCTGCTTAAAAACGTCTGAATGAGAGAATGGTTTGAGGAAACTCGATGAGGTGATGAACCAACTTGACGAGTTAGTTAGGGTTTTCCCCGATAGTCTAGACACGTTATGAACTCAGTGAGTTAGTGAGACAACTCGGCGAGTTGAGTTGGGTTTTCTCGATTTTTTCAGAGAAACGAAGGAACTCGATGAGTTGCATAGATGCACTCGACGAGTTGGGTCAACATGGACTGTTGACTCGAGTTGAATTTTAGGGTTTGGTTAAGTTATGAATTATGGAGACCATGGAGGGGTAAAATGGTCTTTCACTGTGACATCCCCATTTTCACAGCCAGAAAAGACCGATTTGTTTATGCTTTGTTTTATAAATCAAACTAATCTTTTAAAGAAAACAGTTGCGGAATTTGTTCCCAAACAAGATATGATAGAACTTTATCAAAACATTTCTCAAAGATAAAGTACTTTTCATTAAATAATAAAATCTTGGGATGTCATGTTCCGATACAGATCAAAAGCATAAACAGTATAAAATAGACCTTACAACAATATTGATAACTACAGATCTATAATCCAAAACCTCTCGTCAAGTCCACCAACTTATACTCTTGTGCCATTACCTGTAATGCAAAGAAAACTGAGTGGGTCAAGCTTGGGAGCTTGGTGAGAATATAGGGTTTTCAACCCACAATAATATATTTATTATATTTAATCATCAAATAATCAACCCAATTACCCATTCCCATTATCTTCATTTTATCTTCCCTAAAGATATTATCCTAAGGGTCATCTCTTATATCATATTTACCTCTCATCTCCTTACATCTTATTTCCTTATATGTTTGTTCCTAAGAACTTTTCCTAAGGATCATCGCCTACATCACATAGACAATACTACTTCGGGGACCACTCCCTCAATATGTGTCTAGTAAGGGTTAGGGTATCATCACATGATTACGCAACCACAACATTGCCTGGACTCGTAAATCATGATAAGGGTTAGACTATCATCGCATGAATACGCAGCCACAACATCGTCTGGACTCGTAATTCATAATAAGGGTTAGATTATCATCACATGAATACGCAGCCACAACATCGCCTGGACTCGTAATTCATAATAAGGGTTAGACTATCATCGCATGAATACGCAGCCGCAACATCGCATGGACTCGTAATTCATCACATATCTATCATCACCTAATTATCATCACCATTATATCCTCACCTATCTCTTATCACATTATTTCATCACACACCAACTATTTCATCTACCCATGTTCTACCCAACATATTTGTAGATATAAATTACATATACAATTTAAAACTATTTAAAAGCTCGTATAAAACATTCATTCAACATCCATCTCAAGTAAACAAACAATATATAAACACATAGCATATATTTCATAACAAATACTTCATATCTATGTGTTAGAAGAAAGTAACTACACACACATGATTAGACAATGCTTGGACAACACTACGGCTCTTTGAGTAGTAATTCTCCGGTGAAACCGGGATATCTTCACACACCGGGCTTCTTGCGGGCAGAGCTTCGGCTCGGAAACTCTTTTCTTCTTGGGATCTTCGGGGTTCAGGACTTGCTTCGGGTCTCGGGATGATGTCGGGGGTTTGGGAGTGCTTCAAGAGGGTATTGGGAGTGAGAGAGTGAAAGAATTAGCAACCAAAACCCGACTGCCCTTAGATTCTATTTATTGGGTTGATTTTTCGATTTTCACATCGTGAACAGTGTTTTCACGTCGTGGGCTTGAACATCATTGCATGCGTCATAGTCCACTTTCTCTGTCAGGCTCCAGAAGGTGTCAGAAGCCATGCCACGTCGTGACCACTGATTTCATGTCGTGGTCTCTTACAGTCTTGGGGTTTCGCGCCCCGAACTTCAGAAATTCATATCTTTTGCATATGAAATCCGTTTTCGACGTTCTTTATATCGACGTGTAGGTAACAACAAGATCTACAAATTTCATTTAGAATTTGTAGGATAATTTTGACTTTGTTTTTATTATATTATTTTTAGTAGGCCGGGATAGGAAAACTCCGTTAGAAAATCATAACTCCTTCGCCTAACGTCCATTTTCGTCTGTCTTTTCACCGTTGGAATACTATCGATGGGATCTTCAATTCTCGTTTAGATTGTTTCGGCTAAATATCGCTCAATCTGATATTCGAACTTCGGAGTGTACACTGCTAAGCCGAAACTTCGAAAATCATAACTTCCTCATACGAAGTCAGATTTGGGCTTTTTTTATGCACGCTCTCGGTTTAACATATTATACGGCTTTCATTTAGATCCTTAAGGCCAAATATCGCTCTAACATAAATTCATTATTTACATCGCGCTGTGTCGTGCCGGTTCTATCGCGAAACTTCGACAGATCATAACTTCTTCGTTATGACTCGGATTTCGGCATTCTTTATATATTCGGAAACCTTGACATGACCACTAAAACTTAGTTAATATTATTCATTCTAAATAATCTTCTATCGAAAAGTCATTTTTGATGCTCATTGTCTCTAAATTGACTAGCCCAAATCTATGGGCGTTACATTTACCCTTTCCAAGAGTTAGAAAATGGGTTGGCTTAACATCTTTAGAGTTGTTGTTATAAAGTGTTAATTAGAGATGATTATGATATATAGGCAGAGTCTAGACCAATCGTTGAGTATGAGACCTACTTGCTTACATACGAGGTGAGTCTTCTTATTATACTTACCCGAGTGGTAATACTGTGTGGCCGGAGGGTCTTATTTGAGTTATTGACCAGAGGTTCTTATGTGATTATATTGAGTTATGTGATATCATGCATTTTATCTTTGTGATTTATGTTGTATATTATTCATATGCCTTATTGAGTTAGGACTGGAGGGTCCAAACCGAGTTGTGAGATCAGAGGGTCTTCACTGAGACACATGACTGGAGGGTTCTTATCGAGATATAGCCATGAGAGGCTAATTATTTGTGTGTGGTATTTTAGGGAATTCACTAAACTTCTTGATTACAATGTTGTGTGAAATGTATTTCAGATACCTCTTATGATCGCATGAAGACGTCGACTTGATTGTACACATCAGCTAGAGATTATGTTTTGAGAATTCTGGGATATTGTCAAACATTTTTATTGACTAGTGTTTTGAAAAAATTATATTGAGTTTGAGAAATGTGAAACTGTTTTTTGTATGGTTTTTAAAATGAAAAAATTATTTGAAAATTTAGAGTGTTACACATGGGTAGTTTGGGAACCACTTACTTGAGCTCGAATAATTGTACACATCACACCCTCTTTTTACTTAATAAAAATATTTTCAAAATTTAATTTCTTTTTCTTTGAAAAAATTATCATTTCCTCAGTTTGAGTTTTGATACACCCTAAAGTGTGCCTGAATCCCTCAAACCAAGGCTCTGATACCAAGTTGTAACTTCCCAAAAACATGGATAAATTTTTTCATTTTTAATTTAAATTGTAAAACCATCAAGTATTCATAACAAACACAACAAAGTACGACAAATAAGGTAAATCATCAGAGTATAAATCCAAATCCTAAAGAAAATGTGGAACATGAGAGGATGCGTTGCGATCAGGCCGGATCCTTCCATTTTGTACCAGAAGTACCTAAAACCACAAACATAACTGTAAGCATAAAGCTTAGCGAGCTTCCCCAAATACCACATACAACATACACAATATATATAACAACACGTGGCTATGTCAGGTCCGTATCAACCCCCGGATCTGTATCAACCCAAAGTAATAGCATTAAGCTGTGTCGGGTCCGTATTAACCCCGAGTCCATAATGACTCCAAGCCCAGATTAGCTCTATACATAAATCATGAAATCACATCAATATAGTGGGCCGCCCTTGGTGCCTTAGACCCACTTAAGGTGGTAAGAAGACTCACCTCACAAATAGAGGGAAAATAGCTAAACGGATATCTGCTCTGCAAATTAGCTCAACCGAACACCTACTCAATGACAATTTACCAAACTGAACTATAATTCAAAGTACCCAAAATACCCTTAGTTCAAATTTGGTCAAAAGTCAAAAAGTCAACACAACTGAGAATGTATAGCGTCCAGAACAAATGCATAGCGTTCTCGGACACATGTCGTTCTCTGGGGAACACATAGTGTTCTCCAGCTGTTCCCTTTTTTCTTCCATTAAGAGCTTAATCCTCTTTTGCTCAAATTCCAGATCTAGCCTTAAACTAACGTCATTAACCATAAAGTTTCCAACTTTATGGTTTTGCATGGCCATAATGTGCCCAAACACAAAAAAACCCAACTACTTAACCCATTAAGACCTTGTAACTCATGCATGCAAAGAAACTAACAATCAAGATCACATTTTTATGCTTCTAAATGCTCCAAAACGTATGAAAGGACAACTTATATGGATTAGATTAATCGATACTCATAATACCAAGATTATGGGACCAAAAGAACAACATTTAATGGCTAAACAAGATCCAATAAACTCTTATACAAGTTTAGAGCTTTTTACCTCCAAATGATGCCAAAAGATGATGTGATTCTGGATCCAAAGTGTTCCACTCCTCCAAGATGATCTTATATTCTTCGTCTCTCCTTCAAGGTTACCAAAACACACACAAAATGCTCAAGAAGGCTCTAAAATGGATGAGGGTTTGCTTGGGGACAGAATAAGGCTGGAGGCTGATGAAAAGGATAAGATATAGGAGTTATGGATGTTTAAATATGGTCCAAACCCTAAATATTAGGGTTTTAGTCCAGACTGAGAATGCATATCATCCAGAATGGACGCATAGCGTTCCCAACACATTGTGTTCCTATTGGACGCATAACGTCCAACTAAAAATGCGTTTTTCTTCAAACGCTACAAGGTATCTACCAACATTTCACATATTAAGGGTATAAAAGGAATACCTGAAAACATGGTGTTACAAGACAAGATGTTAAAGTTAACATTTTTGGACAAAAAATAATATCCAAAATTGGATCATTTTTGCACCACAAAGCATTTTTGGATTAAACCCATATACTTTTTACAACTACAATGACCGTTTTTGCAATTCTGTCAAATATAATTAAACAAAAACTTTGTAGACTATTTCTAAAATTTTTGTCAAACATAGGGACTATTATGTAATTTTGAAGAGGCCATTTCATTATTTTCTCAAAGACAATGACAATTTGCGTAGTTTTCTCAAACATACCAACCCTTAGATAATTTTATAGGGACCACTTCGGTAAATTTTCCAAAGATAAGAACTTATTGATAATGTTATAAAAATATAACAAAACAATAATTTTGTAAGGGTTATTTTTATAATTTTCTCAAACATAAAAAACATTAGATATTTTTCAAAAGACCATTTATGTAATCTTTTAAATATTAGATTATTTTTTTATAATTTTCTCAAATATAAAAACTATTAAATATTTTTATAGGAACCGTTTCTGTAAATTCATCTTTATCAAAGATAAAGATAAAAACCAAATGACAATTTAAAAAATTATAATAAAACAAAAGTACACATCTGCCTAAATTTGCCTTGGAATTGTATAATGAATAAATTCATATAAAACCAACATTTACTTTTTAGACGTTGAACTTTGAAGATCAAAAAGCACCATTTTACTTTTTTTTTTGTTTGGTCTTGAAGATGTTAGGGCACCCACCTCCCACTAACAACGATCTTTAATAATTCGATTCAAAGATTATGTCAACAAATTACACAAAATTAAATATCTTATGTCGGCAGAAAGAAATTCAGGTCTTACAAACAAAAGGTCTTTCATAAATATAAACATTCAATTCTATAGTTTTTATATTTAGTTACTTAAGCGAAAAAAAAGTATCAATAACATACTTAAATTTGCTAGATCGTATGTTAGCTTAGCCTATTGTATTAGTTGGGCCATGTGCATATGGATATGTATGTATGTGTTGTTGTATATGTTATTATTAAGATGAATGAGGAATATAGACATTATCATAGCATTTGAGCAACTAATATTTATAAATGGGCTAATTGCTTAATTGTTTTAAAGAATAGCAAAATAAATTTGATAAAGATTTGGGTTAGTAATATAGAAATTTCATTATGAGGCCCTTTAATGTATTGTTTTTTTCTCCTCCCTAGCCCAACCAAAAGACCAACAAGACAACAACAATTATTATTATTATTTTAATATGGAGTTTAATTTTGCATTAATCATCAGATTGTATAAGACAATCATATGATTTTCTGTACACTTGGTTGACATTGATTCAAACATATTTGTTTATAAAAATTATTCGGTTAAATTTGAACATCTATCTGTCTAGCCTTTTCTATCATTCGTTCAGTAAAATATTTTTGCTCTGCTCAATTTATCATCAAAAAATTTAATGAATATATTAAAATATTTGAAAAAGCATTTAAAAACATCTGATAATAACTTCTGTTAAATCCCAATACATTGCTTGAGACGTTTTAAGCCCATTGTCAAAGCAACGGTGGTATGTAATCATTTATTAACCTTTGGGAAAATGACACTCTAACACACAAATCAACTTTTTGTTTGTTTTTTATCATCATTTTATTTGTGCAATTGGTTTTCTATATTCGGTGCTTTTTTTTTTTTTTTAAATAAAAATTCCCCTGTTTGTCGAAAAATTACTACTATTTAGATTCGTTGATAAAAAAATCTTTAGTAATACCATTTTCCTAGTAGTGAATCTTCACCATCGGTCAACAAATCTTGTACAATCAAAAATCTAAACCTTTAATTGTTTAAAAACTATATTGATTATAAATTGTTCTCTCATAAATCGTTTCAAAGAAAACTATTACAACTGCTAATCTAATATGTCACATAAACCCCATTCTAGTTTTCTATATTTTGATTCTAAATTTCAGTGGATTAAAAAAAATCATTTCACTTAAGATGATCTTAATCTACCTTTAATTAATTGAAAGTGACTGGTGTTCATGAGAAGTTGTCATTACTCGACAAAAGACAATAGTAACAACGAGATTTATATTAAACACTAAACTTTATGTACATTAGTGGCAAAATCGTAAATTGACATGGATTGGAATTGATATGACATGTCATTATTTATAATTTGTAAGGAACTGCGTTTGTGGTGTTTCCATTATTGTCTTCATATGTAGAACAAGGACAACCGTCACTAAATGCAATTGTCTAACAATGAACATGTGGGCTGTGGCTGCTAAATGCTCACTTCCCAAATTTTGGCACATAGGATACATATGAAGGGTATAATTGTCAATTCCAAGATCGAAATAAATGAAATTTCATGTGTTCAAACCCTATATCCAGATATTTTGAAACCCTTTATCGAGATATTTTGAATGGATGTTTTGATGTTATGAGTTTAAATTACATAATTAGGTATTGTTTAGACAACCACATATTCATCTTATCCATTAGAAAATGTGTGCATTGGTTGAAACGAGTGTGAGGAATCTAATTCTTATTTGTCGTTACTTAATGGTTTTTTAAATTGTTTAAAACATAGTTAATCAATAAAGTTCTAAAAATTTTAAATTTTATATAATAAAATAGTGTTTAGACAAAATTTACAAGCAAATTAATTACATTGTAAGATCAAAGTAGGCAATTCATTGTAATCAAGACCAATATATGTAGCTATGTTTTATTTATATAACATAGTTATACAAACATTTTCAATCATTTAATTAAGCATGTTGCCTGTAAAATATTCCATTTCTTAGTTTTAAAATAAAGCAACATGCCATATTTATTTATATATAATAAAGAAGTTCGAAACCAATGTTACATAATTAGGCATGCAACCAGTTGTTATAAAATTAGGCATGTAACCAGTATTGACTTTGAGGCGCTTCAAAGTATGCAAATGAGCTAGCAAAATCTATGACCAATGTTGACTTTGAGGGAATAAAGAATAATGCATTTGATGAGATTCTTACAAATTTAAATGTCTATATACTATTTATTTTGAATGTATTAAAACGTAAGATCAACGGGGGAAGGCATTAAGCAGTATATTATTAAAATACAAAGTAAATTATAATAAATTATTAATTATTTAATTGGAAAACCAAAGAGCTTTTGGCCTAGCAGTATCAAGATATTGAAAATCTGTACCTCCCTTAAGGAATTAAGAAGTTGAGGGTTCGACAAAATGAATAATTCAAGAGTAAGATTTAGTAAATATGTGTGTTAAATGTTAAAAAAAAAATTAGAGAGATGAAGTGTTCTTTTCTATATTATTAGGATATTAACTCATACAATATTGATGATATGTAGAAAAAAATGATTTTGATAGACTAATTTGGAAAATAATCACAACCTTCGAATTATATTAGATTGTGGTTCGTATTAAGTTGCATACTAATCTTACTTATCATTTGAACCTATATCTATAAAATCGTAATACATACTTAGATATGGTTCTTATTTGTTGTTGCTTTATAGTTTTTGAAATCATTTAATTCTACAAAGTTTTATAGTTTATAAAATTTATATAATAAAACAAATTTTAGTCCAAATATGTAATTATATTTTATTGTAAGATTAAAATATACAACATGATCAAAACATGTAATTATGTTTTGTTCAATAAAATCACTCATTTATGCTTACAATATTCAACAATATTTTCTTATTTACCAATTTATATACCCGACACATGTTATACCAACATCGTTTCAACCGATTAAACATGATACATGTAACCTATCTCTATTTTTTAGTATTAAAACAAAACAACATTGCTTATTCATATAAAACATATTCTATTGCATAATAAAGAAATTTCAAATCATTGTTACATGATTTGGCATATAACCCTTCTAAAAAGTATCATAAAAATACATGTTTTATGTATTTTTCACTTACAACTATGCAAAAAGTGATGCAATCTCGATCAATGATCATCCTCCTTTTTGAAAACCCACAAAATTAACACCCCCACACTCCAAAAATAAATAAAATTTACACTTTCCTCCCTCAAGAAACTCAAAACCATTCGAGAAGAAGACGATGCATTTAAACATCTCTGATTTTGGATTCACATATTGCAAACAAAAAGATCCCCCAAAAATTCAGGTAAAATGTCAAATCATTTACACCTTCACCTCCACCTCCACCATGAAATTAAGAAGAAATTATTCGTCAATGAGTTTCCAGTGGCATAGTCGTAGGTCCACACTTGCCAAACGACAAACAACATAGCTGGCCTTCTATATATTTTTTTCATCTTCAAAATTCAATCTATAATTTCTTCAATTCTCACTGGTTTTCTTTTTCTAATTGCTTTAATTTTGGTTTCCCTTTATACCCTCCAAGTCTCTCTCAATCACGAGGGTAACAGAAGAAAGCGTCAACGGTTTTTGTTTGATTCCCATGAAAAATCTTGGTGCGTGAATTTTGTTGTGTATGGATGTGTATGAACAGCAGATGTGATCAGGATAACCTTATATTGTTTCCCATCGTACACAATTTCACTGCCATTGTGTTTGTGTGTGTGAAAGAGGAAAAATGATGGTGAATTTTGCGGTGGTGCTCGGTCTTCTCGTGACGGCGCGTTTATGTTACGCTACCGGAAATGGGTTTCAGGTTATGAAGCATTTGAATCGTTTCAACAAACCTTCAGTGAAATCGATCAAGGTTTACTTACTTACTTACTTTCCCTCTTTTATATATCACTGATTCTGCTTTTTTGTTTCGTTAATTTGCTGAATTTTTCTGAATGCGTTAAACAGAGTCCAGATGGTGATATAATCGACTGTGTTCATATCTCAAATCAAGCAGCTTTTGATCATCCTTCTCTCAAAAATCATCAAATTCAGGTCTTTCTCTCTCTCTCTTTCTCTTGATTCCATTTAAAATCGGGGGAAAATTCAATTTCAATTAAAGCAAATCAATGAACACTTCGATCTTTCTTTAATTATAGATGAAGCCAAATTTTCATCCGGAAGGGATGAATTACGAGAGCATGAAAACATCATCAGAAAAACAGGAAACAATTCCTCAATTATGGCATTTAAATGGGAATTGCGCGAAAGGAACAATCCCAATTAGAAGAACAAAGAAAGAAGACATTCTCAGAGCTTCTTCAATCAATAAATATGGAAAGAAAACCAGTCAATCCACTGTCGCACATCCAACTTCCGTAGATCTCGACCTCATCAACCAAAGCGGTCATCAGGTGAGTTGTACACTACAACTCACGAATCACAACCCGGTTGACTCAGTTGAATCATGTCACGAGTTTCAATTCCAACGTGGCATGATGCTTTTAGCGAATTAACCTTTTTGAAAATAAAAATAAAAAAATAAATACCCATTTTCTTTTACTGAATCTTGCTTGTTTATCTTTGATTTTGGAGATCATTTAGCATGCAATTGCATACGTTGAAGGAGAGTTTTATGGAGCAAAAGCAACCATGAATGTGTGGGACCCACAAATACAACAATCGAATGAATTCAGTTTATCTCAAATTTGGTTACTCGGAGGCTCATTCGCTTCCGATCTCAACAGCATTGAAGTTGGTTGGCAGGTAACTGGACAAACTTTCTACGGCTATTCTATTTTTTTACAATACTGATAACAAGGGCATTTACGTCTTTTCCACAAACGAGATATCCCGAGCAAATTCGCATTTTTCCACCTATTTCGTTGGGGACAAAACATTGCAATGTTTGTCACACTGACATCAGTAGCAGTCTGAGTCTCAGTCGAATGCATGTCAAACACAGTGCAACTGCAACATGTTCTGTTCTGTTATGTCATTAATTTTATACATTTTGATCATATTAGGTTAGTCCAGATCTTTATGGGGATAACCACACGAGATTTTTCACATATTGGACTGTAAGTTCTAAAGTTCATCTATTTTCGGCAATGATTGCATGTGAATTTAAAATAAATAAAAAAAGGATGAATTTGCATAGGATTCTGATGAAATTAATTATTTTATAAAATATTGGCAGAGTGATGCATATCAAGCTACAGGCTGTTACAACCTTTTATGTTCAGGATTTATTCAAATTAACAACGAGATAGCATTGGGGGCTAGTATTTCTCCTATTTCTAAATACCATGGTTCCCAATATGATATTAGCATTCTTGTTTGGAAGGTAATGTTCTTATTATCGCTATATGTTTTAAATATTTAACGTTATTATAAATTATAATGTTGTATGAATACGTACAAGATTTGATTTGAATAGAAAATATTTAAAAGTAATATGGGTTGAACTTTTCGTTTATGGAGGAGGTATAATAAATTAAAAAATGGAAGTCGCGTAGAGAATCTTTGACGTTTGTTCTTCATGACAAGAACTTCGTTTTTTAATGTCAATTATAGCGGGAGATTATTGAAAATTAACATGATATTTTAATTACTTCAGGAATTGTTTTTCAGATTTGTCATACATTTTTAGCGTTTGATATAGTTAGAGGTTTATATAAAGGGTCATAACATAATAACATTTCTTTATTTATCACACCTAGGTCACTCGTTAACTTGTTCACTTCACATGTTTAACCAATAAGTTTGGTAAGTTTTGCTGACATGGCATCTACTGACATGTATTTAACGCATCATTAAATGGTTAAGGTCATGGATGCCATATTAACAAAATGTTCTCGTTGAACAGGTCAACAAGTCAACTTTTTGACCTGAGTAGAATATTGTTCGGTAAATACAATGACTTAGTATGTACACAAAAGAACAACTATTCAACTTATTTCGTGTCTAATGTTGGAATTCAACTTATCTTCCATGATCATGATCATACAAAATAGGACAAATTGCAGAAAAGCACAACAAATTTCTACCCTTTTGTTGATTTAACCAATTAATTATATTCTATAATGATTAAATAACTATAATATTTTTTACCACATAAACAATCTTTTTTTTCCGGTGGTTACCTGGCTTTGAAAATATTTAATTAAAATACAGAAAAACACAACTTACTTTCACAATTTTTTATTTTAGCCGCTAAACTACTACTTTTATTATGATTATTTTAATAATAATCGATGTGTTGTTTTATTCTCGTACTTTAACACTAGGTATCTACGAAAAGTGCTTTTTATCAGACTGTCAAAAAAATATATTTGTTTAATCAGTTCAAAATAAGTTAAATGACTAAATAAATAAAATTGATCAGGATCCTGAGCAAGGAAACTGGTGGATGCAATTTGGGAACGGAAAAGTGCTCGGATACTGGCCCGCATCTCTATTTTCTTACTTAACCGATAGTGCATCAATGATCCAATGGGGAGGAGAGGTGGTCAACTCAGCCTCAGACGGGCAACACACAACCACCCAAATGGGCAGCGGGCACTTCCCCGAAGAAGGATTCGGGAAGTCAAGTTACTTTAGAAATGTTCAAATAGTGGATGGGTCAAACAGTTTAAGGGTTCCTAAAGACATACAAACTTTCACCGAGGAGCCAAATTGTTATGATGTGCAAACGGGAAAGAATGGTGCTTGGGGGAGTTATATTTTCTATGGTGGTCCGGGCAGAAACCAGAACTGTCCGTGAAAATTGATATAGTTAAAGAAGTTTGTGTTGGTGTACGCGTGTTATTTTTAGGTTTAATTGTGTATAAGTCTTCTGATTTGTTGTAATTTGTTATTGTATACGGTATGTTAGAAACGAGATGATGTTATCGATTCTTTCGATTTTATGTTTTTGTATCCATATGGCCCTTAAAGAATCTTTAGGGCAATTATAAGGGAGATGATGTTTATATTCTCACATCTTTAAAAAGAGAAATCATCAAGAGTTTTATTTAGTATCAAGTAGGTTTACTTGATAAGCATCTTCAATTCTAGTTATGAAGTATTTCTTTATCAATGATGTTGATATATGCATCAATGCATGCATGTGGTATCAAAAGCATGACTAAAAATTGTGTCTAATATAGCGATCATGTTGTTATAAAGCGAACTAATTGATTAAGAAGTCTTGAATTGAATTGACAATTAGACTATGATTTTATGTGTTAATAATGGACAATCATGGATGCCATCTATTGTAAATAATTGAGCGAAGACTTTAACATTTATCAAATACGTTTGGTATCCATTTAACGAAACAGTGAAACACAAAATAGAATAAACATGTTTTGGCATGAATTAAATATAGAAGTTTTGATTGCGCATGTGTTTGTCTAACGAATAGTTGTTGATTAAATCATGTTACTTTGATTTCAATCTACTGTTTGTGTTCGCAATGGTTTGTTTGTTTAAACTAATATGTCTTGCACGGTTTGAGAGTATGCGACGAATTCCTCCTTACATGGATAGATGATTGCTTGGTTATCGACTTTATTATTATTATTATTTATGAATGTTTCATTTTATTTAAAAGTTATTTGAGATCCTTAGGGTGCGTTTAGTTGTGAAAAAATGAATCGTTTTTCGGAAAAATTTTCCAACAAAAATAAGAATTATCAAAAATGCGTTTAATTCGTCTATTTTTCTAAATTTTTCACTTCCGTTATCTAAAATTACAAAGAAGTTGGAAATTTTTGGAAAACCGATAATAATTGTTTTCCATATTTTTCTAATTCCAAATTTTTTCTAAAATATAAAGACACACTCACACTCACCCCATCCACCTCTACCTACCCCCACCTTAACACCCCCAACCCGCCACACTCCTACTTACCCACTCCCCCCCCCCCCCCCCACACACACACACACACATACAAACACATATCCACACTCTAATTTCTAGTGGTTTCTAAGTTACCATTCTTAGTTGAACATGTGATATTGAAGTAAGTTTGTCTATGTAGGTAATTATTTATTTATAACTTTTTTAAAATTAAAAAAAAAAACCTTAGATAAAGCTCTCCTGTCATCCCGTCTGCATCCGACTCCATTTTCTTCATCACATACCCTTTATACCTATCTCCTCCTCTAGCTTCTCTCATCCTTTAATCGTCGTCGGCTCTAAAGTGATTGTCGCCGATCATGGAGGGTGAGATGAAGATCGATACAGTAATTTCCCCCATTACCTCCTTCTTCTTTCAGAAACCTGATCCGACGACTCATGTAAGAATGTGATGGTTTTGGCTTTTGGTTAGGCATAAACTACAATCTCAATTTTTATTTTGCTTTTGATTAGGTTGTGGGTGGAGGTTTAGGGGAAGATGAATAGTGGTGGTGGGATGTGGTTGTTGATGGAATTTTTAGGTTACAATTTTAATGTACTTGTGGAAAATTTCTTAACACTTAAGAGTACATGCATCCTAAGGATCTAAGGGTACATGCATCCTAAGGATCTATGTCTTTACAATTAATAGCAACATACAGTGAGCTACTAAACCCTATATCATAATTAAAATATATGAGATTAGGGTTACATACCTTTTGAATTGTTATAGCAATTATTTTTTTGAATCCTTTCTTTTAGTCTTTAAAAAGCAAACCCTAAAACTATGACGTCTTTAATGACTCATACCCAAAACTAGAAACCCTAGAATGAAGAGAAAATAGAGGAGAGAGGAAGAAATTTTGTTCACAGGATTCTTAGAAATGTCATGAACGAAAATTGCAAGCTAAGGAGTCTTATTTATAGTTTAAGTAACTTGTAGATGAATCCAAATTTGAATTAATTAAATAAAATATTTAATCCCAATTCAAATCATTTCTTTATCTTTAACTAGGAGACTTCCAGAAACCCTAGAACTTCCTCCAAAACCATCCATACCATGGATGGTTCTAGAATTGCTTCCTTTGTTCAACCATTAAACAATTACAATTCACCACTTGCACCTTTAACTAATTCCAATTAAATTTGATTAATTCTAAATTAATTCTTATTGATTTCATATTAATTCATTAATCATATAAACTAACAACTGTTTAACTATTGATCTCATATTGAGTTAGTAACCACATAATAAATTAACAAATCAATTATATATTTTAATTAATATATTAATATAATAATATATTAAAAAATCATTTCCTTCCTCTCCTAATATCATTTCTTGCTATTTCTGGTTAAAAGGGCAACCCAAAAAGGACTTTGCTTTTAATTTCAAGTATATACCAATTTAGTTATGAGCTTAGACACCTTAATCCAACAATGTCCTAATTGGATACGTCTATAACTACAATTGCATGTATAACCTCGAACCAAATAGCAAAGTGTGTTTTCCAAAGCCAATGCCGAACTTCGATTCAAATCAAACGTTGACCTTAAGATAACTGATCAACTATCCATTCGTTCTACAAGATATCACATAAACAAAGTCATAAATTAAATGATCAACCTCATGTTTATTTGTTTATTTCTCGATCTTCGATTTCATGATCAAATTCAGACTACAAAATTGAACACATCAATTCAGTCCGGACCAGACTTGGTTCTTATAGATCAACCCAAATCATTGAGGGTCCCAAATATATCGCTTTTCTTGTTAAGGCAAAATGAACCAATAAACTTTGATTACATAATTATAAGCTTTACTCGTCAAATCACACATGATACTATGTTTTATAACATCAAGTTATTGATGCATTTACGTAATACCAATGTACAATTGACTTTGTAACATCCCAAAAATCAAGGCAACAATTTTCATTTTTAAATCAAGTAAAATCATTGTTTTCAGATACCATCCAAATCAAAACCATTCATTTACAAAACATTGTTCCCAAAAATAGAAATCATATATATTAGAGTGTCCCTAAATCAATATCATCAAAACCAAGAGGATGTGCATGATCACGCCTTCACCTTGTCCCAATAATCTGAAGTACCTGAAACATAAAAATGAAACTGTAAGCACGAAGCTTAATAAGTCCCCCAAAGTACCACCACACAAACATGTAATCAAACAAATAATGGGTCTACAACCTCATGGTTGGATTACCCCTGGCCCACAACCTTTCGGTTGGAATGCCCTGACCCACAACCTTTTGGTTGGAAATGCCCCAGTCTATTGACTAACAACGCAACGCAGTACAGTCTCAACTCCACCATACCATGTCGACATATACATAACAAATAACATATATTCAATAACAAATAATCATATAACAAGATAGCAGACAAACAGGTAGATCTACAGGGTACTACAACATAACGACATCCTATATACGAGGATGGACAATCTAGTGGGCCGACATTGGTGCCTTCGACCCACAAGTACAGTGAGGAAGTCTCACCTGAATTGAAGAATTCTAGAACACTGTGATACGATCCATTTTACTGTTGCACCCGGGAATCCGCTAATCACCAAAACCACGTAAAATCTCAATCAATAGCCCCAAATCCTCAAGTTGGATCCAAAGTCAAACTTGGTTAAAAAGTCAACGGTCAAGGAAAGTCAACAGTCAACCGTCCTCATGATGTGACCAACTATAGCTCACATCGTGACATGCATCTCACGATGCGACATTCATCTCCTCAGGTCGTGAGATCCGTCTGAGTTCCATTTTGATCCAAAAACTTCTTAATCCATTAAGCCACTAATCAATCTTTTCTAGGAGGCTTCCTAACACTCCTAGGATCATAAAAATTGATGCTTTAAGCTCTTGTATATCCAATACAAGACTTAAGCTCAAACTAATTCATTTATGAAGAAAAAGGAGTTAGGTTCTCAAGTAAGGACTCAAAAATCCTCCAAACTTCAGATCCATAAGATATAAGCAATAAGGGACCCCTTGGACCTATAAATTTGCCAACTTTATGGAGTCTCAACACTCTAACTTTTAAACCATGGCTAATGTAACACCGGATTCTTGGTATGTTTTTAAATTATAATTTTATTCATTTTTAGGTAGGAACTCAACGAGTTGGAGGCCCCAAACTCGTCGAGTAGGAAATGGATTTGGACGCGGGTTTTGAAGTCCACTCGCCGAGTTGGAAGCATCAACTCGATGAGTAGGACCGCCAGAGTGAAACCATAATTTTGGGGTTTTGCACCCTATTTAAGCATCTTAATCCCCTTATGACAACTTCATTTACGAGGTGAGTTTTCCTCCTGTAGGAATGGGTCGAAGGCACCAAGGCTGGTCTGTTTATGTATGTTAGTATGTTCCAGATTAAGGTCCAATGCCCGACGGGGCTCGATATCGGACAAAACCGATGCTGGGCAGTGCCTGAGGTAGCAGGGCGGGGCCCAATGTATGTTATATATATTTATGTGTATGGTATGTGGTAGTTTGGGGAGACTCACTAAGCTTTGTGCTTACAGTTTTCAATTTTGGTTTCAGTTACTTTCGCTAGTAAGGGGAAGAGCTCGGGATGACTACATTGCACACACCACAATTTTTAGCCTGGGAGGATTCACTCTGATGTTTATACATGCGATTTTGATACAATATTTTGATATGATGTTTTGAGATACTATTACTTATGTTTTTATGAGATGTTTTGGGTTACCATGGTATTATTTATAAATTTTAAATGAAAATTTTGTATTTTTGGGATGTTTCAAGTTGGTATAAGATCCTTGGTTTGACGGATTCGGGCACAGTCTCGGGTATGTCTGGACTCAAACTGAGGATTTGGTATGAGAATTTTCAAAAAGGAAAATCATTTTATAAAAGAACTTTGAAAATAGATTTTTTTTTTAAAAGAGAAGGGAATTTTGAAAAGAGATAAAGGTGTGGTGCATGCAATCAGCCAAGCTCAAGTAAGTACTCCCAAATTACCAATACAAGTTTATGAGAAGTGCATGCTAGACTAGGGTTAAGGATCTAGGAATGATGCCTTATGTTCCTGTTATATGTGTATGAGAACCTCATGCTGGTCTAGGGCTAAGGATCTAGGAAGGATGCCTTATGTTCCTGCTTTATGAGCTTAGTGAACTGTATGCTAGTACTGATTAGTCAGTAATATGATGGCCTGAGTAGGATATGCTTGATTATGTGTACTTAAAGCTAGAATGATGCTTGCTTTGTGCTTTTAGGAGTTCCAGTTATCTTCAACTAACTAGTAAATGAATATGTTAAGTTACATATTGCAAGGACTAAATAATTTCAGAAGGTTAGGTTTAGCTCTATTTCGCAGCTCTTGTTCGAGTCCAAACATTGTAGGGTAGAACCTCTCATTCGAAGAATTATCTAGTCTTAGTGATATGTAATGGTATTCGCAAGCTAGTTAGGGGAGATAGCAGGGAATCTTATGCAGCTTATGGAGGAGAGTCTGTTGGTGGTTACCCTATGGCAAGCCTAGGATGAGATTAACGCATGAAGCACTAGTAGTAGAAGGGACTTGGTGGAGTCGAGACAGTTCTTGAGGAAAGTATGGATAAATATGGAAGGTAGTATGGGCCCGTACAACTGAAATCAGAGGATCCGTACCTGAATCAAGGAAGACTGAGATGAATCCAGAGTACCTGTAGTGTGTATGATCCCTCGATGTATGCTGAGTATTGTAATGTTTATTATGATGTATTTTTAGTATGGTTACGCTACGCACTAGATTGGATGGCACTTCAGGCATTGGTGAGGGATGAGGCTAGAGCTCTGGAACCGGGCAGTTAGACGAGCAGATGAGAGAGTTCATCTCATCTGAGGTCACACGCAACATTTTAGACCAGACTTCTGTCATCTTCGGTACGACCGAGGAGGGTGTCTTGGAGCTTTTGGATGAGAAACTGAGTGCTTTCCGCACTGAGGTGGCGATCATGATGGGGTTGCGCATGCTGACATTCCAGGAGTTCAAAGCTTGTGGAGCTCCCGACTATCACGGGGCTTGGGACCCCATTACTAGCAGTAGGTAGTTGGCTGATGTTGCCAACGCCTTCTGTACGATCCGATGTCCCGAGGGGTACAAGGTCCAACTTGCCTCCTGTATTTTGAAGAACTGGGCACGAGATTGGTGGGAGGAGGTTGGGAGAGCTATTGGAGATGATTCTGCTATTGATGTGATGACTTGGAGTGATTTCTCGGCCAGGTTCAGGGTCGAGTTTGCACCTGTGATTTAGGTGCAACAACTTGTGAGGGAGTTCCAGGACCTATAACAGACTACGGAGATGGTGGCTGAGATCAACGCTATGTTCAGGGAGAGGTTCCTTCTCGTTCTACAGTACGTGGCGAACGAGGATATGAAAAAGGCCCAATATCAGGAGATGTTGCAGAGTGATATCCGTCAGTTTGTGAGCTGATGCAGCTGTAAGACGCTGGAGGATATGATTGCTAGGGCTCAAGAGAGGGAGCTGGATTTGGAGATGGAGAGAAAGAGGAAAATAGATTGGGTTCAAATAGGTAGTTTGGGCAAGAAGCCCAAGGTATTAGATCATAGATCGATGAGCCAGCACGATCGCAGCCGGTGTGGCAAGTGCGACAAGATGTACGAGGGGGCGTGCAGGGCATGGAGTTCGGGTTGCTACAAGTGCGGCCGAACTGGTCATGTGAGTAGGGATTGTACTGTTATCACCACCACCACATCAGCTTGATATCTGGTTTGCTTTCAGTGTAATCAGAGAGGCCACAAAAAGGGCCAATGTCCAAGTTTAGCAGCAGCAGGACAGGTGGCGGCGCCTGCTCCTGCTACGTTGAGGATTACAGAAGGCCGGCAGGGCCGGGATGAGGCACCTGTGGAGATGAGCAGGGCCTTTCAGTTGACAACCGAGGAGGCACGTGAAAGACTCGATGTTGTGTTGGGTATGTATTCTCTCCTTATCTCTTTATTTGTATTGATTATCGCTAATGTTTACTTGTTATCTTATAGGATCGTTCTTAGTGAATGGTATATTAGCTCTGATAATGTTTGATTCTAGGGCTACCCAATCTTTTGTGTCGCTCGAACTTAGCAAGCGATTTGCTGGAGCTTTGGGGGAGCTAGACTGTCCATTGGATGTATAGATAACATATGATAGGACCGTTTGGGTTGCGAGGGTGCATCAGGGATGTACCCTACAGTTGTTTGATGAGTAGTTTTTCATGGATTTGGTCCCTATTCCCCTACGAGGGAATAAGGTTATAGCTGGTATGGACTAGTTGAGCCCCAATGGGGCAGTGATCGACTGGGAGCAACAATTAGTGAGGGTTCGGACTCCTAGTGGGGGAGGGTTAGTGATTTTGGGTGAGAGGCCAAAGGGTGGACTGACTCTATGTTCAGCAGCGAGAGTGAGGTGCTACTTACAGCAGGGTTGCGCAGGTTATGTCGCCTATGTCATGGATACCCGGGAGAAGGGTAGGACGAAAATGGAGGATGTATTTGTTGGATTTTGAGTACTATAACACTCCTATGGTGCACATGCAACCCTAAATGCTTTAGATCTATGTTTTCTCTAATTATACATGCATTTTGTTTTTCCAAAGCATTCTCCCTATCTATCATACAATTGAAGCTATATAATATAAACCATTAGTTTGGATGCTTACCACTTGAGTAGGATAGAGTTCTTGACCTTTGAAAGCTTTAGCACCTCAAGTGTGATGCCTCTATTGGTTCACAAACAGCAAAATGCAAAAGGAGGCTTGAGAGAATAATTTGGTTATCTCCAAGATATGTTGCTACCGATTTTGGATCTATAGGGGTTCTATTTATAGTGTTGCACATGCTAGGGTTACACTTTTCAAACCCTAATAACCCATGAATTTCCACATTCTCATGTTCCATGGGTTTAACCTCCATGGACTATCCATGGATTAGTTTAGCCCACCTACATGATCATGGATCATTGGCCCACACTATAAGAATGATTGATTTACATAATAAATCCCCCTATATTTAGTTAGTCTCTTTTGATCATAAAATTAATTCCAAATTAATTTTTGATCAATACTAATTAAATAATATCATTTCATATTAATATATTATACTTGTAATATATTAATAAACCATAAAGAACCTTATTCTCAAAATCCATCCTATCAAGTTGCACTGGTGAAGATGTGACAACCGTCAAAATTCGAGTCGGTTCAAGAATTGATAAACTTAGTTGCATGTGTAGGCATGACACATACTAGACTTAGTAACTAGAAGCTAAGTTATAACCTACTAGAAACTGGGAAACAAGTAGAATTGAAGGATAGTGTACTTAGATTCCATATTGATACGTGACTTCTATAGTTACTTTAACTGTAACAACTATTCAAATTCGGGCCATTCCTTGACTTGAACACCTTTTTGTGAATCATATACTCACATCATGAATTTGACCTAGTAGTAGAAATTAGATCCGAGTCTCGTTGGAACTTAAGTCAAGTTGAAAACTAAGACTAGTATACTTGATTCTTCAATTTCACGTGAATCTCAGAATCACAACATAGAATGCCAATAAACCAATAAAAATAAATTACAAACATTATTTCTAACTTGAATAAGAGTTAGGAAACACAAAAATAATTTCAAGTCTCAAAGATTCAATTTAGTTTGATATCCAAAGATGTATTAAACTCCAAAACCTAAAAGCCATAAAAACTCATATTTATAAACTTTAACCTTAAAAATCCTATAAAAATAATTAAGAGCCCTATAATATTATCTTATCATAATAATTATTATGAAATACAATCAAGGAAAATAAAAATTAAGTTATTAACATGTACCCTTGATTTATAAGTAAAAAATCAAGAGTTTTATGCATAAAACTAGGTTAAAGTGCACATTTCATAAAAAAATGGATATTTTTTATAAAAGATTTGAATTTCTATAAAAAGAAACAAGAGAGAGGAAGTCTCACTCACCCAAGATTTCATCCTCCCCTCTCCCAAGACACTCCCTCTCTTCCCAACATACACATAATCATTTTTTCTTCTCTCTCACACTCCACCTTCTCCTTCATTCTCTCTCATTTCTCTCTACCCTCACGACTCCATTTCTCTATTCTCCACCCTCTAAACCACGAAATTTCCAGAAAATAGGACCCAAGAACACTCCTCAAACTTGAAATCTTCATCATCTTGTGGTGTTCTTGAAGCTAAAATCGATTTCTACTTCATTATTCCTTCAAAGTTTACTATTTTTCTTGGATTTTCTCCATCTTCTACTTCATTCTAATAAAAGATCATGAACACATAAACATACACACACACACAGATGGTTTTGATGATGATGGTGATAGAATTTCACTCAAAAATAACATGCATGTTGTAGATGGTGAAGTCCCATGACCTGAACCTAAGTCAAAATCATGGAAATGCACTTTTCTACAAGTTTTGGTGGAAAATCACCACATGCACCCTAAGTTTTCTTTCCAAAATGATTTTTGATCATTTCAAACTCATGAATGGCCTTCAAAACAACATGCATGTGATGATCTTCAAGCTTAGATGCTTGATGATCAAAGTTTGTTGTTAAAAGTTTTCATATATGTTCATGAATGATTTATTCCCAAATAAATATCTAAAACTTATTTTCTAATCAAATCCAATTTTTCCTAGAATTCCACCAACAAAATGAGATGTTATACAAATTTTCAGAAAATAATTCGTTTTTCTCGAATTATTATTATTATTGCAAGAAAATAGGGCAATAATTCATATAAAATAATTTCTGAGGTCTATAAATCCTAGGTAAATTTGTGAATGACCCTTATGGAAAATGATGACATCTCAGTATGTTTCATCGATTTTGGTAACTGTTTGGTATGGTTTTGAATTTTCTTTTTGTTTAATTAAAATAAATCATAAAACCATTTTAGGGAATGTGAAAAGGCTATATCATATTTTTCGTATATCCTAACTCATGTAGAATACTTAGAAAATTATTTTCAGAATTTTTCATAATGCATACGTAGTTTTCCCCGACTTTTGTATTTATAATGGACTAATAATGGAAAAAATAGTTATACTAATCCAAAATTTATGAAAATTTACCAGAAGATCTTATAATATATTATAACTCTAAATAAATATTTGGATGATTTTTCTATTCAGTATGATATTTTTTCTTCTGTTTTTTAAGATTAAATACACTTAAATCTACAAAATCGGATTACAATATATATGGTATTTTTCTCGGATTATGTACACTGCAAATGAAGTTTACAAAAATTTTGGTAATTTACTTTAACTGTTTGAGAATTATTTATAAATTAATGATTATTCAAGAGAATAAAACAAATAAAAATAGAAAAACTAATTAAAAATATCTTTTTAATTTTTCACAATGTCTATATGTATAATAATAGTGTTAAAAAAAGTTTGGGAAATTTTGGAAACAGTCTTCTATTTATTTCCATTTTTGTTAGAATAAATGCATAAAAATCATAAAATCGGGTTAAGCTATTTAGAAACCCATTTTTATATTTTCCCAGTTTAATTATGTTTAATGGAAGTGTTATAAACACTTTTGGAACTTTTGTCATTTGGATAGTATTTTTCACGAATTTATATTGTTATGAAGGCTTAAAATTTTGGAAAAATAGTTAATCACATCAAAATTTCAAGGGAAAATTTCTGGAAGACCTTTACAGTATTTGGAACGAAAATGTAAAATTTTATGGGTTTTGGAAACTGTTTGATAATGTTTTTGGATTTTTAGGAGTTTAAAACACCATTAAATGTGTTGAAATACCCTCAATTAATATTACAAAAACCTAAAAAATAATAGTCAAAATTATCTAAATCACATGAGTTATAAAATATCACAATTTCAGAAAGAATGTTACCCATTTAATATAAAACCAATATTAGAACAAAAATTTGGCATTTCTCTATATGTAGAATTTAGTATATTAGTATTAGATTTCAATATAGAGACTCACTAGCGTATACCATTATTGTAGGAATCAATAGTGGTACGAGTGGAACGTAGATCAAGGCACAATTTGTATCATCTCAATGTATTTTGAGTATTCACGACTTTCCCTATTTTCGCTTTTTAACTGTTTGGGGTGGAAAAGCATGTCAAAAAACTATTTATGTTCGTTGTATTTATTTTGACTTGTATAAACTTGGTTGTTATATTTTTCATGTATGTGTATATTACTTTAATTCATGAGGATTATAGCACGGTTAAGTTCCAGAAATCATTCGACACAACTCATTAACTCTTTAGAGTTTATGGTTATTATGGATAGCGCTATCAGGAGGTAGACAACTCCTCACTCACACGATTCGCTTAAGTGTATTTTACCATTTTATTCTCTATGTTTGCGATACACATAGTATTCAATAGGGCACGATTCGGTCATTAGGCTTGGGTTGTGAACTCATGAATGGAAACTTGATGCAATTACAAATCTTACATCACATTTTATCGACGAAACTTGTATACTCATTTTAGCAACGAAACTTGTATACCCATTTTAGCGATGAAACTTGTATACTCATTTTATCAACGAAATTAGTATACTCATTTAAGTGATGAAACTTGTATGCTTATTTTATCGATGAAACGTGTATACTCATTTTAGCAACAAAACTTGTTTACTCGTTTTAGCAACGAACTTTATATCCCATGAGAATATGAACTTTGCATCTCATTTTGTCAACATACTTTATTTCTCATGATGACAACGAACTTTGTTATGCAAACTTATTTACACATTTTTATCAATGTACTTTTATTTATGGAAACTTCTATTAAAACTTTGATTACGATTCATGAAACCAGTATTATTTTTAACCTGTGAGTACTCACCAACTATCTCGGTAGTTGACCGCTCATTTTGCATGCTTTTTCAGGAACCCGTCTATAAGATGGCACTTAGGGACATATCACTTTGAGGAGCATTTCACATGGGTTGTATTATCAATTGCATTGTAATTTCTTTTAAAATATGTTCAAACACATTGTAAATTGTAATATTTTTAATAATATGGTTGGTGTTGTCATTTAACTTTTGCTATGAGACCCTTTGTACTGACACGCCTCGTGTTTCCGCTTTAGCGGGGTGTGACAAAAGGCAACCCAAAAAGGACTATGCTATAATTGGGTCAAGTACATCCCAGTTATAGTTATGGGCTTAGACACTAAATCCAACAGTATCGATCGTGCGAGAGTACCCGGATGTATTCCTGGAGGATTTTCATGGGATACCTTTGGAGAGACAGGTTGAGTTCAAGATTGACCTAGTCCCTTGTGCGGTTCTAATAACCAAGGCACCATATCAGTTGGCTCCTCTCGAGATGCAGGAGTTGTCTATGCAGCTGCAATATCTACTAGGCAAAGGATTTATTAGGCTGAGTAGTTCACCATGGGGAGCCCCATTCCTGTTTGTGAAGAAGAAGGACAAGTCACATCGGATGTGTATAGACTACTGGGAGCTGAATAAGGTAACAGTGAAGAACCATTATCTCCTCCCGAGGATTGATGATTAGTTTGACCAACTACAGGGTGTATATTAGTTCTCCAAGATTGATCTACGATCAAGTTATTACCAGATGCTATTCAGGGGCGACGACGTGTTGAAGACAGCCTTTCGGACTCGCTATGGTCGCTATGAGTTTGTGGTGATGTCGTTTGGGTTCACCAATGCTCCTGCCATGTTCATGGACCTCATGAACTGCGTGTGCAAACCGATGTTGGACTAGTCTGTGATAGAATTCATCGATGACATCGTGGTTTACTCCAAGGCTTAGGAGCAACATGAGGAGCATCTGAAGGAGGTGCTAGAGACACTGAGGAGGGAGAGACTTTTCACAAAGATCTCCAAGTGTGAGTTCTGGTTGCATGAGGTGCAATTTTTGGGGTATCTTGTCAACCAGAAGGGTATTTTAGTCGATCCAACAAAGATTGAGGTCGTGATGCAGTGGGAGGTTCTGAGGTCTCCATTTGAGATTCAGAGTTTTCTTGGTCTAGCGGGTTACTATCGGAGATTCATTCAGGATTTCTCCAAGATTGCTGTTCCTCTGACCCGACTGACCAAGAAGTCGGTGACATTCCGCTGGGGTCCTGAGCAGCAAGCAGCCTTCGAGACTCTTAGATAGCGATTATGTGAGGCACTGATTATGACTTTTCCAAAGGGCATCGATGGCTTCGTAGTTTACTGTGACACTTCAATCATGGGCATGGGTGCGGTATTGATGCAGCGAGGTCACGTGATAACTTACGCTTTGAGGCAGTTGAAGCCTCGCGAGACAAACTATTCAACCCACATGATTTAGAGCTGGGGGATGTGGTTTTCGCCCTCAAGATTTGGCGGTATTACCTCTACGGGGTTCGTTGTACCATTTACATGGACCACAAGAGTTTGAGGTACCTTGTGAATCAGCCGAATATGAACATGAGGCGGGCTGATGGTTAGATGTGGTGAAGGATTATGACTGTGAGATCCTTTACCACATAGGACAAGCCAATGTGGTGGCTAATCCTCTTATCCATAAGGTGGTTGCGGCTCTGATTCGAGACATATGTCTGAGGATGACAGTGATCACAAGACGGTGGCAGCTCCGCTGCTGGAGCAGATCCGGGAGGTGCAGGTCGAGGGTATGAAGGAGGAGTGCTGGAAGTGTGAGTGGGTCATATACCAGGTGGACTTATTTGATTATGACAGCCGTGAGTTGTTGAACCTGCATGGGAGGGTCTGGGTTCCATACCGGGGAGGCGTACGATAGGTTCTGGTGGATGAGGCCCAAAAGTTGAGGTTCTCCATCCATCCCGGGGCGATGAAGATATATCGGGGTCTTCGTCCTGATTACTGGTGGCCCTGCATGAAGCGAGATGTTGCATGGTATGTGGAGTGGTGCTTGACCTACAGGAAGGTCATGGCTGAGCACCAACGATCTCACGGAAGGATGCAACCATTGGACATTCCCGTGTGGAAATGGGAAGATATCACTATGGATTTCATCACCAAGCTTCCCAGGACCACACGTGGAGTAGATTCCATATGGGTCATCATGGATTGGTTGACTAAGAGTGCTCCTTTTATCTCGATCCAGGATAGTATCTGCTGAGAAGCTAGTTGATATCTACATTCGCAAGGTGGTGGCACGTCATGGAGTGCCCGTTTCGGTGGTGTCAGACCAAGATGCCCATTTCACTTCTAGATTTTGGAAGCGGTTCCACAACGATATGGGTACTTGTCTCCATTTTAGCACTGCCTTCCACCCTCAGACGGATGGACAGAGCGAGAGGATGATACAGACTCTCGAGGACATGCTACGCGTATGTGTTTTGGACTTCGGTGGCAGTTGGGATACGTATCTCCCGTTAGCAGAATTTTTGTATAACAACAGTTACCACACCAACATAGACCAACCTCCCTTCGAGATGCTCTATGGAAGGAAGTGTAGGACCCCGATTTTTTTGGGGCGAGGTCGGATAGAGGGCATCAGGAGTACTGAGGTAGTACTCAAGACCACTGAGAGGATCCAGCAGGTCCGGAGTAGGTTCCAGACTGCTTAAAGTCGGCAGAAAAGCTATGCCAACAAGCGCCGTTCAGCCTTGGAGTTTCAGGTGGGCAACATGGTCCTCCTGAAGGTGTCACCTTGGAAAGGTGTCATTCGGTTCAGGAAGCGGGGCATGTTGGGCCCCAGGTACGTCAGTTCGTTCAGGTTTATAGTGCGGGTGGGAACGGTGGCTTATCGATTGGATCTTCCAGCAGAGCTCAGCCAGATCCATAACACTGTTCATGTTTCCCAGCAACGGAAGCGCCTAGTGGTAGGCTCTGCAATTGTGCCTCTAGAGGATATACATGTTGATGACAACCTGAACTACATCAAGAGACCAATAGCTATTCTCGACAAGAAGACGAAAGAGTTCAGGAACAATAGGGTAGAGCTGGTGAAGGTGCATTGGTAGCACTGTAAGGGCTCAGAGTGGACTTGGGAGCCAGAGGAGGAGATAAGAGAGCACCACCCAGAGTTATTCGAGGCAACAAACTTCGATGATGAAGTCTAAGAAAAGTGGGGGAGAATTGTAACATCAAGTTCTTGGTATGTTTTTATGTAACATCCGGGATTTCGAGTATGTTAGTTTGTGTTTCAAATTTTGAGGATTTAGGAGGGACTCGACGAGTCGAGAGTCTGACTCGCTGAGTCACGTCGACTTAATTATGAGTATTTAATGAGGGGACTCAACGAGTCTAAGTATGGACTCACTGAGTAGGTGGTGGGCAGATAAAACCCTAAGTTATGGGGATTGGAGCCTATTTAAAGGAACTTATGGCCTTGGATGCGCCTCATATCTCTTATGAGAAACCCTAAACCTCCATTGGATCCAAGGGAGAGTTCTTATGATGAAATCAAGTATTTTGGTTTGATTTTGAAAAGGAAGAGAAGGGATTCATCTAGAAGGACCAAAGGAGGATGTCATTCTGAGACATTCAAGCAGGGATCTCCATTATGAGGTAGTAATTCGACCCTTTCTTCTGTTTTGTGAATAATCCTTGAATTTAGGGTTTCCTTTACCGTTTCTTGGATGGTATATGATGCATATGAGGACCCAATGTGGAATAAGTATTAGATCCGGACCTTAAGAGGTCCAGAGAGTCCCAATCTTCTAGCTTTATGCAGTTCCATTGGAGTTATGAATCTAGGATGCCATTTTTAGAGCTATTCCACCATATAGAGATATATGTGTGTTGCATTTGTATAAAGTATGGACCTGTATGTGACTTTTGGGTGGTAGAGGGTCAGATCTATATGGTGGGGAAAGAGATCTGACCTAAGAAGTTCATTTGAGTATGGCCAGAGAGGAAACTCATCGAGTCGATAAGAGGACTCGACGAGTCGAGTCGGGTTTCCCTGCGATTCGTGACTAGTGGTAACCCGTCGAGTGAAAGGTTAACTTGACGAGTTGGGTGACACCTTAGGAAGATTCAGAGGACAAGCATTGACTCGTCGAGTCACCTAAGTGCACTCGACGAGTCTAGTCAAAAGTTTGACCATTGACTAGATTTGACTTCAGTTGACCTTAGGGTTTTGGTCATACTGATTCAAGAGAGGTCAGGGAGGGGTAGAATGGTCTTCTACCCATTCTATAGAGATAAGGTTAAGAGAAAGTATTAATTAGGGATGTTTGCCTTATGTGTTAGGCGGAGGCTCGATCGAGGTTATCAAGCCAGAAGGTTTACTAGACATAATGAGAGGTGAGTCTTCTCACTATGTCTTACCCAATGGGGTGATTATGTGTGACCGGAAGGTCTTATGTGTATGATGAAAATGTGATGTATGTTGTATATGTAATATGTTATGATATGAGTATGATGATATGGACCGGAAGGTCAACAGAGCATGGACCAGAAGGTCAACAGAGTTATGGGATGGAAATCCCCTGAGACACTTGGATCGGAAGTTCCCATAGAGCTATGGCCTGGAAAGGCATATGTGCTGTATGTGGTATTTTGGGGAACTCACTAAGCATTTATGCTTACAGTGTTATGTGTTATGTGTTTCAGGTACTAGCGATGATCGCAGGAAGGCACCGGCGTGACTCGTACACACTGGCAGAAGATTTATTTGATGATCTTGGGATATGTTTTATCATGATGGTATTTGTTAAATTTGAGATTTGAGAATATTGAATGAGTTTTATGTTATTTGAAAAATGAAAAATTGTTTTCAAAATTTATGTGGTTACAAGTTGGTATCAGAGCCTTGGTTTGAGGGATTTGGATGCACCTTCGGGCGTATCTGAACTCAAACTGAGGATTTGATAAGGTTTTAATACAAGAAATAATTTTTCTAAAAAGTAAAGGAATTTGAGAAAGCGGAAAGAAACAGTGTGTATGATCAGTCAGCGCCCAAACGGTGATTTCCCAAAATACCCTTACGTTATGTGTTATGAGATATGATATGATATGTTATGTATGCTAGAGTGGGCTAAGTATTCATATTAGGACTAGAGTGACCTGATTTGTGATGCCTTAGCCTAGGAGATTATTGCTGCTCTGAGATGCTTGAGAGTGAGTAGGTAGCAGTGAGGAGCTTATTGATGGGTTTTGGTCATAAGACATCCTATGTGCTCATACAAACCCTAATGCTTGGATCTAGGTTTCTCTATTGTACATGCTTTGAATCAAAGACTATAAACCCTAATTCTAGCATTCAAGTAATCATATTAATATGTAATTGGGTTTAAGATCATACCTTGATTGTTATGTAGCAATAACAATCCCAAATCTCCTTGTAATGACTTTGGAAGGCTTAGAGTCACAAGTGTCACTCCTCTAATGGCTTACAAACACCAAGAGCAAATGGAGAAGGTATAAAGAGAGAGGAGAGAGGTTAGAATTCGTCCTTAGGACTCCTTGGGAAGGGATACACGAATTCATGAGCCAAGGGGTGTTTATATAGGTGTAGAGATAGGGTTTCAGTCATTATCCTTATCTAGTTGCTTATCCACAAAGCAACCCATAAGATAATCCTTGAATCCTTATCATAGTCGAATTCTAAGGCCTTATCACCTCAAATTCGTTCACCATATATTTAAGATAATCCTTACCTTATTTTGTAACTATCACATAATTACAAATCAGCCCCTCTAGTTTAATTAATTACACTTGATCACAAAATTAATTCCTAATTAATTATTGACCAATATTAATTAAACAAATATGATTTCTCCTTTAATATATTATTCTTATAACATATTAATAAATCATAATATCCTCTCTCTCTTTATTTATTTCTCTAATCAAGTTGCTTTGGTGAAGGCAACCCAAAAGGACCATGCACCATCGGGTCAAGTACATACCAAAATAGTTATGGACTTAGACACTAATCCAACAATCTCCCACTTGGATAAGTCTAACAACTATTATGCGTATGAATTCAGATCCTGATCTGCAATCGTAGCTTTCCAAAGCCGCTATCAACTCTGATCATATCAAATACGCGTGTCCTTAGATAAGGGATCATATATTCCTCCATTCTAGATATCGTATGAGCTACGATTTCAAATCATTCTCTTTGTACTATATCTCGATTTCTGATTTATGATGACAGACTAATTGAACAACTCAAATTAGCCCTAGCCCGGCCGAGCATTTACGTTTGTCATTACTAAACCATCGAGGGGCCCAAAAGATATCGCTTTTATTCTTTGAATAAAAGGAACGGATAAACTTTGATACAATGCTTGCTTGCACTTACTAACCAAATCACACACAACAATATGTTTTATAACACCAAGTTACTAGTGCGTTTTCATATTATCAATGTGCAACTGATTAGCAAGATACAGCTCACACATCTCGGTTTCAAGAATATAAGATGTTATCGTCTCACCAATCACTCGTGATACAATTCATGGAGTGATCCAAGTGAGCGTGGGTTTAATCCAATGCTCAAATTCATATTCATAAGCACTCATGAATGTTGCAACAAACATTTGCTTATGTCTAATACTCTTTTAGACAATCCACACACCAATTCACGACAGTCTTCATTCATATGTACTTCCAACATATGAACGACTGTGGCCCGTTTGAATAATTCGATTATTCTTAATAAACTCAATTATTCTGGAAGTCAAACCATGCAAAGTGAAACACAAGAATAATACTAATCCCATATGGCCTTATCCCTTTGAGCATAAATAAAACACGTTTTATTTATCACCATATCGATTACTCATTATTTGTCGTTTCGGGTAATCAACTTCTTACTTGAATTATTACACTTGTCCCATGCTCTTAGCATGCACACAATGTTTACCTATGGTTCTTACTTTTGTGAAATAGACAAATTGAACACATTTCCAATCATTCTCATTTTACAACTCCAAATCCTTTTTCATAAGTGTAAGAATACCAAATTCTTGCTACTTATAGAATATGCTAGATTCTAACACTTTATGCAACGATCCTTTCGTAATGTCACTGCACCAAAGTACAAAGACTATTGCCAATGATATTGCAAAGTTCTCTAACGGAGATTGTTACAAGACAATTCCTTAGATATGATGTCTCTCACTCAAAGTACATTCCTTTGAACATCCTTTTGCATAAAAGTTTCTAATCTAGTCATAGATTTTTCAATAGTTACTTCCCAATATGGACACGCTTCCATATTTTCCATATGACAACTTATTCTTAATAGAACCTTATCTATTCATAATAATGTCAATATGGTCCATTCAATACCATGCTTCCAACTACTCACAAGCAACCAATCCCCGTCGAACTTTGGATTGTTCTTTGATAGTTGTTTAATTATTTTAGTCAAAACCGATTCTAGTCCCTTTTCCCTCTAAATGCGCTAGAAATTTGGAAAATTTAAGAATGAAACACTAAAGCATTTGCAATCGATCCTATACCCGAAGCGTATGGGACACGATGCACAATGTTTTATTTGCTATGTTCTCAAAATTTGAATTGTGAAGAGGAATGTCGTAATCATAATCGAAATTTTAAGAACACACAATGTACCTTTGACTAAATTCATTAACATTCCACAACCTAATCCTTTAGATTTGAAATGAAGCATAATATTCTCTCCCTTAATTATAGCAAAACAACTTTACAACTCTTACGACTTTGCAAGGTATAACTCTTGTTTTTCTATAATTAATATTGCCAACTTGCAATACTTTCCATAATAATCATACAATAATAACTTTTATGCTCCCACTATCATGATGATTACTATAAAACATAACACTTATGCTCCCACTAGCTTCGACATGTATTCATAAACATCTTAACTTTCAGAAAGACAATACCTATTGAATTTCTTAAGTCCATGTTTCTAATACTTAGTGCTTTGATAATCTTTTATCAAGGCTTCTTGAACTTATACACCTTTTCCTTAGATAGTTCATATGTGTGTCTTAAACAATTAAGACTAATTGCCAAACCTCACAATTCAAATCATGGAAAGGGATACCGTAACCATAATTGAATTCGAGAATGCAACTTTACAATCACTATCTTCTTAAAATCTTTCTTAGTGAAAGCATTTCCTCACAATCATTTTCATGAAGGAGGAAATCTTATGACACTTAGATTTTAATGGTGTATATGTTCCTATCCATGTGAATTTGTTAAAAAACAAAGTTTATGACAAATTCAAACTCATATGGACCGAACTTTCTTAATCTTGATTTCTTGCCTTATGGTAGCACAACTGCCCACCACATCTTCCAAGTAGTTAAGCATCTCACCCTTTTCCTATCAATGTACCTTTCATTGATCAAGGTGCTTTGCCTTTTATGCGTTCAAAATGAGTATCCATAGGACTCACATGCATAATTAACTCAATTGGAACAGCACAGAATCAAAATATCGTCAACACGATAGGTTGTAAAACTCAACTCGTGTGCTAGTGATGATCGATAAGGTTTATTTGATTTGTTCTTGAAACTTTTCAAGACCATTAAGACTCCCACTGACTCCTTGACATATAAGATTCTCTTGTCAATAAACATTTGTTGACAACCAAATATTCAAGAGTTAGTGTAGCTTTTATCAAAACACTTCATAAATTGGTCTAAGTTGGTCTTTGTCTTATTCAAGACATCACAACTTTCCACATTTTATGAATGTTATAAACCTTTAATACTTTTCACTCATTGCCACAATCTTAACTTTAAGACTTGTTATTGGAACAAAGTATGATAGACTTCTTGATTTAACCATTTCTTCAATCCTTGATTCCTCTTCTTAAACATACAATTGTACTAAGACTTACTTAGAGGATCAATTGATACATGGTTTTTAATCATTAAGACCCATTATAAAGCATAAAAGCTACTCTCCCTTCTTCTTAGAATGGAGAAACTTTTATCTTTCTGCCTATTTGATTCTTCTTGTTCGTTCTACTGTTGATCTAAACCCTTTAATCAATTCAGTATTACACCTAATCTTGTAAGTGTAATCATATTTACTAAGCCATTAGTAAATCATGACAAATATCATTGTTACTCTTATGGTGAACTTGATCAACACAACTTTGTGTACTCGATCTCTTGACACTTTGTCAACGAATTTGTCTAATTTCCAAATATGAAATTTCTCATTCACCATGCAACCAAGTTGCGTGGTTCCAAATTTCAGTCCAATTGAAACTTTGGGCGATGAGAAACTCTCCCTATTTGGTAAATTCTCGACATTTCCATAAATAACATAACTAAGAATCATATCCATTCGTTGTAGAAATATGCAAACATCAATTTTCATAACGATTTCATTGCAAGGAAGTAAACAAATAAATAAATAAGTCAAACAAAATTTATCTTATTTATAAAAGTAGTGGAAAAACATTTGTCCTTACAATGCAAAATTTGTTGAAAACTACGTAAAAGGAAAATTTATAACAACTCTATCATAACTATCTAAGCTCAAAATCCAATCTTCAAGTCCATGCGATCGAGATCCATCTCTTGTGATTAGATTCATCTTGCTCTCTTATCAAGCTTCTTTTCTTTTTACTGATCCTGCAAAACATTCAAATGCAATCTTATCACATCATGTATTTGAATCAATGAATAGGAACTTAACAAATTTAGATAGTGGATTTTACATGAAGCGCAGTCATACTCTTTGACTCTCCCATCTTTGGAATTTTCAGGCTCTTGGGGCAGACTTCTATCCAACGCCCTTTCTCTTGGCAGCAAACGCAGGTCGATTCTCCTAGAACATCCTCGGAAGCATGGTCGGTTGACTCTCCCAACAAATATGCTCCATTGCTTCGCCAAATCATTTCTGATTCAGCAGCAATGAGCATGTAGGTTAGGTCAATTAGGTTGTCGTCATGATCCATTACATAATACTTTCTTTTGAACTTATTATATGATTCAGGAAGTGACTGCAAAACCCAATTTACAGCCAACTCATTTGGGAATGACACACCCAACATAATCAACCTATCGATGTGTGATTTCATTCCTAGAATGTGGGCACACACGGATTTACCATCTTCATGTTTCATTTCCAATAGGGATTTAATGATATTGAACCTTTCAATTCTTTGATCTTGTGGGTTAGGGAGAACAATTGGAGGAGGAGGAGGAAGTGAAGCATGATTTCTTGTTCCTCGATCAAATTGTGGAATATCATCTTCATGTGGAATGCTTGTTCCACGGGATTTGGGAAGACCATGATTGTCGAACTTTGACATGTACAAAACGGGAGAAAACAAATTCAAGTTAGTTGATCGATTGAGTCTTTAGTAAATCACCCAAATGAGATACTAAGGCTAGGACCCAACACAATACGCTACAACCTAGAAAAGGGATGCCGTAATCTAGTTGCAGAATATTTGAAGGTAAGTGAATGACGATTCACTAATTTCCACCATGAAAAACGAAAAAGAAATTTAAGTTTTAAATCTATGAAAACTCCTAGATCCTTTGAGATTCATTGAACTTTCAATGGCATGTTTAAATCTCGATATGCCCCTCTTGTTTGTGACTGGGATGCCGAGGATCACAAAGCGTGTGTGAATAACCATGCAAACTTACATGGTGCCCTCACATGTTACAGTCACCTATTCGATGTGCCGGTAAACCACACACGCTCCACTGAACTATGACAAACATTGAGTCACCCTTTGCAACCTTTGCTTAGTACCATTTAGTGTGCCGGTAAACCATACACGCTCCACTAACGTCTTCGCAAGGGCACAAAGTGTAATTTCATGGAATTGCATCAATTCACTTTTGCCTAAGTAACTAAGATTGGGAATTAGAAAAACATTTAGTTACTTTGTATTTCATTATACTTATAATGGAAGGTTTCGTCCTATCCTACCCGTTCGGATAACGACCCTCCACTAGTCAAGAGTGCGGTGGGTAAGAGTGGATACCCATTCAATCTCCATTTTATAGGCAATTTCCTTAAACACCTCTTATAGACCAACTTCGTGAATGAGGCCTACTAACGGTAAGACTGACTTTTACTCATACATATATATAATGTTAGACTTTTAATGTTATATATATAATATAGGGTGCATTTCATACTTTTAAAATACTATGTGGTCAAATTTAATAATTATACCTTTAATTCAATTAAATTGCAAACCAAAATTTTTATGGATTTATTAAATCTCTTTTAATTATACACCTTAATTAATTAATAAAACCATAAGGGTGTGATTTGAACTTTTCAAAACAATACTAGGGTTTTAGAATTTAACACTCCTAATTAAACCTTTTTAATCAACTTTTAAATTCCAAAACTTGAGGGTAAGTTTTGAAACATTTCAAAACAATTTAGTTTTAATCTATCTTAAAATTTCGAATTTATGGCATTTAAATTAAAATTTTAAATATTAAAACTCTTGATTTAATAATTATCTTGAATTAGACTATTAATTTAATTATTAAATCATAAGGGATTATCTAAATAATGAAGATAATTACCATTTAGACATTTAAGTTATCCTAATCCCTTAAATATCTATATAGATTTCGAAAATATGGATGGATAATGCAAGATCTTGAATTACCAATTAGAGGATAATTACAAGATATGGGATAATCCAAATCCCTAAAAATTAGGACCTTATCTTGGGGAGGAGGCAAATTTCGAAAATCAAGGGATTATAACAAACCCTAGATTTCGAAATTTAAGGGTTTAAGGAAAGGATTTGAAGATCTTATTCAAACTCTTGCAAATTAGGGTTTGCAAACCCTAATCTCGAAAAAACCTAGCCTCTTAGGGTTTATTGGCAATAAACCCTAATATATCAAGTTCATACAATTGAAACCAAACCAATGGCTCTGATACCACTGATGGGTTTTGGTCATAAGACATCCTATGTGCTCATACAAACCCTAATGCTTGGATCTAGGTTTCTCTATTGTACATGCTTTGAATCCAAGACTATAAACCCTAATTCTAGCATTCAAGTAATCATATTAATATGTAATTAGGTTTAAGATCATACCTTGATTGTTATGTAGCAATAACAATCCCAAATCTCCTTGTAATGACTTTGGAAGGCTTAGAGTCACAAGTGTCACTCCTCTAATGGCTTACAAACACCAAGAGCAAATGGAGAAGGTATAAAGAGAGAGGAGAGAGGTTAGAATTCGTCCTTAGGACTCCTTGGGAAGGGATACACGAATTCATGAGCCAAGGGGTGTTTATATAGGTGTAGAGATAGGGTTTCAGTCATTATCCTTATCTAGTTACTTATCCACAAAGCAACCCATAAGATAATCCTTGAATCCTTATCATAGTCGAATTCTAAGGCCTTATCACCTCAAATTCGTTCACCATATATTTAAGATAATCCTTACCTTATTTTGTAACTATCACATAATTACAAATCAGCCCCTCTAGTTTAATTAATTACACTTGATCACAAAATTAATTCCTAATTAATTATTGACCAATATTAATTAAACAAATATGATTTCTCCTTTAATATATTATTCTTATAACATATTAATAAATCATAATATCCTCTCTCTCTTTATTTATTTCTCTAATCAAGTTGCTTTGGTGAAGGCAACCCAAAAGGACCATGCACCATCGGGTCAAGTACATACCAAAATAGTTATGGACTTAGACACTAATCCAACACTTATGAGGGGCCTACCGAAGGGTAGCCGATGCTTAGCGAGAAATAGAGTACTTGTGATCTGGGATCCTAGGAGGAGGACTTGGAATGAATGCTGATGCGGTGTGGAAGGTAGTATAGGGCCCATACTACTGGAAGCATTGGATCAGTGCGCAGTCTAAGTAAGAATCCTTAGGGTACCAAGGAACAAGTAGGATTGGGTGATCAAGTACGCGCATAATCGATCAAGTCTCTGGTATCTTTGTGTTGTAGAGACATCATGGTGAGTACACGCCACACCAGAGAACAGCGGGGTTAGCAATGACGAGATTCGCAGGATGATTCACGATGAGGTGGGCCTATGTTGAGGGATGTTTCTACACCTGTTCCTGTCTGGAACATTGGAGGGTACGATTCGTGCTGAACCAGCTCCGCTTGGGAGCGAAATACTAGTGGAAGTTTGTGTCGGAAGACTTCACTCCTACAGAGATTGCAGCGGTGACCTGGAAGAAGTTCACCACCATGTTTCGAGATGATTAGGTTCCCCAGTGGAGAGGGAACGGTTGGCGCAGGAGACCTTGTCCTTTAGGCAGGGGACGAAATTCGTGACTGTAATTACACAAATGTTTCACGAGAAGGTGCACTTTTTCCCTGAGCATGTGTCTTCTGAGCAGGCATGCATGAGTCGATATCTGATCATTCTGAGGATAGATATTCGGGAGTTCGTGGCAAACTCGATGTATCAAATTTGTCGAGCTCCAGGAAAATGCTCGGAAGAGGGAGGTTGAGCTGGGGACTCAGGCCATGGAGGAGGCTGAACCTCACGAGAGGTGATGTCATGGTTTGAGTACCATGATGGGTAGCGGACCGAGTGGTGATGTCATGGTTTGAGTACCATGATTGGTAGCAGATCAAGAGGTGATGTCATGGTTCGAGTACCATGATTGGTAGTAGACTGAGAGGTGATGTCATGGTTCGAGTACCATGGTGGGTGGCAGATTGAGAGGTGGTGTCATGGTTCGGGTATCATGATTCGTAGAAGATAATGCTTGTACCTTTTTCCAGATTATTCCTCCATGATGGATTAGGTGGAGATCGGATGTAATAGGGTATTAGGCCTGAGGGTCATGTTGAATGAGTTTCAAAAGAAGCATCCCTTGAGAGGGAGGATGAGATAAATTCAAGGATTCTTAGTGAGATGACAGGTGCAGTCGCAAGACTCAAGGATGAGTAGAGATGGTGCTTATGGAGGATTGCAACCTGAGTTGTGCAATCAGCCGATAGTAGAGATGTCATTTTCTGCGACCCGAGTAGTGCTATTTCCGTTTCCTGTGGGAGACGTAGGAAGTGTTGAGATTTTGGTTTTACAGTTTGGGAGTACACCCTGCAGGTTGACATTGATGGTGATCTTCCACCAAAGAGTATCGGGTGGTATATCTACCGTGAGATAATGATATAACATGAGCAGGTTGTTAGTGGAGACTGAGATGGTCAAGGACCAGGATACACCCTATTTAGGTATAGTAGGGTGTGTGTTAGTTGTAGCATCGGATAAACAAGAAGAGCGTATCGGGACGGTGTCCCTTTTGTTTATGATGGGTATCGAGTGTGGGAATGGAGTCCCTGTTCTTGTGATGATTCATGTGATGGAACGTTGGTTGAGAATACGAGGATGAAGATTATGATGATTCATTATTTTTGGACTGAGAGTCAGGGTTCTTACTGGACGATCGAGATTCCTGGTAGTGGAATAGTATGAGATTCTGAATGACTATGAGGCAGTCATGATGAAAAGTTTCTGAAATTTCATCTGAGGTTCGGGGTATTGGAGTTGCTTTATCCCTATTGCGGAGATCATCGAGCATTGCGTAGCACCTTCCAAGAGTAGGTACGATGTTACTAGTGGAAACAGTCTGTGAGATAGATTGTTAGTAGGCCAATTGACGTTGGCTCGAACCCTAAGCGGGGGAGAACCAGGTACTTTATTGAGGAGATCTTGGATTTTTTTCAAAAGCGGTTAGAGAATTGGATATAGAGATCAGCGGTGCAGGTTCATGAGATCATGGGTATTGGTGGTCGAGGCGAGACGTAGAGCGAGATAATGCATGTAGTACATGTTTGTGAACGGATGAGTGTCCCCACAGCAAGTAGCCATTGGTTGGAGACCTTGAGGTGGTTAGGAATTCTTTGAAATTATTATGGTGAACTCGAGATGGTTGGCTCGTAAGATTAGTCTGGCAATGAAGAGAACTCTGGTTCATTGAATGGGCGGTTGTACGGTTCGAAAAGAGCAGGAAATTGATTAAGCAACAACTTCAGGGTCGTTATGAGTATTATTGCATGAGTTTTAAGCAATATAGAAAGAAGTTTCGGGTTATCACCAATATGTTCTGAGTCACTGATGATTCCTTCATGTTTCAATTGAGAATTGGGATACCCTGTAGTGGCGTGTTGTGAAATGAAGATTTGTTGTGAGATTTTATGAAAATGCGTGGGTGTATCTATGTATGATGCTGAAGGATGGTGATCAGGGGTTGAGGTAATACGCCATGAGGTTTTGTGGTCATTGTCGAGGTATCCGAGTATGATGACCTGAAGTTCAGATTAATGTTGAGTCTTGGGTTGAGACTGCAAGTGGCGTATTGGGTATCTGCGGTACCAGTGGGAGCCCTTGGGTATTGGCATTAGGAGGAATTGTTTAAGAATGAGAATTGCAGCAGGGAGAGGTTTCTTGGCGATGGCGGTTGTTGTCAGGAATAATGATGTGTAATTAGGATAAGTGTGGGCACCTATCTATGTTAGTCCGCGGAGCATGTGCTAGTGGACGCAGGGTGACGGTATTTTGAGAGTCAGAGGTTGTTGTGATGCTATGTGAAGCCGTAGTACTCACTAGTCAGAGGTTGTTGTGATGCTACAGGAAGTCGTAGTACTCACTAGTCCGAGGTTGTTGTGATGCTACGGGAAGCTGTGGTACTCTCTAGTCAGCGAAAGGTGGTAATGAGGAAGTACTATTTGATCTGAGTGTAACACCCAAGTCTTAAAAGCCATGAAAGGAAAGAAAATCCCTAATTTAAGGGCCGACTCGGCGAGTCCAAGGAGGGACTCGGCGAGTCCGAGCGGGATTCGGGTCTAGTGTAAGCGACCGACTCGGCGAGTCGGCCAAGGTGACTCGGTGAGTCTGGTCTGTGCGTGGAAAACCCTAAATTCGGGACTTGGGGCCTATATAAATATCTTAATCTTCTTCCTAGGGTTCCTTACTGCCTCTTTAGCCCTGGATATCAAACCCTAGCGGTCACATCTCCTAGTTGAGCCTTGGAAGGTGCATTAAAGCTTGGAAAAGGAAGGAGGAACTCGGAGGAACAAGAAGGAGCTATAGATCTGGGATTGTGAGTTCATTCTGAGCACTTGGAGGTAATAAATTAGTTCCTGGACCCTTTTTGCACCTAGATCTATGTGTGGTTGTTGGGACTCTTTAGCCATAATGTTATTATTTTGAGTTAGAAGCCGGATCTGGAGTTGCTACTTCAGATCCAAGTGTGTTATGGCCTGGAGAAGCATAAAGTATCATCCATTAAGTCAATTTTGAAGCCCCTTGGCCTTACACTCTAGTTTATGGCATATTTTGCCTAGATCTCCTTCTCTACACGTAAAGTTTGCAACTTTACGTGTGGAATAGGATTGGGAAGGATGGATCTATAGTTTGGAGTCCGTGCATGACTCAAAAATCCTCTGCATGTAAAGAGAACTGAAGGGACTCGGCGAGTCCTTTGAGTGGACTCGGCGAGTAGCATGAAGTTGTGGAGAAACTCGACGAGTGGGATGAACGACTCGTCGAGTTGTATGAAGATCGCCTTGGACTCGGCGAGTCTGTTCTTGGACTCAGCGAGTCAGGTCGCGAAACCCCAAACCCTTCGAGTTGTGACTCGACTCAGTGAGTCGGGTGGAGACTCAGTGAGTTGGACAGGTTTGGACTCAGAAATCGGTAGACTCGGCGAGTCATGGACTGACTCGGCGAGTCGAGTCACGAATGGAAGGAATCTGAATATTATGAACGCAGCGAGTCAGTAGGGTGACTCGGCGAGTAGGGTTGACCTGGAAGGTTGACTTTGACCAGGACTTTGACTTTGGACCAGGGTGGACTTGGTTGTCTTTCGGGGGTCAGTTAGACTCAGTGTTGCATTGGTATTGGTAGTTCGGGGAGCAAGGGGAGCCGGAGTTCCGTGAGTTGTCGGACAGCAGCTAGTGAGATCATCTGCAAGTTCAGCCAGTGCAGGTGAGTTTCCCTTTTGTGTGAATGGGTTTAAGGCCACAATGCCGGCCCATATAGTTATGAGTAGAAGACTCGGGGGTTAGCCCTAGGCACAGTATGCTAGTATTATTCTCAGGGCGAGGTCCAGTAATAGCGGGTGGGTGCCCAAGGAATTGCTTATATGGTAGTTTATACTTGTTGTCTGTGTGATACATGTATGTGCCTGGTAGGGAGGTGAGTGTGGGCGAGGTCCCGTATCTCACCAGTAGCAGAGTGTGGATGGGGTTCCATATCTCATTAGTAGCAGAATAGGGGCGAGGCCCGAACTAGAACAGGCGTGGGAGTGGGCTAGGCCTGTACCTCACTACCATTAGTAGCGTGGACGGGGTTCCATGACTCATCAGTAGCAGGATATGGGCGAGGCCCAGGATAGGCGAGGCCTTAGGACAGAACCAGTTGTATGTGTTAGTTATGAAATGTTTATGTGTTATTAATTGTTGGCGGGCGAGGCCCTGTGACAGGTGGGGCCTAAGTAAAACATATCTGTATCCGAGCGGGGCTCGAAGCCAGGCGGGGCCTGGAGCGGCGGGGCCGTTGTAGCGGGCGAGGCCCGAGGCAGAGGGGCGAGGCCCAAGATAGGGGGCGTGGCCTAGCATGTGCAGTATATGGTTATGCATGGTATGTGGTAGGGTGGGGAACTCACTAAGCTTCGTGCTTACGGTTTTCAGTTTTGGTTTCAGGTACTTCCGGTAGCGGAGGGAAGAGGTCGGGGTGATCGCATGGCACACACCATAGATTAGACAGCCTGGGAATGTTTACTCTGATAATGAACATGTATTTTGAAAACTTATACTCACATTATGTTTTGGAATGATGACTTTACTTTAAGTAATGATTTATTAAAAGAAATTTTTGGTCTTAAATTTTGGGTCGTTACACTGAGCATGATGCTGAAGAGTTTTGGGCTAGAGTAGCCCTAATATTTGAGTTTTGGGGTGCCTGGCGGTCGAACCAGGGAAGAGACTGGGGTCCCCATATTTTTCAGGAATAGTTATATTCTGACTTGAGCGGTGGTTGTCGCAACAGGAGGGAATTGGAAAAGTGGTATTAGCGCGGACTGCAATTTGAGTCATGAGATGATTGTTTCATTGGGACAAGTGGCTCCAAATTTGGGTCGGACCAAACTCTCGAGTTTGAGCTGGGGTTTGGTAGTGCGTTGGGTAGGCAAGAGGAGATTTTGGATTCCGAGATGGATTATTGGGTGAGGGGTATTGTTGTCACCCGATATCTTAGACCTAGTGGGGTGAGTTCGTTAGTATGGGAAATACCAGTAGGTGAATGAGACGAGAGAGTATTAATTCGGCTAAGGTCGAGGGTGAGGCGATTTTCCGATGGGAGTATGGTATTCGTTTGGGATAAAGAGACCGCGATTCGTGACCAGTGGTAACTCCTCGAGTGAAAGGTTAACTTGACGAGTTGGGTAAGACCTTAGGAAGATTCATAGGACAAGCATTGACTCGCTGAGTCACATAAGTGCATTCGACGAGTCTAGTCAAAAGTTTGACCATTACTAGATTTGACTTCAGTTGACCTTAGGGTGTTGGTCATACTGATTTAAGAGAGGTTAGGGAGGAGTAGAATGGCCTTCTACCCATTCTATAGAGATGAGGTCAAGAGAAAGTATTAATTAGAGATGTTTGCCTTATGTGTTAGGCGGAGGCTCGATCGAGGTTATCAAGCCAGAAGGTTTACTAGACATAATGAAAGGTGAGTCTTCTCACTATGCCTTACCCGATGGGGTGATTATGTGTGACCAGAAGGTCTTATGTGTATGATGAAAATGTGATGTATGTTGTATATGTAATATGTTATGATATGAGTATAATGATATGGACCGGAAGGTCAACAGAGCATGGACCAGAAGGTCAACATAGTTATGGGATGGAAATCCCCTGAGACACTTGGATCGGAAGATCCCATAGAGCTATGGCTTGGAAAGGCGTATGTGTTGTACGTGGTATTTTGGGGAACTCACTAAGCATTTATGCTTACAGTTTTATGTGTTATGTGTTTCAGGTACTAGCGATGATCGCGGGAAGGCGCCAGCATGATCCGTACACACTGGCAGAAGATTTATTTTATGATCTTGGGATATGTTTTATCATGATGGCATTTGTTAAATTTGAGATTTGAGAATATTGAATGAGTTTTATGTTATTTGAATAATGAAAAATTGTTTTGAAAATTTACGTGGTTACATTTGATATTATAATTTTATTCATTTTTATGTAGGAACTTGACGAGTTGGAGGCCCCAAACCCGTCAAATAGGAAATGGATTTGGATGCAGGTTTTGAAGTCTACTCGAAGAGTTGGAAGCTTCAACTCGACGAGTAGGACCGCCAGAGTGAAATCCTAATTTCGGGGTTTTGCACCCCATTTAAGCATCTTAATCCCCTTATGCCATCTTCATTTACAGCCTCCAAGTCCCAAAACCCTAGCCGCAAAACCCTAGAGCCTTGTGTGAGCTTGTAAGCCATTTTTTAGTGAAACCTTGTGTGTTTTGAAGCTTGTGAAGGAAAGGGAAACTTGAGGACCCAAGAAGGAGATACAAGATCCAACAACTTTGTTTCTTCCTCCTCATTTTTTGGTAAGAAAGTCTAAAACTTTCTTAGTGTCTTCTTAGATTTCTTTATCATTTTTATTGGGGTTTTTGTCCAAGAATGTTAGCTTTTGGGAAACGGACGACCCAAATCTAGGACCTTGAAGGGCTGATATGACATAAAGGTGCAAACTTTATGGCCATGGGACCCCCCCATGCAAGCTCTAAGATGTCATTTTAGACTTTTAATCCCCTAAAAGCCATGCATGGAGGTAAAGGTAGAAACTTTACGTGTTCAAATGATGTCTAGGGCCTAGATCTCTATTTGCATGCTTTAGTTTGGAGTATGGATGACTTATGGACCAAGATAAGTCCTTAGGATTTAGGGGGGATCACCAGAATGTTGACGAGTTGGATCGCGATTTCAAGGTTTTTGATTTATAGAACTCGGCGAGTTGATGGATCAAATCGGCGAGTTAAGTCGTCCCAGAACATTGAATTTGACCAGAATGTTGACATTGACCAAGGGTAAAATGGTCATTTTACCCTAAGAAGGATTATCATATTTTGACTAAGTGTTATTGTAATAATGATAGTCGGGGAGTCCTTGGAGTAGCCATCAGAGATTCCTCACATGAGATTTCGCAGTTAGCTTACGAGGTGAGTTTTCCCCCAGTAGGAACGGGTTGAAGGCACCAAGGTCGCCCCGTTTATGTATGTTAGTATGTTCCTGATTAAGGTACGATGCTGGGCGGGGCCCTTTGTAGTTTTATATGCTTTTCGGGTTTCAATCCGATATCGGGGCGATGCCTGAAGAATGTTAGTATGCTTAATGTCTTTGTGATTCTTGCATGTGTTTGTATTTGTATGCTTGATTTCAGTTTTGGTTTCAGGTACTTCCACTAGTAATGGGAACAACTCGAGATGACTGCATTGCACACACCACAACTTTTAGCCTAGGAGGATTCACTCTGATATTTATACATGCGATTTTGATACAGTATTCTGATACGATGTTTTGAGATACTATTACTTATGTTTTGGGTTACCATGATATTATTTATATATTTAAAATGAAATTCGTGGATCGTAATTTTGGGATGTTTCAGCTAAACATGCATAAAACCTTACGAGAGGCTGATGTAATTCTTGGAATAAGAATTAAAAGGATGAAAAAAGGTTTGGTAATGACTCAAAGTCATTATATTGAGAAAGTTCTCAAGCGGTTTAATTTTACCTACCGTTCTCCTGTGAGTACTCCTATGGATCCAAGTGTGAAACTAATGCCAAATAATGGTGTTCCCATTTCACAGTTGGAATACTCTAAGGCTATTGGTAGCTTGATGTATGCCATGACAAGTACCTGACCTGATATTGCTTTTGTTGTGTGTAAATTGAGTAGGTACACTAGTAATCCTAGTGCTCAACATTAGTAAGTAGTAAATAGAGTGTTTAAGTATCTCAAGGGAACCATGAATTATGGTTTGAGTTACTTGGGGAGTCCTTTGGTTTTAGAAGGTCATCCAGATGCAAGTTGGATAACCAGCATGGAGGACCATTCCTCAACTTCTGGTTGGGTATTCTTACTTGGGGGAGGTTCCATTTCATGGGCTTCCAAGAAGCAATCTTGCATTACAAACTCGAAAATGGAATCTGAGTTTGTTATGTTAGCAACTGCTGATAAAGAAGCATAGTGGCTAAGGAATTTAGTCTATAAGATTCCTTTGTGGTCGTAATCGATAACACCTATTTCTACCCCTTGTGATAGTGCAACCACTTTGGCTAAGGCATATATCCAGGTTTATAATGGCAAGTCTAGACACCTAGGTGTTAGATATAGTATGACTAGAGAACTAATCATGAATAGTGTGATTTCGGTTGAGTTTGTAAAATTGCAACAAAATTTGGCAGATCACTTGACTAAAGGTCTGACAAGAGACTTAGTGCACAAGTTTGTAATCGGGATGTGATCAAAGTCCATTTAATTCCGTAATGATGAGACACCAATTCCCTCCTAATATAACGTTAGGCGTTGAATCCAATGTGGAAAGCTCATACTTATAGATTGAAACACAAGAAGTATTCATCCCATGTATGTGTTCGGTTCTGCAAGTTAGTCAGGTTGAAGTTTAACTTCTTAATAATTCCTTTGATAAATATATGTGCAGATACATGGAAAGGAGTTACCTACGTGTTCTCATGATCCAAGTTGGTATCCATATCTCCACTACAAACCCTACGTTTTCTAACATGCTATGTTTCTTTGATTTAAATTTCGTTAGTATCTTTTCTTTTTAACTCTACAACTCTTTTGTTTATTTCTTTAAAGTTTGTTTGCTTTCATTTCAGTTTATATAGCTTTAATTTTCATTTGTTATCTTTTTTAAATGTAATATTTTATTTTATTTTATTTTATTTTATTTTTTAAATCATTTATGCAAATATGTTGTTCACTTCTTTTCTTTTTAAACTTCAAGTGGAAAATTATTTGCGCTTACCCTAAGTACATCCCTGCTATTAACCATTACTATAATGTTAAATTAAATTATTGAGCTTACACGTATTTTGGGCGTGAGTATTAGGGTATTTAAAAGCCACCAAGTTTATATATCATACGTTTAATGTTTTAAATCATATACATGTTCTAATCGTTCTTAAAATTTATCGAAATCTTACATAAACAGATTTAAACGATCATGCAAAAGAAAAAGTAAGAAAGAAAAAGAAACATCACATGCATGATATTGAAATTTCATTGTTGAGGTGATTGTTATTGTGTTTGTCGGTGGGTTTTTACATCTAACTTCTTATGGTTTTATTTATGGTCCTTGTGGTTGATGATTTTGCAGTTTTAGTCTTAGTTTCTTACTTTTGTCAAAAAGATAAGTTCCTATTACATGTTTAGGTAATACATTCATTCCCTCCCCTTGTGACCGTTTGGATGGCTCAGTTAATGCGCCCAACATGCCCATCATATGAGGGTTATTTTAGTCATTTCATGCTAAAACTACTCTTGACAATCAGTGACTTCACTTTCCTGTGAAAACCTTAGGAAACATCATGGGGAAATTTATTTATTTAGTGAGTAGTTACTTGGAAACTGATTCTGATTGATTAAATTAAGAGTAGTGAGGAATTGAAGCCAGGGTCGACCCATGGGCCTGGGCAAGCCGGGTCGCCCCGAGCCCCTTAATGCCTAAGGACCCAAATTTTAGAGCTGTTATATTGGGTTAAGAGTTGAAAACTCATACTTTTTTTAGTGACGATCTGTTAAAAAGGGCCCAAATCGGATCATCAGGCGCCAAAACAAGAAGCGGGAGTTCCAGACCTAATCAAGCGTCGATTAAGATTCCAAGAATAGATTCATATTTCTAGACTCGTCGGTCTCTTAAAAATCATCCATTCTTGATTGTCACAAACCTTAATATTTCTGATTTTTCGATTGAATGAATATGATGATCTGATCTCTTTCTCATTTTCTTAATTAAATTCCATGCTCAACATTTCTAATTTCTCTTAAATGTTTATGATAATTTGATTTCTTTCTATATCCCATTTCCTGAAGTTCGATTATTGATTGTTAGGACTCAGTAATCGATTTCTAATCGAGTGAAAGACTCGAATCTGATGGAATTCTTGATGAATTTTGTTGATAATGTTGAAGTTCATTGATCACTATTTAAGTAAGTTTTTTTGATTTCTCGATATTTGTTTAAGTTTGATTTTAGAAATCACTGATTTTTCAATTTTGGACTTAAAGTTCTAGTTTTTTTTTCCTGATTTCTGAAGTTTTAGTTTTTATTTTTATAGTTCTTAACTTCTAGGTTTTTCTGATTTATGAAATTATCGATTTCTAGCATTTTTTTTCTTGATTTCGGAACCGATTTCTCGATTTTTTGAGTAACTTTTAGTGAGGCTAATTTTTGATATTCCGGATGAATGTTGATTATTCGACAGCCGAAGACGATGAGGAAAAACAAATCACCTTGAAGTATTTGTACTTGTTGATAGAAGAGTGTTGTAGCTTTCTATCTTTATGTTAGTTTTTGTCAAGATTAATATTTTATTTATATTTGTTTCTTAAGTGTTATCTCATTGGCAGCCTAGATTCATTGGCAAATACGACTTTAGCTAACTAGAATGCATATATTTTGTTAATTATCCAACTTCTTTTCTTTTTACATAAAGTTGTTTGTTATTTAAGTAGTGAATACTTTTGTTCGATATTTGGTACGACTGAATTTGGAAAAGAATGGAATGATATTTATTACATAAGAATGAAAAGTATATTTGGTTTTGCCGGTCGGAATGGAAACAATTACTGAAGAACAGTGATTCCTTCAATTTTATTAATTTGCATCTAATTGATGTTTCATATTTCATTCCACATTTGATCAAAAAATGCAATTTATCTGTTGATTGTTGCTTATATATGTAGCGTTTAAAACATGTTTTCTTTGTTGTCAAATTAGCTTAAAAGCAAAATAGTTTTTTTAAAGTTGTTTGGTTGTCAAGGGCCTCAAATTTTATTTTTGCCTTGTGCATCAATTAGGCTTGGACTGGCCTTGATTGAAGCTTTTTTTTTTTCTTCAGATTGATCACTAATGTTATTTCGGTTAATAACAATTATCTGGATTTTAATTAAATCTGAACCACAACCACTATTATTTCATAATTCCGGTTTAACATGAATTTAAACCGACACAAATTCTTATAATCTACATGACATCATCAAATGCAATTTTTAAAATATCATTTAATTATCTCAATACTTTCTTTTATATATATATATATATATATATATATATATATATATATATATATATATATATATATATATATATATATATATATAGAGAGAGAGAGAGAGAGAGAAAGAAGATCGGATGAAGAATCATTTTAAAGTGAGGATTCCTAATGACACTTTAAAAAAATTGGAAAAAAAATCTAAAGAAAATACAAATCATAATATCGAGCATAAATCTATGTGGGGAGAAAAAAAATTGGATTATTAAAATTGAATCATAAATCATAATGATGCAAAATAAAAATTTAAATTTGAATCATGGATCAATTTTAATGATGCAAAAAAAAAATTCAATTTTTTTTATCCCGGACATAGATCTATGTTCGATTTTATTATTTGTATTTTTTAAAGATTTTTTTTTCAATTTTTTTAAGGTGTACTCACGAGTTCTCACTTTAAAATGAGTCCTTACAGGAACCTGACCCTATATATATATATATATATATATATATATATATATATATATATATATATATATATATATATATATATATATATATATATGAGAAAAGTGAATATACCTTACAATAGTATATAAGTTTAGGTACTTTAACCCTATAATACGACATCATATTTTATTATATATATATATATATATATATATATATATATATATATATATATATATATATATATATATATTATATATATATATATATATATACATGCATTGTGATCGTACAAAGTTCTTAAACTTCAAATAATTTGATTTACTTCCAAGATTTTCAAGAATTTCACTATTATCTTCCTCTTACATCATTTTCATTTGCAACTGTAGTATATGTATCCTGCTAGGTGTTTAAAATATAGATATGATGTAGCTGGAAAATAACAATAAAAGTCCGAAAATCGTGGAAGTAAATGAAGTCACAGGTTGAAGTTTAAGAAGTTTAGACGACTATAATGCATATATGATACAAAACTAAGTAGTATTTCGAAGTTAGGGTATCTAAACTTATATACTATTATAAGGTATATTCACATTTCCCATGATAAAACTGAATATACTTTATAGCAGTATATAAGTTTAGGTACCCTAACCCCATAATACCACGTCGGATTGTATATACTTACATTATGATCGTCCAAATTTATTAAACTTCAATGCATAACTTGATTTACTTCGAAGATGTTCAGGAATTTCACCATTATCTTCCTTTTACATCATTTTTAATTGCAATTGTATTATATGCATCCGACCAGGTGTTTAAAATATCAATGTGATGTAGCTGGAAGATAACAATGAACGTCCGAAAATTATGGAAGTTAAGTTTAGACGATTATAATTCATATATGATACAAAACTAAATAGTATTTTGGAGTTAGGGTACATGTGCTTATATATTGTTGTAAGGTATATTCACCTTTCCCTATATATATATATATATATATATATATATATATATATATATATATATATATATATATATATATATATATATATATATATACACATACACACACACACACACACATATATATATATATATATATATATGACTAGGTTATTGTATTTCCTACATTTATTGTGTGTTTGTAAGCACAATTCAGTACCAATAGATAAACAAAATTAATGATCATAATTTTGAGGTTCTATGATATTATAATGAAATTACATCTACCATATAATCACACAAATTTCAACATAAGGGTATTATGGACAATTAACTATATTTAAAAAAGGAAATTTTCAGGTTTTTAGGGATAATTAATTCTCCTGATTTTGAAAATATGAATATTTCAAATTAATTCAATTTAATTCTAACGTAATTTTATATAATTACCGATTTTATTCTATCAGAATGTTAGCCATAAACTAGTAGAGATTTTTATGATTTTATTCTTACAGAATATAGTTTCAATCCAGATATTTTTGACAATTAACTTGATTTAAGAATTATATATATTTTTCATATACATCCAAGTCAAAATGAAGGTCTATGCTTTTATTCTTCATATACATCCGAACTTAAATATAAATTCATACATATTCTTATAGACTAATAGGCTTATACATTTCAATATAGTTATACATAATCTAACAAAATATCATCAAAAATGAATAAAAATCTTTAAAAATATCATTCTTAAATATACAATTATTGAACAAATACACCTTATATTCTTCAAAGGTCCAAATAATCCAATTGATTCCAACTATTCTTACGAAAATGTAATGTATTTTCATAAGAATGTAATTCTTCACAAATATACTTGTTGTTGAAATCGATTCCAAGTCTTTCTCTTGTATGATGAATACTTGTTTCATTCTTCAAACGATTCTCATAGAATAACATGCAGTACTCGTGAGTATTACTAGTTAATCAAATATAATTGTTGTTAACAAATATTCTTAAAGACATTATGACATAATGCATTTATACATTCTATGCTTCAGAATGTTTATACATAAAATACATTATGCTAAAATATACTATCACACATTTGGATGGGGTGTTGACATGGCGTTGTGTGGGGGTGACACGTGTCGGCCAGTTGGTGGTGTGTCAGAGTCGTGTTGCGCACCTTGTCGGCGTGCGCATCTGTGCGTGGGATTTTGGAATATTTTCAAAATCTTGTATCTCCTTCATATGAGTTTTTTTTGACGTACTTTATATTCACTCATAACTTCAGATGAGATCTACAAATTTTATTTAGACTCTGTCGACTAATTCTCAATTTACTTTTAAAGTTAAATTTTTATAGGCTTAGACTGTTAAAGTCCATATAAAAATCATAATTCTCTCATACAATATCCATTCTCGATTGTCTTTATATTGACATAATCATATCGAAGAGATCTTCAACTCTCGTTTAGTTTGTTTCGGGTAACAACTGACCGATTTCTATTTCGGTTTTTATGACGTACCCTGTTGTGTTGAAACTTCTAAAAATCATAACTTCCTCCTACGAAGTTAGATTTAGGCGTTCTTTATATATTTGCTCATGCTTTTATGACTACTAAGACTTTTGTCAAGACTATTTATCCTAAATAGTCCTCTATCAAAAAGTCTATTTAAGGCAATTGGTCGTTTATACTTCAAGGCAAAAACGAGGTGTTACAACTCTCCCCCACATATAAAGATTTCGTCCCCAAAATCCTACTCCTAGTGCACCTTAAGATAGTGCCTTCACACTATCTTACTGGGGTGCTTGAGGTTAGCCCATGACCTAGCTAACTTTTCTTTATCAATTCTGCTCTTCTATGCTTATTAAGTCGCAAAAGTACATTTTTGTTTAGATGTATCCTTAAACTCCTCACGATGCATTCCAACACCGAGAACTCGTCAATTTGGACTTCCAGAAATTATACTTTACAACTGGAGATCGCCTCCAGATATGAAATGATGATTTGTTCCTCTAACTTGGAACGTTTTCAGATCGTTATAACGTGAATAACTAGGGAGTTTATGATCGGACTTAGGTAAACAAACAAAAATAAAAAAAAAGCTTAAGTTTGCATGCAACCTAAATAGGATCTATGTTTTATCTATTGAACCTATAACTAAGAACATCAAAAAGAAACTTGCAAACCCTAGGGTATTCTTGAAATAATGAATAAAGGGTTTTAGAATTACATACCTTTTCTTTGTTATAACAAACAACTAGAATTCCTCTTTGTTGATCTCTTGGAAGCAAGCACTACAAGTGTCATGCCTCTAATTGAATCACACCCAAGGTAGAAAAATAATGAATTAGGAGAGAGGATAGAACTTTCATCCAAGGATAATGGAGGGAAGGCATGGATGAAAATAAGGGCTAGGGAACTCCTTATATGGTTGAGGAAACATGGTGGCAAAGTTAGGGTTATAGGGAAATCCCTAGATACTTTGTTTGGTGACTAATCAGCCCATAACCCCATGTCCAAGGGGCCTTGGACGAAATCTCCTAAGTTTCCCTAGAGATTTTCCTCAACCTCCTCCAAGGGGTTCTAGAGCCTTCCTTACTTAACTATTAATAGATAACAAAACAACCCTTGTACTTTTAATTAACCCAATTAATTCCAATTAACTTCTAATTAATTGTTAATTAAATAACATGATTTCTAATTAATATATTATTTCCATAACACATTATTGAACCATTAATTTAATTTATTATTCATATAATAAATTAATCTCTCTCTCTCTCTCTCTCTCTATAGTATCATCGTGTCCAATTGCTAGGTTTGAGGGTAACCCAAAAGGATTGTACTACTATCAATTTAAGTATATACCAATGTTAGTTATGGGCTTAGACACCTAATCCAATAGTATCCCACTTGGATAAGTCTGTAACTATAATTTCCAGGATAACCTCTAAATCAATTAGCAAATTGTAGCTTCCAAAAGCCGTTGTCTAATTCTGACCCAGTCAGTTATGTGTCCTAAGATAAATGATCACATAATCCTTCATTCTGCAAGATATCATTTGAACATGAGACATGAAATAGAATCAATCTCATAGTCCAATACTTTTTTCCTGATTTCTGATTTGTAATGACATAGAACTTCTAATTGAAGACATCAATTTAGTCCTCGCCGGGCCTTACACTATAAGTCAATACCAAATCACCTAGGGGCCCAAAGATATCGCTTTTTCCTATTAAGGAGAAAGGAATGAATAAACTTTAACTTATATGCTTGCACCATTTACTCATCAAATCATGCAAAAATACGTTTTATAACATCAAGTTACTGATGCGTTTAAGTATTATCAATGCACAACCGACTCGTAAAATACAACTCATATATCTCCGTTTTAAGATTATCAGATGTTATCATCTCGATTTTACTCGTGATAAATTCCATGAAGTACTTCTTTTAGTGTAGGTGAATCCAATACTTAAATCTCCATTTCTAAGTACTTATGAACGTTGCAACAATAATATTTCGATATCTAAATCCTTAGACAATCTACAATCCATTTCATGGCAATATTAATTCATTACGTACTTCCAAAAGTATGGAAAACTGTGGAATTTTAAATAATCGAATTATTCAGGAAGTAAAACATGTGAAAATGAAACATAAGAATAAATAATTGACAAAAGGTAGTAAACAAACTCATAACGAAATCTCTATTATTTAATCACCAAAATCCAATTACATTTACTTTTTTAGACGTTTCATAATAATTATCTAACTACTAAAACTAATATCATCTCTCATACCCATGCTCATGACATGCTGAATGCGTTTAGCCCTACTTAGACCCTTCATAAGTGGATCTACAGGATTCTCTTCAGATGATATTATCTTCACAGTGAGGTGATCTTCTTCTACTGTATGTCTGATGAAATGGTACTTTCTGTCGATATGTCTTGATCTTCCATGATCTCTTGGTTCCTTTTTTAGGTTTTATGTACTCTAACACCCCTATGGGGCACATACAACCCTAATTCTTTGGATCTAGGTTTTCTCTAGTTACACATGCAATATTATTTTCCAAAGCATGAAGCCTAACTAGCATACAAAATTTGATACATGAATCATAAACACTAGTTAGAAGATTACCTCTTTGGTGTAGCTTGTGGAACTTGGCCTTTTAAGAGCTTAGCACGTCAAGTGTGATGCCTCAAACAAGTCACAAACACCATGAACAAATGGAGCATTTTGAAAGAGAGGTCATGAAGCACTAAAATCGGCTAGGGTTCAACTAGGAATCATTAGACCAATTTTAGGTGCATTAAGGGTTACATTTATAATGTGGAATTCCTAGGGTTTCAAGTTGTAAGCCCTAATTCACTTCCTTGGGCCTAGAATCCAAAAAATAAATATGATAAGCCCTTTGGACTAACTCTTAGTCCATTCTAATCAACACAGACCATTAGCCCAAACTATATATAATACTCATCCACCTAATCAGTCCCCGTTAATTTAATTAGTCTCTTTTGATCACTAAATTAATTCCAAATTAATTCTTGATCAATACCAATTAAATAATATGATTTCTCAATTAATATATTATACTTATAATATATTCATAAATCACAAATAACCTCTTTCTAAAATATCCATCCTATCATATTGTTCTGGTGAAGGCAACCCAAAATGGACCATGCTACTTTTGGGTCAAGTACATACCAATTATAGTTACGAGCTTAGACACCTAATCCAACACCTTTATCAAGGCGAACACCCCTTAATTATCACAGAAAAGTTCCATCGATTACTTAATGGTTGGAACAACTCCACGATCTCCGATGAAGTTCTTCAACCAAATTGCTTCCTTTGATGCTTCACATGCCACTATACACTCTGATTCATAGGTAGAATCAACCACGGTCTCTTTCTTAGAACTTTTCTAAGTAACCGCTCCTCAATTTTGATGGGTTTTGAGCATTCTAACGCTCCTATGGTGTACATGCAACCCTAGATACATTGGATCTATGTTTTCTCTATTATACATGCAGATTTTCAATTTTTCCAAGGCATCATTCTACTAGCATATTATGGAGTATATACATTACAAAAATCTAGTTGAAAGACATACCTTTTTGTTGTAGATTGAAAACTTGGAGCTTTAAGAGCCTATCACCAATAATGTGAATGCCTCAAATGGAACCACAAATCACCACCAACAACTGGAGGACTTGAGAGAATGTTTCTTGCACACAAAATCAGATATACTCTTCCAAAGACTCACTAGTCCTAATTTCATGAGCTAGAGGGTTTCTTATATAGTGTGTCATGATTAGGGTTACACCATGCAAACCCTAATGTGCATGACTTTCCACATTCCTTAGGCTCCATGGGTTTTAACCTCCATGGAATATCCATGGGTCACCACATGGGTTTAGCCCAACATAAAGAATTATGGATCATAAGCCCACTTTATAAGAATGCGCGTTTTACACAATCAATCCCCATGTATTTAATTAGTCTCTTTTGATCACAAAATCAATTCCAAATTAATTCTTGATCAATACTAATTAAATAATATGATTTCATATTAATATATTAGAACTTATAATATATTAAAAGATCATAAATAACCTCTTCTCAAAAGTCCATCCTTACAAATTATTCAGGTGAAATGAAACCCAAATGGACCATGCTACTCTTAGGTCAAGTACATACCAAATATAGTTATGGACTTAAACACCTTATCCAACAGTCTCCCACTTTGATAAGTCTAGTAACTATAGTTGTAAGTATGGCCTTAGGATCCGACTAGCAATCGTGGCTCTTAAATGCCTTTGTCGAACTTAGACGTACCATTTTAGATAAGTGATCATATAATCCTCTATTCTCAAGATATCAGTCGGACAAACACATGGAACACAATCAATCTTATTGTCCAGCAGTTTGTTTCCTGATTTCCGATTTGTTTGACATAGAACTTATTGAACACATCAATTTAGTTCTGAACGGGCCCAACACATAAGTCAAAACAAAATCATCGAGCGGCCCAACACATAGTTCTGAACGGGACTAAAAGGAATAGATAAACCTCGACAGTATATGCTTCTACGAATAATTCATTGAATCATACATTACAACATGTTTTATAACATCGAGTTACCGATGCGTTTTCATACTATCAATGTACAACCAACTCACACTCAACAACTCATATATCTAATTTTGAAGACTTATGTGATATTATCGTCTCACGATCACTCGAGATGAATTCCATGAAGTGACGCAAGTGAGCATGGTTTTAATCCAATACTCAGACCTTATGAGCACTCATGAATGTTGCAACAAACTTTGCTATGTCTAATACGATTCAGACAAATCTACAAGCCAAATTCATGATAGTCTTAATTCAATACCTACTTCCAACATATGATCGACTGTGGATAGTTTGAATAATATAATTATTCTGGAAGTCAAAACATGCAAAGTGAAAGAATAGTAAATGATTGACACAAGACAGTACCATACTAGTAAATAAAGAACACCTTTTATTTAAGCATCAAATGTCAATTACATTTCAACTATTACAAGTTTCAAGAGCTATCTAATCATTAAAACTAATATCATCCTTCAGCCCAATGCGCCTCACACGCTGTAAATGCTTAACCCTACTTAGTCCCTGCGTGAGGGGATCTTCCGGGTTCTCATATGATGATACCCTCTTTGGCACGAGGATTCCTTCTTCTATCTTGTGTATTATGAAGTGATATTTCTTGTCGATGTGTCTGGACCTGCCATGATCCCTCGGTTCCTTGGCTAAGGCAACCGCACTATCGCTGTCATAGAAAATCTCCACAAGCTCCTTTATAGCTAGTACAACTCCAAGGTATCCGATGAAGTTCTTCAGCCATATCGCCGTCTTCGTCGCTTCTCTTGATACTATGTACTCTGATTCGCACGTTGAATCAGCTACAGTCTCCTGCTTGGAACTTTTCCAAGTAATTGCTCCTTCATTCAGGGTAAACACCCAACCCGTCTGAGAGCGGAAATTATCCTTGTCAGTCTGAAAGCTGGCGTCACTATACCCCACCACTCTCAAGTCATCACTCCCACCGAGGGTAAGAACCTAGTCCTTTGTCCTTCGTAGGTACTTGTGAATGTTTTCACCGCAGTCCAGTGAGCCTTTCCAGGATTCCCTTGATATCTGCTGACCATGCTCAAAGAAAAAGCCACATCAGGGCGAGTACAAGTCATAGTATACATGATCAAGCCAACAATAGAAGCATATGGTATTCGACTCATCTCAGTTATCTCAGCCTTTGTACTCGGACTCTAAGCCTTGCTCAGTTTGGCATTGCTCTAGATCGGTAAGTCACCTTTATTGGAATTATGCATGTTGAACCTCTTCAACACTTTTTTCCAAGTAGGTACTTTAACTGAGTCCAATTACTCTCTTACTCCTGTCTCTTAATATCCTTATCCCAAGAATATAGGCAGCTTCCCCAAGGTCCTTCATAGCGAAACACTTCCCAAGCTAGGACTTAACCTCCTGCAAGGTTAGGATGTCATTTCCTATGAGTAGTATGTCATCCACATACAACATCAGAAAGCTAACTATACTCCCACTAGCTCTAACATATACATAGGACTCATCCTCGCTTCTCGAAAATCCAAACTCTTTGACTTTCTCATCGAAAAAAAGATTCCATCTGCGAGATGCTTGTTTCAACCCATAAATGGATTTCTCAAGCTTACACACTCTATTAGGGTACTTTGCATCGACAAAACCATCTGGCTGACTCATGTAAACATCCTCAACCAACTTTACATTGACATCCATTTGCCATATTTCATAATCATGAAATACAGTTATGGCTAGCATAACCCTAACAGACTTAATTTTTGCTACTGGAGAGAAGGTCTCATCATTATCAACTCCGGGAATTTGAGTAAATCCCTTCGCAACCACTCACGCCTTATAAGTGTGCGTACCTTTCCATCCATGTCAATCTTCTTCTTAAAGATCCATTTGCACCCGACTCTCTTACGACTTGACACATTGTCAACCAAGTTCCAAACTTGATTATCATACATAGACTGAATCTCGCTGTCCATTAACTCTTTCCATTTAGCAGACTCGGCACCCGCCAAGGCTTCCTTGTAGTTGTTAGGTTCATCCAAATTCACCAGTGTGCTATCACTGATAAATGTATCACCTTCTGCAGTAATATGGAAACCATAAAACTCAAGTGGAACATTAACTCTACCGGAACGCCTCAGAGGTACAAACTTGTCGATTGGTTCAACATGAGTTTCCTCCTTAGGTTTATCGCTAGTGTTTGAGGTTTCTTCACCACTTGACTCATAAATCTCTTCAAGGTCAATTTGCCTCCCACTGTCTCCTTGGCCTATGAGCCCTCTCTCGCGAAAGACTCCTCTCCTCTCACCGAAGAAAACGTTGTCACTTGGTCCGTAGATGAGATAACCAAAGGATTTCTGTGAGTAGCCGATGAAAATACACCGCTCACTCCAAGGTTCGAGCTTTTATTGAGTCTCACGCCTCACGAAAGCCTCGCAATCCCAAACCTTGATATGTGTTAATGAGGGAACCTTCCTTGTCCACATTTCGTGAGGTGTTTTGGTAACCTTTTTAGTTGGGACTAGGTTAAGGATATGGGTGGTAGTCTCTAAGGCACACCCCCAGAATGAGATAAGTAATGAAGCTCGACTCATCATTGAACAAACCATGTCTAATAAGGTTCGGTTGCTCCTCTCAGCCACACCATTAAGCTGTAGTGTCCTAAGTGGTGTCAACTGTGAAACAAGTCCACACTTCTTAAGATAGTCTAGGAACTCGATACTAAGATACTCATCACCTTGATCGGATACGAGCATTTTTATCTTCCTACCCAGCTGATTCTCCACTTATTGCTTAAACTCTTTGAATCTTTCAAAACTTTCTGACTTATGCTTGATTAAGTAGACATAGCCATATTTACTGTAATCATCAGTAAAATTCACATAGAAGCGGTTATCATCCCTTGTGGCGGTTCTGAAGGGCCCACACACATCAGTGTGCATAAGATCCAACAAATCTTCACCCTTTCTTTGTTAGATAAGGTGTCAAAGTCCATAACTATATTTACTATGTACTTGACCCGATTTGGCATGGTCCATTTGGGTTGCATAGCATTACAACAATGTGATAGATAAAATGAGAAAAGGACAATTATGGTTTGTTAATATATTATAAGTTCTAATATATTAATAATATTATTTAATTAGTATTGATCAAGAATTAATTTGGAATTAATTTTGTGATCAAAAGGAGACTAATTAAATATATGGTGATTGATTTGTAAATCGTTCATTCTTGTATAGTGGGCTTATGGTTCATGATTCACTAGATTGGGCTAGGACCCATTGGGTACTCCATGGAGGTTAAAACCCATGGATCATGGGGGAAATGAAAAGCCATGAACATTAGGGTTTACATGGTGTAACCCTACATGTGGTACACTATATAAAGAGCCCCATAGATAGCAAATTCGGCCACTAAGACAAGACAAGGAGGGCTAGCCGATTTTTGAGTGAAAGTGTTCTCCTCTCAAGTTATTCCTAGAGCTGTGGTGTTGTGTGAAACATTTGAGGCATCACATTTGGGGTGCTAGGCTCACAAGGTCTTTAGGAATTCAAGCTACACGAAAGGTATGTCATTATACTAGTTTTTATATTACAAGTACCCCATGCCATGCTAGTTAGGATGAGAACCTTGGAACATTCTTATTTGCATGAATATTAGAGAAAACATATATCTAAGGTTTCTAGGGTTGCATGTACACCATAGGAGTGTTAGAGTGGTCAAAACTCATTAGTGGTATCAAAGCCTAGGCTTGCTTTCTTGATATTTGATGCAAAATGCTTGAAAAATCGAATTTTCTGCCTACTGTTCATGAAAGACCCCAACTTTTGTATTTTTGAAAGACCCAAACTTTCATATTTCACATTATCATTACTCCAAAACATGCTATTTGCATATTCATAAAAGCAATATTTTACATTGATATAAAGGATTTACAAACTATTGGATACAAACCTTCTATTACAAAGTGTTATATATATTACATAACTACCCAAGATATTGTAATTTATACAAACATAAAAAGTAGTACAAAAGTACTATTACAAACTATTCTACATCTTTCAATAGTATGTAAACATACTAATTATTTATCACCTGCAATTGTTAAACATTGATAGGGTAAACGGTGACGCTTAGTGAGTTCAAAAATTGATACAATATAATGTTATGCCATATATATATACTTCAATGTGGCAAAGCAAAGAGGAACAACAAGATGTATGTGAGATCATGTGACAAGCGTTCATATCAATCAAAGATATTATTCAAAGATATTCTTTTCAATTCTTGATATACATCAATAAAGCTTTGGCCTAAATGGCATAGATGACATGCAATTTCTGATTAATATCTTGTTAGATTTCAGGCTTATAGTCCTTTCTAACCATTTGCCAATGCCATAGAATAGAAGTCATTCTCTTACGGAGACATGCTCTACATGGCCAGAGGCTACATACCAGTACCAATGTGAATCTAAGTCCTTTCACTGATCACATGGTCAAAGGTATTACAATTGCTATAAACATAGCGAATAACACGAGAACATAACTCAAAATGATAATACTGAAAATCGGGGTTAAAATAGTAATTTGGACAGCACTTCGGCTTTAAATATGCCTTTCTATGTTGAAAACCGGGAGTTTGTTTGAAAACCGGGCTCTGCGAAGGTAGGGCTTCAAAACCGAAAAGATAAAATTTTTGGGCTTCTCGGGGGTCTCGGGACGTGTTTTGGGTGCTAAAATTGATTTCGGGGCTTCGGGGAAAGTTAATATGAAGAAAATATGGAAAGAGGGGCTAAAAGTGTCAAATTTTCAAAGTTAGTCGGAAGATCTCGCAGGCCCCTTTATATAGGGCCGAGGTTCGGAAGTTGGCTAAGAAGCGAAGCTCGGTGGCAGCAGCGGAGCGAAGCAGGTGGCGCGAGAGGGAGGCTCGGATGCGAGGTTCGGCTGCGAGGCTGGTAGGCGCGACGTGGAGGTGCGAGACTCGGACACGAGGTCGAGGCGCGTCGGAAGCCAATTGGCTCGCACTTCGGTCGAATCGCTGAGTGGCACTCGTCGGACTCCGGAAGCAAGCAGCGAGGCAGTTCGGTCCGGGCCACGTCTCCGGTGACGCACCTGCTTCGTGCGAGGTGACGTGGCCGGTTACTATTCATGCGAAATTTTTTGATTTTCGTGCCCCAAACTTCTAAAATCCATAACTTTCGCATACGAGCTCCGTTTTTGATGTTCTTTATATGCACGCATAGCTAAAATCACGCTCTACAACTTTCGTTTAGACTTCGTCGGCTAATTTTGACTTTAATTTTAATATTATTATTTTTAACAGACCGGGACAGGAAAATCCGTTAAAAATTCGTAACTTCTTCATCCGACATCCGTTTTCGTCAGACTTTTTACCGTTGTACTACATATGACGAGACCTTCAATTCTCATTTAGGATGTATCGGTAAAATATCGCTCGATCTAAAATTCGTGTTTTTAGCTGTCTACTGCTAAGTTGAAACTTCGAAAAATGATAACTTCCTCATACGAAGTCAGATTTTGGCGTTCTTTTTATTGAATTTCTCGGTTTAACGAATACTACGAATTTCATTTAGATTACTAAGGCTAAAAAGTAGTTTATCAAACCGTGCTGGTTTTGTCACGGATCTTCGGTTGGTCATAACTTCTTCGTTATAACTCGGATTTTGACGAGGTTTTCGCCTACAAATTTCTAACGAGATTCTCTACAACATCAAATAATAAAATTTTACTTATTTAAAATTTCATATTTTCACTAAATTTCACTATTTGGCTTTTAATTGGAATCTCATAAGACTTCCAATATTTTCTGAGTGATTCTAAACATAGTTTTACTTCATTTCTAGTAAAAACCATATGTTAGACCTCAGCACTCAATTTTACATAATATTTCACAATTTTATTCATTACAAAACACGATTTTAAAATGTGTATGTTACAGTTCAGTGGACTCGCCGAGTCCATAGGGGGGAATCGATGAGTCCACATGTATCTTCATCCTAGTCGTCAAGTAAGTTCGTGCACTCGACGAGTAGAAGCTCCTGTGTGCAGATTTTCGAGTTTTGCGGCTGGAAATGTACTAGAATCATTACCCTAAACTGTTTTGATCTTATAAAACCTATTTTTGATGGTGTAATGCTTATGCTAATCCATTTTCAATGTCTACTATCAAAATTTCAAGTTTTATATATGTTTATATGATTCTTGAAATTGTTGATATGAATATCCATGCTTATGATTTTTGGTAGATCATAAGAATTATTTGCAAATTGTTTGTTAGTTTAATTCTTGATCTAAATGTTTTTAATGGAGTCTATAATTTTTCCTCAAGTTATAGATTACCAAAAGTCATTTCTTTTAAAGATCCATTAAAGAACCATAGGTTACATAAAATGAAGAGTCTTCATTTTAATAAACCATTAAACTTATATGTTATGAATATGAAAAGTTTTGAATAGTTTCAAAACTTGCCGTCAAGTTTTGAAATTTGTAAAGTCACTTTAGAAAACTTTAACTCCATACCCTAGAGTTTTAAAAGTTAAAATTCAACCCTTATACTTTATAATATTGTAAGTTAATAATATATATATATATATATATATATATATATATATATATATATATATATGTATGTATAAGAGCAAGTCAGTTTCACCGTTAGTAGGCCTCATTCACGAAACCGGTCTATAACGGGGTATAAGGTTGTTGCCTATAAAATGGCAGCTTAATGGGTGTCCACTCTCACCCACCGCTTCCTTGACTGGTGGAGCGTCGTTAGCCGAACATGTAGGACAAGGAATATAATTCTCATTTAAACTATAATGAAAATATAAAGTAACTAAACTTTTTATAAATTCCCAATCTTAGTTACTTTAGGAAAATGTGAAATTGGTGTTATCACATGAAATTACACTTTGTACCTTACCAAGTTGTTGGTAGAGTGTGTGTGGGTAACCGACACACTAACATGGAATAGTAAGGATGGAAAAGGGTGTCTTAATGTTTATCATAGATCGGTGGAGCGCGTGTGAGTAACTGACACATCGATTAGGTGATAAGAAATTAAGGGTACCAAGTTAATTTGTATGGTTATTCACACCTTGTTTGTGATCCTCGGCATCCCAGTCACAAACTTGAGAGGGCAAAATTGAGATTTAAACATGCCATTAAAAAGTTCACTAAATCTCAAATGAAGCTAGGTGTTTCAATCCAATTAAAACCTAATAATTAATTTCGTTTTTCATGGTGGAAATTGGTGAATCGTCATTCGCCTACCTTCAAAAATTTTATAGCTTGGATTACGACATCCCTCTTCCAAGTTATAAAGTATTGTGCTGGGTCCTAGCTTTAATATTACATTTGGATGTCTTATTAAGGATCCTATATCTAATCTAAACTTGTCTTTCTTCTTTTCAGATGTCTTTCAACAATGCTGCTTCTGGCTCAAACCCTACCAGCTCCTTCTCTTTCATGAACCTTTGTGGGAGAGTCATCTTTGATGGTTCCAACTTTAATGATTGCATCAAGAACATCAGGATGGTCACTCGTTACGAGGAAAAGGAATATATCCTCGTCAAGGAGCTGAAAGATATTGATGAGTTAACTGCTACTCCAGAGGAGATCGCTGACTCCAGGGCACATGAGAGAGATGCTACCAAAGTGGCATGTATCATGTTGACCATAATGACAGCTGAACTCCAGAAGTCCTATGAGGGCTTTTACCCTTTTGAGATGCACATGGACTTGATGGAAACTACCATCAAAGTTCCCGTCAAGAGAGGTATGAAATCATCTCTTCCATGATAACAACCCGAATGAAGGATGGTGAATCTATCACGGCCACATGAAGAAAATGAAAAGGTTTGTGGACCATTTGCTGAAGTTGAATGTGAACTTCCCTAAGGAGTTGGCTATTGATATCATACTGCACTCCTTACCTACTTGTTATGATCATTTCCGGATGACCTATCACATGAACAAGGAGGAGGTCACATTCAGCAAACTTCAAGGACTTTTGAAGACAGCCGGAACCGATCTTAAGGGTAAATTGGTTATTACTACTCCTACTCCTAACACCGCCCCTGTTCTGGAAATCGGGAAAAGTAGAGGGAAGAAGAGGAAGACCCCTTCGAAGGGTACCAAGGAAAAGTCTCTTGATGGCTCCTCTTCAAGTGGAACCAAAGGTGGTTCTGTCACTCCTTCTTCCAACCCAAAGGAAGATCAATTCTTCTATTGTTAGGAAAAGGGGCACTAGAAACGAAACTGCCCCAAGTACCTGCAAGATGTTAAGGATGGGAAGGTCAAACCTACTCATGCAGGTATTTACACTATATTATCTAATAACTCATTATGTTCTACTTCTTGGGTTCTTGATACAGGTTGTGGTATTCATATATGTTCTGATTTGTAGGGCCTAAGAAGAAGTGAGGATGTGGAGCATGGAAAGATAAACTTAATCATGGGTAATAGGAAAGCTTCACCTGTCACTAAGATTGGAGTTTATTCTTTGTTGCAAAGTAGTGGGTTAGTGTTAGATTTGAATAAGTGTTGTTGCTCGTCTTAAATGGCGAGAAATATTATTTCCTTTCATGGTTTGTACAAATAAGGATTTACTTTTCATTTGATAATGAAGTTGGTGGTATTAATACCTTTTATAATAATGTTCTTTATATTAAAGCATTACCTTGTGATGGTGTATATGAAACCGTGTCGATTGTAGACAACTTAGGAAATAATGTATTACATATTCCACTAGTTTGGATAAAGCATGTTAACAAGAAGCACATAGGTCAACTCCAGAAGGCTGGAGTCTTGGAGTCGTTTGACTTAAGGTCAGATGATAGTTGCGAGTCATTCTTGTTGTTATTTTGAAGGAGCTTGGAGTTTGAATAGGTTTGTTTGAGAGGAAGGCTTTAGTGTTGGATTAGTGTCTAAATCCATAACTATAATTGGTATATACTTGACCCGACCCGACATGGTCAATTTGGGTTGCATGGCATCATGCATTTGGATAGACTAAAATGAGAGAAATAACACTTAAGGTTTATTAATATATTATAAGCTCTAATATATTAATAAGATTATTTAATTAGTATTGATCAAGAATTAATCTAGAATTAATTAAGTGATCAAAAGAAGACTAATTAAATATATGGGTTGATTGTGTAAATCATACATACTTGTATAGTGGGCTAAGACTCCATGGATTGTTAAGTTGGGCTAAAACCCATAGGATACTCCATGGTGTATTTGAACCCATGGATCTAAGGAAATGGAAAGCCATGACAATTAGGGTTTACCCTAATTGTAACAACTATATAAGCATCATATTCTTGTGCAAAATCAGCCACTATGTGTGTATGTGGAGGGCAAGCTGATTTTTGATGAAGTGATGATTTCTCTCTAAGTTATTCCAAGTGCATATGATGTTGTGTGAACCATTTGAGATGTTACATTTGGGGCACTAGGCTCTTGAGCTCCATGGAATCAAGCACCAACAAAGAGTTATGTATTTATACTAGTTTCTACATTACTTGTACTTCATAATATGATAATTAGGATAAATACCTTGGAAATTGATATTTGCATGTATAATAGAGAAAACATAGATCCAAAGTATTTAGGGTTGCATGTACACCATATGAGTGTTAGAATGCTTAAAACCCAATAGTGGTATCAGAGCCACGGGAGAAGAAGGAGATGGTGGATGTTACGAGAAAAATCAATTTACAGAAAAAGAAGGTGAAGGACATGGTGGTAGTAGCGGACGGTAGTTGAAGTGTATATGTGTTCTTGAGTTTGTGTTCATGAATATGAATATGTGTTCTTGAGTTTGTATTTGCACACACACACATACTCACACACAGAGAAAGAGAGGTGGGCCCCTCTTTTTTATTATTAAAATAATTATTAAAATAGCTATTAAATTTTAGGAAAATGAAAAATAAATACCACAAGGGTATTAAAGTCATTTCATTTTATCGAGGTACAAAATCCGCAATGAAACTAACTTAAAAGAACAACAAAACCAAAAAAATCAGGATTTAAACTAAAACCCTAAAAATATGCATATTATAGGGATTATTTTTGCAATTTTATCTTGTATTTAGTGGTAAGTAAAGTCGACCCATATATATTTATCTAATTTTTAGTTTTGATTTTTGTACTACGGTAAGTGCCATGTCCCAATCAATCCCATCTCTTTATTTTTGTTCTCACAATTGTCATCATTTAAAGAAGTAAAGAATCATACTTTATCTTTAAAGTTTAAAATATTAACTCGCTTTGTTTTTTTGAAAAAGAAATAAAGTGGTAGGACTGATTATTTGATAATATTACACTATTTTAACAGGTTAATCATGTTCTAAGTCTTTTTGATATTATTACAAGGATATCTACAAAAAAAAAATGGCAAATGATTTTTAAGAATTATTAGAAATAATCAACATTGCATTGTTTTACAAATCCGAAAAAATATATATTTCTTTGGTTTTATTATTCTTATGTTTATTAACTTTAAAATAGAAAAAAAAACGATCAATAGAATCGAGCATTATTTTCTTTTTCTTTTATTTTTACAAAACTATTTTAATTGTTTTCTAACATTTGTTTGTTACATATATGGAAAAGGGAAAATAACTTGTAGGGTAATTACGTTTTTGTTTGGTTTACGTTATATATATATATATATATATATATATATATATATATATATATATATATATATATATATATATATATATATATATATATTTGTTAAATGTGTTCATGTATTATTATTATTATTATTATTATTATTATTATCTATTTTCTCATGTGACAACACTAACATATGAATTGATTTAACAAATTAAATGTTTTAATGTATACTAAAAATAAATTATATAAATGTGAACATTTATTTTATAAAATTTTTAAGATTTTTTTATAATTTATTATAATATTTTAAGATATTTTTTATAGTTTTTTTTTTACAATATTTTAAACTTTGGTTATAATTTTATATATATATATATATATATATATATATATATATATATATATATATATATATATATATATATATATATATATATATTTTACATTTTCATATAATTTCCATACAACCACTTTTACATCAAGTATTTTCTTATTGTTTTCCAACCACTTTTACATAAAGTATTTTCTAATTGTTTTAAGTTTTTTTAACAAGTCTTTAATTTATTTATTTATTATTTTTTTTTACATTTTCATTAAACATTTTTATAGTTTTAATATAACTCTTTCTAAACCTTCTTTACAACATTTTAAAAACGTTGGATTTTGTATAATAATTTAATATTCTTTTATATCATTTTAAAATAAGTTCATTAACTACTAATTTAGAATGTTGTATGGAAAAAATTATAAACTTAATAAACTTCTAATTAAAAAGTATAAAAAATTGTGATAATTTTAAAATGTTTAGAATATATATTTTTTTATTTGCTACGCAATATTTTCTTTTAAATTTTTTAAAAGATTGTACATACTTATTGCTTAAAAACAAAAGAAAAATTAAAAAGTTTATAAACTTCGGTGTACTTAATTCTTAACTTGACAATTATCGACCAACGCCCTTGCTCTCTAGAACGAAACAAAGTTGAGCGTCAAAAATCTGGAATAATAGATAACACAACTCGCAAACACAATGAACAAGCCGGAAGTGCAAGGAAAGTTACCATCTCAGAGAAAATCCAAGGCACAATACTTGCGTTGTACTCTTAGAGGTGGGAAAGGCTGCAAAGGACCATACCAACTAGAAGACGATGGAGAAAAGATCGTGATTGAGAAAGAAGACAAGGTGACAAATGAAGTTCTAAAGCAAGACAAAGCTATCGAAACTAAGGTAAAGATCACTCCTCCAACTTACCCTTCAAGGCTGCGAAATAAAAAAAAAAGAATGAGGACAATGAGATCGTGGACTTTTTCAAAAGAGTCTTAGTAAACGTTTCACTCTCAGATGTTATTAAACAACTACTTGTATATGCCAAGTTTTTGAAAGAAATATGTACCACTAAAAAGAAATTGAAAGGTAATGAAACTAAAAGGTTAGTGAAAACGTGTTAGCTGTCTTAAAAAAAGACTGCCCTCAAAATACAAAGATCCATGTGTATTGTTGTTCCTTACAAGTTGGGGAATCTTTCAGTGTCACATGTCATGTTAGATCTAGGAGCATCCATTAATATTTTACCTTACTCAATTTATAAAACTATGAGGATAGGGTCATTAAAAAGAACTAACATCATCATTTAGTTGACTGATAATTCGACAATGCACCAAGAAGGTGTGCTAGAGGACGTTTTAGTCAAGTGAATGAATTAATCTTTCCAGTTGATTTTTATGTCTTAGATATGGGAGATGACGAATCACCAAATTCCAGTTGCAAATAAGATTGATGTTTATAATGGTACCTTTTCCATGGAATTTGATGGTGAAGTTATCAAATTCAATATTTATGATGCCATACAATATCACAATGATGTTTTAGCTGTTAGTTTTATAGATGTAATCGAACTATGATTTGAGATTTAAGGAAGAGCAAAAGGACCGAACCGGACCCGACCCGGGAACCGGCTTCGGCCAAAATCAAGAACCGAACCGGCCCGACGGTTCTACCGGTTCCCAGTTCCTACCGGTTCTTGTCGTGTCTTCAAATATTGGAACCGGTCCTCGAAAAATAGCATCATACGGTTCCAGTTTTTTTCGTTTCTACCGGTTCCGGTTATATCGGTTCTGGTTCCTACCGGTTCCCGGTTCCAAAAATCCATAAAAATAACGTCCCGGTCCCGGCCTGATCGGTTCCGGTCGGTTCCCCGGTCCATATGCTCATCCCTATTTGAGATTACTAACTTTGATTTGCTAGATTTAGTACTCCATAGAAATATTACCGTTAACGGAGCTAAAGAGTTATTAGAAAAATTCATCGTTGAAAAGCAAGTATTGGAAATTACTGCTCATATGGATCAACAAAAAAAGCTCTAGTATGATACTGAAACTTTAAGGTCAATGAAATCTAACTCCAAACTTCCTCCTTTTATAGTGAAAGCACCTACCTTGGAGCTGAAAACTTTTTTAGAACATTTGAAGTATGCATATCCGGGGGAAAAAGAAACACTTCTAGTCATCAAACCCCTACCTTGAACTTAACATGGAGTACTTGATGTTGACGTGGAGCACTTGAAGTTTATATGGAGCACTTACAACTTACATGGAGCACCCGCTGAAAGCAAGTTGGACCGTCATGATCTCAATGACACATCTGGATCACATGTGGAGCATCAAGATATTAGTGGATGTGACATCCCCATTTTTACGGCCAGAAAAAACCGATTTCTTTTATGCTTTTATAAAAAAATCAGAGTAATCTTTCAAAGAAAAGTGTTGCAGAATTTGTTCCCAAAACAAAATATGATAAAAATTTATCAAATCATTTCTTAAAGAAATGTATTTTCATTACATTACAAAACTCGGGATGTCATCGTCAATACATATGAAAAGCATACACAAATCATCATAGGCCACCAAACAAAATTGGCCTCAAAACAATATAGGCCTTACAACATTCTATTTATTTTATACTGGCCTATAAATCTATAATCTCTCATCAGATCATCCAACTATGCTTTTGCCACTACATGTAATACAAGAAACCGAGTGGGTCAGGCTGGGGAGCTTGGTGAGGATATAGGGTTTTCAACCTACAATAAATAAGTTTATTCAACCCGATTACCCGTTCCCGTTATCCTCACTTTACGTCCCTAAACTATCTATTATAAGAGACTTATCCTAAGGAATTTCATCTGGATGGACACTATTTCTAAGGGGATTCCTCAGCCATATGAGCTCGTAAGGCAACCATGGGGGTGTAGTACACCGTTGAACACATCGTTCACAAACACCTACAGGTTACGAGCCTGCTAGCATTCTACTCGACTTCCTAGAAAAGTTTGTGGTCGTCATGCACACTCCGCTAGATGAATGGATCAACGTCAATATCGAGGCCTCTCATCATTTTATTTCATCACACACCACCTATTTTATCTACCCATGTTTTACCCAACATATTTGTAGATATGAAATACATATATAGTCTAGATCTAAAAAAAACAAAGTTCAAATCTTTCACCTAAAATAGTTCTTCAAAGTAAAAACACATATATAGTTCAGATTTAAAGAAAAAGGTCTAGATCTGACAAAAAAATACATATACAGTTCAGGTCTGGAGAAAAAGTCTTAGATCTGAAAGAAAAGTTCATATATGAAAATAAAGAAGTTCAGATCTTTCATCCAACATAGATCTCAAGTAAACAGATAATAAAGATACACATAGCACGTAATTTATATAAAATACTTCATATCTATATGTAAGATGAAAGTGACTATACACTCACTTGATAAGGGGTGATTCGGAAAGAACTTTGCTTCTTAAAATAATCTTCTTTGATGAAACCGGGAGGTTTGCTTGAAAACCCGGCTCTACGTGGGCAGAGCTTCTAACCGAAAAACTCTTTTTCTCGGAGCCTTCAGGCGCACTGGGGTTTTCTTTTAATGCTAGGGAGGTTTCCTAGGATTCGTTGGTGTTTCGGAAGGCTAGAGAGATGTTAGAGAGAGAGAGAAAGATATTTGAAAATGTGAGGAAAATGGGGTTGAACCTCGCACCCTTATATAGGCACGAGGCCTCGCACTACGCTTGGCGTAGTTCGGAGTACGCTGCGTGTAGAGTGGGGTTTGTACAACTCGTGTCGGTCTTTGGATGGAGGGACGTGGCTGCTTCTGGACCGATGAAAGTTAGACCACTGGCATGCAGGGCTCGTACGTGAGGCATACTTCGTATGCTGGGCGTACCTCTTCGCATCCAGCTTCGCAATTAAACCGAGAGCGTGCATAACTCCTTCATCCGACGAGGTTCACAATTAAAACACTCTCGGTTTGACGAACACTACGACTTTCGTTAGATCGCTATGGCTAAAATTTCCTATATCGCAAATTCACTATTTACATCTCACAGTGTTGTGCTGGTTCTGTCGCGAAACTTCGACAGGTCATAACTTCTTCGTTATAACTCGGATTTCGGCATTCTTCATATGTTTGGAATCCTTGTCATGACAACTACAACTTCTTTCATAGACATCAGGCTTATCTAACATTTTATTTTTGACGCTTATTTTATTATATATCTTTACAAACAAGTATATAATCACATAATATTCAAGTAAATCATCTTTATTCCTTTAAAATAGGTTACAATGGTTGACCTAGATTATTACATCATCGCATCAATGCTTATCCTCGAAACAAGGGTGTTACAATTCTCTCCCCCTTAGGATGATTCTGTCCCGGAATCATGCATCAACAAACAAATGTAGATATCGACTCATCATGTGACTCTCTGTTTCCCCAGTGAGATTTGGCCTATTTGAATGTTTCCATCGCACAAACACTAAGTCGACCATCTTGCGTCGCAACTTCTTCTTTTTACAGTCAATAATCGCCTCGGGCTTTTCGATTAGCCTCTTATTCTCATCCATCCTTAACTCTGAAATTGGAATTATGTCGGGAACTTCTCCCGTGAACTTCCTCAAATAACACACATGGAATGTGTTATGATTACCATCTAGTTCTTCAAGAAATTCCATCTTGTAGGCTTGGTTCCCAATCCTCTGAAGAACTTTGAATGGTCCAATGAACCTTGAACTCAAGTTTCTTCTTTTCCCAAATCTTATAAGTCGCTTCCACGGTGAGACTTTAAGCAAAACCAAATCTCCAACTTTGAATGTCACCGGTCGTCTCTTCTTGTCAGCATAGCTCTTTTGACGATCCTAAGCTGCTAACGTCATTTCCCTAATTACTTTTAGCTTTTCAGCAGTCTGATGGACTATCTTGGGGCCCATAAACTGCTTTCCTCCAGCTTCAAGCCAACAAGACGACGTAAGAAACTTCTGTCCATGCAAAGCTCAAGTGTTTGAATCATTTTTTCGATCTGACCATCAGTCTGCGGATGGTAAGCTGTACTCAAACACAACTTTGTACCTAATTCCTCTTGTAGACTTCTCCAAAACCTTGATGTGAAACGACTATCACGATCTGATACAATCGTTAGAGGAACACCATGAAGTCTTACCACTTCCTTCACGTAACCATTTGCAAGCTTATCTATAGAGCATCTTTCATTGGCTTCTATGAAGTGTGCACTTTTAGTGAACCGATCAATGACCACCAAATCATACCGTCCTTCGTTTTGGGCAGTTTAGTGACAAAATCCATGGTGATGTCTTCCCATTTACCCATGGGTATAGGTAAAGGTTCTAAACTCCCATACGGTTTCTGATGTTGTGTCTTAACTCTCGCATATGTCATACACTCGGCCACATACTTTGCAATATCGAGCTTCATCGTCGGCTACCAGTATTAGGGTTTCAGACCCATATACATTTTTGTGCTGCCAGGATGAATCGAGTACATGGTCTTGTGAGCTTCTTCCATTAGAAGATCTCTTACTCATCCCGTTTTAGGTACCCAAATTGTAACATAAATGTTTTGAAATCATGTTTTGTAATGAATAAGATTGTGAAATTGAGTGTTGAGTTCTAACAGATAGTTTTTACTAGAAATAAAGTAAAAATATGTTTAGAATCACTCAGAAAATATTGGAAGTCTTTTGAGATTCCAATTAAAAGTCAAATAATGAAATTTAGCAAAAATATAAAATTTTAAATAAGTAAAATTTTATTATTGAAAGTTGTAAAAAATCTCGTTAGAAACTTGTAGGCGAAAACCTCGTCGAAATCCGAGTTATAATGAAGAAGTTATGACCAATCGAAGATTTGCGACAAAACCAACACGACGCCAAATGACGTAAAAAGTGAGTTTTTTATAAACTACTTTTTAGCCTTAGTGATCTAAATGAAATTCGTAGTATTTGTTAAACCGAGAAGTTCGATAAAAAGAACGTCAAAATCTGACTTCGTATGAGGAAGTTATGATTTTTCTAAGTTTCGGATTAGCAGTAGACAGCTAAAAACTCGAATTTTAGATCGAGCGATATTTAAACAATACAACCTAAATGATAATTGAAGATCTCGTCATTTGTAGTACAACGATAAACAGTCTGACGAAAATGGACGTCGGATGAAGAAGTTATGAATTTTTAACGGATTTTCTTGTCCCGATCTGTTAAAAATAATAATATTAAAAATAAATTCAAAATTAGCCGATGGAGTCTAAACGAAAATTGTAGAGTATATTCTCACCTACACGTGCATATAAAGAAGGACAAAAACGAAGTTCGTACGCAAAAGATATGAATTTTTGAAGTTATTAAATAAAAATATAAGAAAAATCAAAATCTTATCCGAGGCCATACGCCCCGCGTACACGAGGCTACGCCCAGCGTACCTCTCACGTATCTGGTCCGTAGTTAGCCACGTCTACCGTCTTCGCATGGTCTCCACATAGAAGCCACGTTTGAGGCTCAAATTCCGAGTTGGTGACACCTCGCGTACGCCCAGCGTACTCCGAGGCTTCGACCTACTATAAATCGTAAGCGAGATTCTCCGGAAATGTTTGCTTATTTTCACTCTTTTACACCCTCTTTCACCCATTTAACCCACTTTTAACCCCTCGAAGTCTCAGTATCATCCCCGACATCTAAAGCAAGCCAAGACACCCCGAAGTTCCCAAGAAAATCTTATTTTCAAGTCAAAACTCTGCCCGAGTAAAGTCCAGTTTTCAACTAAAAACTCCGGTTTCGCCCCAGAAAGTCATATTTGGAGCCGAAGTGCTGCCCAAATTATTATTTTAACCCCATTATTTCAAGGTGAGTTTAATATATAGGAACAATTGTATGTTATGTTTTATATGTGCTATGTGCTTTTCAATGTTATTATTCCTAGTTATTTTCCCGTGTTATTTTATTCGCTATTTTTATAGCAAAAGTAATACCTTTGACCGTGTGATAAGTGAAAGGACTTAGATTCACATTGGTACTGGTACGTAGCCTCTGGCCATGTAGAGCGTGTCTCCATAAGAGAATGACTTCTATTCTATGGTATTGGCAAATGGTTAGACAGGGCTATTGTGACATCCCCAAAATCACGGTCAGAAAAGGCCGGTTTTGTTTATACTTTATTTCAAAATCAGAGTAATCTTTTAATAAAAGAGTTGCGGAATTTTTTCCAAAACAATATTATGATAAAGATTTATCAAAAGCATTTCCTTAGAAATGTATTTCATTAAAAAGACTCGGGATGTCATGTTCGATACAGTACATAAGTATAAACAATACAACATAGGACTTACTACATTATTTCATATCTACAGGCCTATATCCGTAATCCCTCGTCCAAAACATCACATCTATGCTCGTTCGCCACTACCTGTAATACAAGAAACTGAGTGGGTCAGGATTGGGAGCCTGGTGAGCACATAGGGTTTTCAACCCACAATAAATAAGTTTATTAACTTTATGAAACAAAATAAACCCGATTAACCATTCCCGTTATCCTCACTTTACATCCCTAAGACATCTAACACAAGGGACCTAGTCTAAGGACTATCATCGGGATGGACACTACTGCTAAGGGGATTCCTCAACCGTAAGTGTCCTTAAGGCAACCATGTGGGGGATGGAGTACATCTGGTGAGCACACAGTTCAATTAAACACATAGTTCAAATAAACACCTACAGGTTGCGAGCCTGCTAGCGTTCTACTGGACTGTCTAGAATAGTCCGTGGTTGTTGTAACAACGCAAATTTTCAAATAAAATTTTCATTTAAAATAAAGTAGTTTCATTCAACCAATAATATTATTTCATGTTTCATATCAAATACATATATAAAATCCCCAAGATCTCAAATGGCAGCAGTGTGTATGCATCATGTCGGCGCCTTCCCACGGTCCTCGCTAGTACCTGAAACACATACATAACAACTTGTAAGCATAAATGCTTAGTGAGTTCCCCAGTATACGACTTACACACATACGCCTTTCCAGGCCCTGACCTTCCGGTCCACAATACATTGCCTTCCGGCCCGTAACATAATCGCCTTCCGGCCCATAACATATTGCCTTCCGGCCCATAGTATATTGCCTTCTAGCCCATAACATTTACAACACATAATACATTTAATATAATACACATAGCACATACATCATACATCATACCTGACCTTTCTGTCACATAACATATCGCCTTCCGGCCCGTATAAACATATATATCATGCATACCATCTACCTTTCTATTTATAGCATAAATAACACATATCATATACGACCTTCCGGTCTCACAGTCATACCCTTCCGGGTGAAGTATAGTGAGAAGACTCACCTCGTAGTATGTAAACTATAAACTCTTGAAACCACTCGCACTCGGTCCGCCGATCTGCAGTCCCCCTATAATACCATATACCCTTATTAATAATCTTATCAAACAAGACAACTGACCCTACGAAATTTCATGCAGGTCAACTCTGGTCAACGGTCAACTTGACCGGACTCGTCGAGTGCAAAGGCGACTCGACGAGTCTAGACGTCCTCTCCAACTTCCCTGTTGTTCCCCTTTCTACTCGTCGAGTATCCCTCCTGACTCGACGAGATCCTCGTGGAAGAATCGCGGGGCCACCCCGACTCCACTCGCCGAGTCTGAAGAACAACTCGACGAGTTCCAATGAATCCTCAACTACTCGCCGAGTCTGAAGAACAACTCGGAGAGTCCCAGTAAATCTTCAAGCTACTCGCCGAGTCTGATCATTGGACTCGGCGATTCCATGCCATGCAGTCGATCATCTGCCTCCTGAAATACGCATGGTCCCGAGACATGCAATCATGGGACTTTCTGGACCTCTAAGCATCCTATTACTGGGGTATAAACGATTGGGTAACAACATAATAATCTATCTAATCCCCAAATGGGTCTCATAAACCCTAGATTCGTGTACACCACCAAAACAACAGAAATGGTCCGAGTATTACCTGAAAAACGTGTTCTCTGTGTCCCCAACCTTCAGAACTCAATCCTCTTGATCTTCCTTTGACCAAAACCTTGCCTCTTCTTGCCTAACAATCTCCTCAAGGTCCCAATAGCCTTCCCTTCTCCCCTAGTCGTCCACAGATGCTTAGGTTCTTCACAATCGGCCAAAAAACGTACAATGACGGCCTAAGAGGCATTATATACGTCCAAACTAAACGGCTAGGGTTTCTGCTGAACAGTGTCGACTCGCCGAGTCCATAATGGACTCGTCGAGTCCAGTCGCAAACCCGCAACCTAGTCTGTGGTCCTACTCGGCGAGTCCGGCTCCAACTCGCCGAGTCCCTTCCAAAAATGCCCCCAAAAATAGTTTAAAGCAATACCTGAAATTCCGGGCTGTTACAACTCTCCCCCACTAGAACTAGACTTCGCCCTCGAAGTCTCACTCTGCGAATAACTCCGGATGTTGCTCCCGCATTTCACGCTCTGGCTCCCAAGTCATCTCCGATCCCTTCCGGTGTTGCCACTGAACTAACACCAGAGGTACCTCCTTGTTCCGCAGAACCTTGATCTTCCAATCCCTGATAGCTACTGGTCTCTCGGCGTAATTCAGGCTCGCATCCACCTGAATATCCTCTAACGGAACCACCGCCGATTCATCGGCTATACACTTCCTCAACTGTGATACGTGAAAGGTATTGTGAATCTGTCCCAACTCTGCTGGCAACTCCAACCGATAAGCTACCCGACCTACCCTTGCAGTTACACGAAATGGACCTATGAACCGGGGCCCCAACTTGCCCCTCTTTCTGAACCGGATCACTCCCTTCCAAGGAGAAACCTTCAGGAGAACGAAGTCGCCAACCTGGAATTCTAGCTCGGACCGGCGTCTGTCCGCATAACTCTTCTGTCGGCTCTGGGCGGTCAATAACCTCTGCCTAACCTGCTGAATCTGCTCTGTCGTCTGGAGTACGATCTCGGTACTGCCCATCACTCTCTGTCCCACCTCTCCCCAGCAAATGGGAGTCCGACACCTCCTACCATACAACAACTCAAAAGGTGGCATACCAATGCTCGAATGATGGCTGTTGTTGTAGGAAAACTCAGCCAAAGGCAAATGCGGCTACCCCCGAAGTCTAACACACACGCTCTAAGCATGTCTTCCAATGTCTGAATCGTCCGCTCGCTCTGACCGTCTGTCTGGGGATGGTATGCGGTACTAAAATGCAGTTTAGTACCCAGCTCCTCATGGAATTTCTTCCAGAACCTGGAAGTGAAGCGTACATCACGGTCTGAAACAATCGAGATCGGCACTCCATGCCGAGATACTACCTCTCTCACGTATAACTCCGCCAACTTCTCCACTGATGAACTCTCGCTAATGGCAAGGAAGTGCGCACTCTTCGTCAGTCTATCCAAAATCACCCAAATTGCATCGACTCCCCTGGCAGTTCTCGGCAATTTGGTGATGAAATCCATAGTAATCTGTTCCCACTTCCACTCAGGAATCTCCAAGGGCTGCAACTTACCATGCGGTCTCTGGTGCTCGGCCTTAACCCTACGGCAGGTCAAACACCTCTCAACGAACCACGCGACGTCTCTCTTCATGCAAGGCCACCAATATTCCTTTCTGAAGTCCAAATACATCTTCGTAGCACCGGGATGGATCGAGAATTTCGATCTATGAGCCTCCACCATCAAAGTAGCACGCGTACCGCCCACGAATGGTACCCAAATCCGTCCCTGAAACGTCAGAAGTCCTCGTCCATCCTTAACAAACTCTGAAATTAACCCAACGACCCACTCTTTCTTCTGCATCTCGGATCTCACAACCTCGGCCTGTGCCCCACGAATAGCATCTAATACCGGAGTCATCACCGTCAGTCTCAGACATACGTCTCGCAATGGAGTGCTCTCCGCTCTACGACTCAATGCATCGGCTACCACATTAGCCTTGCCTGGGTGGTATAGGATCTCACAGTCATAATCCTTGACCATGTCCAACCATCTCCTCTGACGCATATTTAGGTTGGGTTGATCCATCAAATACTTCAAACTCTTATGGTCCGTGTATATAGTACAACGAACCCTTGTACAGGTAGTGACGCCAAATCTTGAGAGCGAACACTACTGCCCCCAACTCTAAGTCATGCGTGGGATATCTCGCCTCGTGAGGCTTTAGTTGCCTCGATGCGTAAGCTATCACATGGCCTCTCTGCATCAACACTGCACCCAGTCCCGAAATCGATGCGTCGCAATATACGACAAAATCCTCCATCCCCTCCGGAAGAGCTAATACCGGGGCTTCGCACAGTCTCTGACGAAGTGTCTCGAAGGAAGTCTGCTGCTTGGGTCCCCATGAGAATGTAACACCCTTCCGGGTCAACCTGGTGAGCGGTACCGCGATCTTGGAGAAGTCCCTAATAAACCTCCGATAGTACCCCGCCAACCCAAGGAAACTCCTGATCTCGGAAGGTGACTTCGGTGCCTCCCAACTCATCACTGCTTCCACCTTGGCCGGATCGACCAATATCCCTGCCTGATTAACAACATGTCCAAGAAATTGGACCTCCCGCAACCAGAAGTCACATTTGGAGAATTTTGCATATAGCTTCTCCGACCTCAGTACCTCAAGGACCTCCCTCAAATGTCCCTCATGCTGCTCTCTAGTTCGCGAATACACTAGGATGTCGTCGATAAATACGATCACAGACCGATCCAACATCGGCCTGCATACCCTGTTCATAAGGTCCATGAACACTGCCGGGGCGTTGGTGAGCCCGAAAGGCATCACCACGAACTCGTAATGCCCATACCGCGTCCTAAACGCTGTCTTCTGGACGTCCTCATCTCGCACTTTTACCTGATGGTACCCTGATCTCAAATCGATCTTGGAAAACCAAGATGCCCCTTGCAACTGATCGAATAGATCATCGATCCTCGGTAACGGATAGCGGTTCTTGACCGTCACCTTGTTCAACTCCCGGTAATCAATACACATCCAGTGTGAACCATCCTTCTTCTTGACGAACAGAATCGGTGCTCCCCACGGCGAGCTACTCGGCCGAATAAATCCCTTCCCCAGCAACTCCTGGAGTTGCAAGGACAACTCTTGCATCTCTGGAGGTGCAAGACGATAAGGCACCTTCGCAATAGGCGCAGCCCCCGGAACCAGATCGATACCAAACTCTACTTGCCTCGCAGGAGGTACTCCCGGCAAATCCTCGGGAAAAACATCTGGAAACTCGCGCACCACTGGAACCTCCTCCACTGTCCTCGGTCTCTCGGAAGTCTCCCACATATCCATCACATACGCCACAAAACCTCTACATCCCTGCTGTAGGCATTGCCTCACCCTAGTGGCCGAACAAAAAGCTGATCCCGAACGGGTACCCTCGCCGTATACCGTAAGAACTCCCCTACTGGGGTCTCGTATAGTCACCACCTGACGCTCGCAGTCGATGACGGCGCTAAATCGGCTCAACCAATCCATGCCCACGATGACACAGACATCCCCCATCGCAATAGGAATTAGGTCAATCGGAAACGCAACCCCGAAAATCTCTAGCACGCATCCCCGAAGAACCTCCGTGGCACAAACCACCCTCTCGGCCGCAATAGAAACGCTCAGAGGCCGACTTAACGGCTCACGACTAATGTCGATATGCTGACTAAAAGCTAATGATACAAAGGATCTACTCGCACCCGAATCAAATAACACTAGAGCAGGCATAGAGTTCACAAGAAAAGTACCTACACATACATCAACATAAGCATAACATTTCGACTTTAAAGTAAATATGTGAATGATAGCATACCTGCTACAACATCGGGCGCAGCGCGGACCTCCTCCGCAGTCAGCTGAAAGGCTCTCCCGTGAGCCCTCGGGCCTCGACCTTCGCCGGTCGGGTCTCAGTAGTCCCGGTAGTAGGTGTAGATCCCTGACGAAGCTGCGGGCACTCGGCCTTCCTATGGCCTGTCTGGTTGCAGTGAAAGCAAACCATAAACCCCTTAGGGCAATCCCTGGCAATGTGTCCCTCCTTGCCACACTTGTAGCAACCACCAGCTCGACACGCTCCCTCATGACCCTTGCCGCACTTCGCGCAAGTGCGGCCCTTCGGACCTCCCATCCTCGAATCAGCGGACTTGGTCCGCTTGGCTGCCGGCTGAAACTGAGCCGGTCGCCGGTCCACCCGCCGAGACTCGGCCTCCTCCCTGGCCTGGGTCTCCAACTCGATCTCGCGCTTCCTGGCGTTCGCCTGAAGCTCAGTAAAAGTACGATAGGTGGAGTTTGACACAAACTCCCGGATATCCCTCCTCAACACGCCCAAGTACCGGCTCATCCGTGACTGCTCTGTAGACACCAGCTCGGGGCATAACATCGCCCTCTCGTGAAACTTCCGTGTGACCACCGCAACGGAATCAGTACCCTGCTTAAGGGTCAAGAACTCCTGAATCAATCGTTCCCTCTCCACTGGGGGAACATACTCGTCCCTGAACATCTCAGTAAACCTCTCCCACGTCACCACTGTAATCTCCGCCAGAGTGAAGTTCGTCGTCACGAACTTCCACCAATCCTTCGCTCCCAGACGGAGCTGGTTCAAGGCGAACCGTACCCTCAGGTGCTCCGGGCATGAGCAAGTATAGAAGCACCCCTCAATGTCGGCGATCCACCTCATCGCCGCAATTGGATCCTGCGTCCCATCGAACTCAGGGGGTTTCGTGTTGCTGAATTCCCAGAATAGCAATGAATCACCCCCTTGCGGCCTAGCAGCTGCCACAGCTGCGGTAGCGGCAGCGACTGCAGCTTCAGTCAGTGCGGCGTACCGCTCCTCAAACTCCTCCATCATGGTGGTCTTAATGGACCCAAACATCTCCGGGATCTCAGCCCGAACCGCCGCAGCTACCTCCTCCTGAATCATCTGACGAATCTCCTCGTCACTCATACCGCTCGAACTCGCTCCGTGGCGTGTCGTAACCATGATGTCTCTGAAATACAACATAAAATTATCAGAGACTCCATCAAGTACAATTGTACTCGATAACGCAACCCTACTCAGTCTCCGATATCCAGGGATTCTTACTTGAGTCTTCCACCGACCCGGTGTCTTCGGTAGTACGGGCCCAATACTACCGACCACACCGTGTCAGTATTCGTCCCAAATCTTCCTCCCCAAACCCCGAATAGTGAGTACTCTACTTCTCGTAAGCACTATCTACCTGCACGCTACCGAATATCTCATACAAGCAACCTCCCTAGACTAAGGCATCACAAAACAGGCCATTCTAGTCCTATCATGTATACCTAGTCTTCTAGCATGCATAACAATTCATAATTCAGTGCATAACATAACATTGTAAGGTATTCTGGGGATCTTTACCGTTCGGGCGCTGGCTGATCGTACACACTGCGTCTTTCTTGTTTACCACTTTACCATTTATAAAAGTTTATGTATTTATTATTTTTAAAAGATTTTTCCTCAAATCCTCGGTTTGAGTTCAGTTACACCCGAAGGTACACCCGAATCCCTCAAACCAAGGCTCTAATACCAATTGTAACAACGCAAATTTTCAAATAAAATTTCCATTTAAAATAAAGTAGTTTCATTCAACCAATAATATTATTTCATGTTTCATATCAAATACATATATAAAATCCCCAAGATCTCAAATGGCAGCAGTGTGTATGCATCATGCCGGCGCCTTCCCACGGTCCTCGCTAGTACCTGAAACACATACATAACAACTTGTAAGCATAAATGCTTAGTGAGTTCCCCAGTATACGACTTACACACATACGCCTTTCCAGGCCCTGACCTTCCGGTCCACAATACATTGCCTTCCGGCCCGTAACATAATCGCCTTCCGACCCATAACATATTGCCTTCCGGCCCGTATCATATTGCCTTCCGGCCCATAGTATATTGCCTTCCGGCCCATAACATTTACAACACATAATACATTTAATATAATACACATAGCACATACATCATACATCATACCTGACCTTTCTGTCACATAACATATCGCCTTCCGGCCCGTATAAACATACATATCATGCATAGCATCTACCTTTCTATTTATAGCATAAATAACACATATCATATACGACCTTCCGGTCTCACAGTCATACCCTTCCGGGTGAAGTATAGTGAGAAGACTCACCTCGTAGTATGTAAACTATAAACTCTTGAAACCACTCGCACTCGGTCCGCCGATCTGCAGTCCCCCTATAATACCATATACCCTTATTAATAATCTTATCAAACAAGACAACGGACCCTACGAAATTACATGCAGGTCAACTCTGGTCAACGGTCAACTTGACCGGACTCGTCGAGTGCAAAGGCGACTCGACGAGTCTGGACATCCTCTCCAACTTCCCTGTTGTTCCCCTTTCTACTCGTCGAGTATCCCTCCTGACTCGACGAGATCCTCGTGGAAGAATCGTGGGGCCACCCCGACTCCACTCGCCGAGTCTGAAGAACAACTCGACGAGTTCCAATGAATCCTCAACTACTCGCCGAGTCTGAAGAACAACTCGGCGAGTCCCAGTAAATCTTCAAGCTACTCGCCGAGTCTGATCATTGGACTCGGCGAGTCCATGCCATGCAGTCAATCATCTGCCTCTTGAAATACGCATGGTCCCGAGACATGCAATCATGGGACTTTCTGGACCTCTAAGCATCCTATTACTGGGGTATAACCGATTGGGTAACAACATAATAATCTATCTAATCCCCAAATGGGTCTCATAAACCCTAGATTCGTGTACACCACCAAAACAACAGAAATGGTCCGAGTATTACCTGAAAAACGTGTTCTCTGTGTCCCCAACCTTCAGAACTCAATCCTCTTGATCTTCCTTTGACCAAAACCTTGCCTCTTCTTGCCTAACAATCTCCTCAAGGTCCCAATAGCCTTCCCTTCTCCCCTAGTCGTCCACAGATGCTTAGGTTCTTCACAATCGGCCAAAAAACGTACAATGACGGCCTAAGAGGCATTATATACGTCCAAACTAAACGGCTAGGGTTTCTGCTGAACAGCGTCGACTCGCCGAGTCCATAATGGACTCGTCGAGTCCAGTCGCGAACCCGCAACCTAGTCTGTGGTCCTACTCGGCGAGTCCGGCTCCAACTCGCCGAGTCCCTTCCAAAAATGCCCCCAAAAATAGTTTAAAGCAATACCTGAAATTCCGGGCTGTTACAGTTGTCATCTATACTCCGCTAGATGACTAGATCATCAATAACATCTATAACGAGACCTCTCATTATTTTATTTTGTCACACAACAACTATTACATCTACCCATGTTTTACCCAACACATTTTGTAGATATAAAATACATATACAGGTTAAATCATTTAAAACATGTATAAAATTGTTCATCCAGCATAGATAGCAAGTATACAGATAATATGCACACACAACACATAATTTATATAAAATACTTCATATCTATGTGTAAGCTGAAAGTAACTATGCACTCACCTGAGAAGGTGGTGACTCGGTACTCGGACAACGCTTCGTTTACTTTAAAATAATTTCCTTCGACGAAACTGATGGGTTTTGGTCATAAGACATCCTATGTGCTCATATAAACCCTAATGCTTGGATCTAGGTTTCTCTATTGTACATGCAAGTTATCCAAGACTATAAACCCTAATTCTAGCATTCAAGTAATCATATTAATATGTAATTAGGTTTAAGATCATACCTTGATTGTTATGTAGCAATAACAATCCCAATTCCTCCTTGAATTGACTTTGGAATGCTTAGAGTCACAAGTGTCACTCCTCTAATGGCTTACAAACACCAAGAGCAAATGGAGAAGGTATAAAGAGAGAGGAGAGAGGTAGGAATTCGTCCTTAGGACTTCTTGGGAAGTGATACACGAATTCATGAGCCTTAGGGGGTTTATATAGGTGTAAAGATTAGGGTTTTAGTCCTTATCCTTATCTAGTTGCTTGCCCACCAAGTAACCATAAGATAAGTCTTAGAAACCCTTATCATAGTCGAATTCTAAGGCCTTATCACCTTAAATTCGTTCACCCTATATTTAAGATAATCCTTACCTTATTTTGTAACTATCATATAATTACAAATCAGCCCCTCTAGTTTAATTAATTACACTTTATCACAAAATTAATTCCTAATTAATTATTGACCAATATTAATTAAACAAATATGATTTCTCCTTTAATATATTATTCTTATAACATATTAATAAATCATATTATCCTCTCTTTCTCTCTCTATGTATTTCTCCAATCAAGTTGCTTTGGTGAAGGCAACCCAAGAGGACCATGCACCATCGGGTCAAGTACATACCAAAATAGTTATGGACTTAGACACTAATCCAACAGTCTCCCACTTGGATAAGTCTAACAACTATTATGCGTATGACTTCAGATCCCGATCTGCAATCGTAGCTTTCCAAAGCCGCTGTGAACTCTGATCCTATCAGATACGTATCCTTAGATAAGGGATCATATATTCCTCCATTCTAGATATCATATGAGATATGATTTCTAATCATTCTCTTTGTACTACTTCTCGATTTCTGATTTATGACGACATACTAACTGAACAAATCAAATTAGCCCTAGCCCGGCCGAGCATTTACGTTTGTCATCACTAAACCATCGAGGGCCCCAAAGATATCGCTTTTATCCTACCTTGGATAAAAGGAACGAATAAATTTTGATACAATGCTTGCTTGCACTCACTAACCAAATCACACACAACAATATGTTTTATAACACCAAGTTACTAGTGCGTTTACATATTATCAATGTGCAACCGATTAGCAAGATACAACTCACACATCTCGGTTTCAAGAATATAAGATGTTATCGTCTCACCAATCACTCGTGATACAATTCATGAAGTGATCCAAGTGAGCGTGGGTTTAATCCAATGCTCAAATCATATTCATAAGCACTCATGAACGTTGCAGCAAACATTTGCTTATGTCTAATACTCTTTTAGACAATCCACACACCAATTCGCGACAGTCTTCATTCATATCTACTTCCAACATATGAACGACTGTGGCCCGTTCGAATAATTCGATTATTCTTAATAAACTCAATTATTCTGGAAGTCAAAACATGCAAAGTGAAACACAAGAATAATACTAATCCCATATGGCCTCAAACATTTGAGTATAAATAAAACACGTTTTATTTATCACCATATCGATTACTCATTATTTGTCGTTTCGGGTAATCAACTTCTTACTTGAATTATTACACTTGTCCCATTCTCTTAGCATGCACACAATGTTTACCTATGGTTTTTACTTTTGTGAAATAGACAAATTGAACACATTTCCAATCATTCTCATTTTACAACTCCAAATCCATTTTCTTAAGTATAAGAATATCAAATTCTTGTTACTTATAGAATATACTAGATTCTAACACTTTATGCAATGATCCTTTTGTAATGTCACTGCACCAAAGTCTCAAAGACTATTGCCAATGATATTACAAAGTCCTTTAACGGAGGTTGTTACAAGACAATTCCTTAGATATGATGTCTCTTACTCAAAGTACATTCCTTTGAACATCCTTTTGCATAAAGGTTTCTAATCTAGTCATAGATTTTCAATATTCAATTCCTAATATGGACACGCTTCCATATTTTCAATATGACAACTTATTCTTAATAGAATCTTATCTATTCATAATAATGTCAATATGGTCCATTCAATACCATGCTTCCAACTACTCACAAGCAACCAATCCTCGTCGAACTTTGGATTGTTCTTTGATAGTTGTTTAATTATTTTAGTCAAAACCGATTCTAGTCCCTTTTCCCTCTAAATCCGCTAGACATTTGGAAAATTATAGAATGGTCAAATATTAAAGCATTTGCAATCGATCCTATACCCGAAGCGTGTGGGACACGATGCATAATGTTTTATTCGCTATGTTCTCAAAATTCGAATTGTGAAAAGGAATGTCGTAATCATAATCGAAATTTTAAGAACACACTATGTACCTTTGACTAAATTTATCAACATTTCTCAACCTAATCCTTTAGATTTGAAATGAAGCATAATATTCTCTCCCTTAATTATAGCAAAACAACTTTACAACCTTTACGACTTTGCAAGGTATAACTCTTGTTTTCTATAATTAATATTGCCAACTTGCAATACATACCTTAATAATCATACAATCATAACATTTATGCTCCCGTTATCATGATGATTATTATAAAGCATAACACTTATGCTCCCACTAGCTTCGACATGTATTCACAAACATCTTAACTTTCAGAAAACAATACCTATTGAATTTCTTAAGTCCATGTTTCTAATACTTAATGCTTTGATAATCTTTTATCAAGGCCTCTTAAGTTTATACACCTTTGCTTTAGATAGTTCATATGTGTGTCTAAACTATTAAGACTAATTGCCAAACCTCACAATTCAAATCATGGAAAGGGATACCGTAACCATAATTGAATTCGAGAATGCAACTTTACAATCACTATCTTCTTAAAATCTTTCTTAGTGAAAGCATTTCCTCACAATCATTTTCATGAAGGAGGAAATCTTATGACACTTAGATTTAAATGGTGTATTTGTTCCTATCCATGTGAATTTGTTAAAACCAAAGTTTACGACAAATTCAAACTCATATGGACCGAACTTTCTTAATCTTGATTTCTTGCCTTATGGTAGCACAACTGCCCACCACGTCTTCCAAGTAGTTAAACAGCTCACCTTTTCCTATCAATGTACCTTTCATTGATTAAGGTGCCTTGCCTTTTATGCGTTCAAAATGAGAACTCATAGGACTCACATGCATAATTAACTCAATTGGAACAGCACAGAATCAAAATATTGTCAACACAATAGGTTGTAAACCTCAACTTGTGTGCTAGTGATGATCGATAAGGTTTATTTGATTTGTTCTTGAAACCTTTCAAGACCATTAAGACTCCCACTGACTCCTTGACATATAAGATTCTCTTGTCAAGAAACATTTGTTGACAATCAAATATTCAAGAGTTAGTGTAGCTTTTATCAAAAACATTTCATAAATTGTTCCTAGTTGGCCTTTGTCTTATCCAAGACATCACAACTTTCCACATTTGATGAATGTTATAAACCTTTAATACTTTTCACTTATTTTCACAATCTTAACTTTAAGACTTGTTATTGGAACGAAGTATGATAGACTTCTTGATTTAACCATTTCTTCAATTCTTGATTCCTCTTCTTAGACATACAATTGTACTAAGACTCACTTAGAGGATCAATTGAGATATGGTTCTTAATCATAAAGCCCATTACAAAGCATAAAAGCTACTCTCCATTCTTCTTAGAGTGGAGAAACTCTTATCTTTCTACCTACTTGATTCTTCTTATTCGTTCTACTATTGATCTAAACCCTTTAATCAATTCATAATTACACTTAATCTTGTAAGTATAATCATATTTACTAAACCTTTAGTAAATCACGACGAATATCTTTGTTACTCTTATGGTGAACTTGATCAACACACAACTTTGTGTACTCGATCTCCTAGTCCTCCACTTGACACTTTGTCAATGAATTAGTCTAATTTCCAAATATGAAATTTTCTCATTCATCATGCAACCAAGTTGCGTGATTCCAAATTTCTGTCCAATTGAAACTTTGGGCAATGAGAAACTCTCCCTATTTGGTAAATTGTTGACATTTCCATAACTAAGAATCATATCCATTCGTTGTAGAAATATGCAAATATCAATTTTCATAACGATTTCATTGCAAGGAAGTAAACAAATAAATAAGTCAAACAAATTTTATTTTATTTATAAAAGCAGTGGAAAAACATTTGTCCTTACAATGCAAAAATCTATTGAAAACTATGTAAAAGGAAAATTTCTAACAACTCTATCATAACTATCTAAGCTCAAAATCCAATCTTCAAGTCCATGCGATCGAGATCCATCTCTTGTGATTAGATTCATCTTGCTCTCTTATCAAGCTTCCTTTCTTTTCACCGATCCTGCAAAAACATTCAAATGCAATCTTATCACATCATGTATTTTGAATCAATGAATAGGAACTTAACGGAGTTAGATAGTGGATTTTACCTGAAGTGTAATCATACTTTTGACTCTCCCATCTCTTAGATCTTTTAGGTAAATAGGGCAACTTCGTCTCCAATGCCCCTTCTCTTAGCAATAAAAGCAAATTGACTCTTTTGGAATAACACATGGAACTACTTCAGACATCGCCTTTCTCTTATGATCAAACTTTTCGATCATTGCATGTCTTTCATTGCCATTGTCTATATCCATAGAGGTCTTGAAGGCAGATTCACCAATGAACTTTGCTTTTCTATTGCGCCAAACCATTGCTGATTCAGCAGCAATAAGCATATAGGTGATATCAATAAGGGTCACGTCGTGGTTCATCATATAGTACTCTCTTACGAACTCACTATACGAGTTAGGAAGTGACTGAAGAACCCAATCAATAGCCATCGCTTCACCGACAACGGATCCCATCATTCTTAACCTATCAATGTGTGACTTCATCCCTAAGATGTGTGCACACACCGACTTGCCTTCTTTATGTTTACTTGCCAAAAAGGCTTGAGTGATATTGAACCTTTCAATTTTACAATCTTGTGGGTTAGGGAGAATAATTGGAGGAGGTAGAGGAAGTGAAGCATGATTTCTTGTTCCTCAATCGAATCGTGGAATATCATCTTCATGTGGAATGCTTGTTCCACGGGATTTGAGAAGACCATAGTTGTCGAACTTTGACAATGGGAGAAAAACGAATTCAAGTTAGTTGATAGATTGAGTCCTTAGTAAATCACTCAAATGAAATACTAAGGCTAGGACCCAACACAATATTCTACAACTCGGGAGAGGGATGTCGTAACCCTAATTGAAGAATATTTGAAGGTAAGTGAATGACGATTCACTAATTTCCACCACGAAAAACGAAAAAGAAATTTAAATTTTAAATCTATGAAAACTCCTAGATCCTTTGAGATTCATTGAACTTTCAATGGCATGTTTAAATCTCGATATGCCCCTCTTGTTTGTGACTGGGATGCCGAGGATCACAAAGCGGGTGTGAATAACTATGCAAACTTACATGGTGCCTTCACATGTTACAATCACCTATTTGGTGTGCCGGTAAACCACACACGCTCCACCGAACTATGACAAACATTGAGTCACCCTTTACTACCTTTGCTTAGAACCATTTAGTGTGCCGGTAAACCACACACACTCCACTAACGTCTTCGCAAGGGCACAAAGTGTAATTTCATGGAATTGCATCAATTCACTTTTGCCTAAGTAACTAAGATTGGGAATTAGAAAAACATTTAGTTACTTTGTATTTCATTATACTTATAATGGAAGGTTTCGTCCTATCCTACCCGTTCGGCTAACGACCCTCCACTAGTCAAGAGTGCGGTGGGTAAGAGTGGATACCCATTCAATCGTCATTTTATAGGCAATTTCCTTAAACACCCCTTATAGACCAGCTTCGTGAATGAGGCCTACTAACGGTAAGACTGACTTTTACTCATACATATATATATAATGTTAGACTTTTAATGTTATATATATAGTATAAGGTGCATTTTACACTTTTAAAATACTAGGTGGTCAAATTTAACAATTATACTCTTAATTCAATTAAATTGTAAACCTAAACTTTTATGGATTTATTAAATCTCTTTTAATTATACTCATTAATTAATTAATAAAACCATAAGGGTGTAATTTGAACTTTTCAAAATATTACTAGAGTTTTAGAATTTAACATTCCTAATTAAACTTTTAATCAACTTTTAAATTCCAAAACTTGAGGGCAAGTTTTGAAACATTTCAAAACAATTTAGTTTTAATCTATCTTAAAATTTCGAATTTATGACATTTAAATTAAAATTTTAAATATTAAAACTCTTGATTTAATAATTATCTTGAATTAGACTATTAATTTAATTATTAAATCATAAGGGATTATCTAAATAATGAGGATAATTACCATTTATACATACAAGTTATCCTAATCCCTTAAATATCTATATAGATTTCGAAAATATGGATGGATAATGCAAGATCTTGAATTACAATTAGAGGATAATTACAAGATATGGGATAATCCAAATCCCAAAAAATTAGAATCTTATCTTGGGGAGGAGGAAAATTTCGAAAATCAAGGGATTATGACAAACCCTAGATTTCGAAATTTAAGGGTTTAAGGAAAGGATTTGAAGATCTTATTCAAACTCTTGCAAATTAGGGTTTGCAAACCCTAATCTCAAAAAAAAACCTTAGCCTCCTAGGGTTTGTTGGCAATAAACCCTAATACGTCAAGTTCATACAATTGAAACCAAACTAGGCTCTGATACCACTGATGGGTTTTGGTCATAAGACATCCCATGTGCTCATATAAACCCTGATGCTTGGATCTAGGTTTCTCTATTGTATATGAAAGTTATCCAAGACTATAAACCCTAATTCTAGCATTAAAGTAATCATATTAATATGTAATTAGGTTTAAGATCATACCTTGATTGTTATGTAGCAATAACAATCCCAATTCCTCCTTGAATTGACTTTGGAATGCTTAGAGTCACAAGTGTCACTCCTCTAATAGCTTACAAACACCAAGAGCAAATGGAGAAGGTATAAAGAGAGAGGAGAGAGGTAGGAATTCGTCCTTAGCACTTCTTGGGAAGTGATACACGAATTCATGAGCCTTAGGGGGTTTATATAGGTGTAAAGATTAGGGTTTTAGTCCTTATCCTTATCTAGTTGCTTGCCCACCAAGTAACCATAAGATAAGTCTTAGAAACCCTTATCATAGTCGAATTCTAAGGCCTTATCACCTTAAATTCGTTCACCCTATATTTAAGATAATCCTTACCTTATTTTGTAACTATCACATAATTACAAATCAGCCCCTCTAGTTTAATTAATTACACTTGATCACAAAATTAATTCCTAATTAATTATTGACCAATATTAATTAAACAAATATGATTTCTCCTTTAATATATTATTCTTATAACATATTAATAAATCATATTATCCTCTCTCTCTATATATATTTCTCCAATCAAGTTGCTTTGGTGAAGGCAACCCAAGAGGACCATGCACCATCGGGTCAAGTACATACCAAAATAGTTATGGACTTAGACACTAATCCAATAGAAACCTAGTTTTATCACCACTAGATTTTAGTCTAATATTATCGTGACTAATTATTAGTGTTATTATTATTATTATACAAGCGTTTAAACAATACTTTCCAACCACTATGTACAGACAGGGGCCAGACATAAAACATCGGAGGGCATGACCATTTTGGCGTATAGCACTTCTGAAATCCAACAACCCTATGCGACCCTTTAAACCAGATTCCCCGTACCGCGAGTAGTTAAAAGGATATTATAACGACACTTATATAAGTCATAATAATAGCTCAAATATTTATTATAAATTTATAATAACAATACTAATTTTAAATATAAACTATTTTTAAAATAGGGTAAGCATAACTTACTTACAAGGGGATTTTAGCTAGGAGTCGGGCTCTGCAGGGGCAGAACTTCGTCGCTGAATCTTTCTAAGAAAGATTTGTGCAGCGCTTCAGCGCTCACCTTACTATACTAAAACTACAGAAAGAGAAGTCGAATCACGAGGGACCGAAATGCTTGGGGGATAAGGAGAGAAAGACTCTTGAATCAAGAGAATGGTACAAGAAGTATGAGAGCCCAAGCCTCTTATTTATAGTAATTGAATTTACAAAGACTACCCTCCATAATTACTTAATGACCTTATAGTTATATAAACAACTAAACACCCCTTTATAATACTATTTTAAATAGATTTAACGATATTTGCACTAAACTAATGTCGAAAGAACTCAACATTAGTGTTATAATGACCGCATCGTCGATACCTTTCTAATGATATATATATATATATATATATATATATATATATATATATATATATATATGTGTGTGTGTGTGTGTGTGTGTACGTATATATGATTTATACTTTATTTTAATACGTAAATATGCTATTATAATTTGTAACTCGTTCATACGAACTCCGTTTTTGACGTTATTTATATCCACGCGTAGGTGGAGACGTACTCTACTACTTTTGTTTAGACTCCGTCGGCTAATTTTGACTTTATTTTTAAAGTTATATTTTTAATAGGCCGGGACATGATTTGTCCGTTAAAATCTCATAACTTCTTTATCCGATGTCCATTTTCGTCCGTCTTTTTATCATTATGCTACTAATAATGAGATCTTTGATTCTCGTTTAGGTTATGTCGGCTAAAAACCGCTCGATCTAATACTCGAACTTCGGGCTGTACACCGCTAAGTCGAAACTTCGAAAAATCATAACTTCCTCATAAGAAATCAGATTTGGGCGTTATTTTTATGGACGCTCTCAGGTTAACATATTCTACGACTTTCATTTAGATTACTAAGGCTAAAAGAAGCTCTATCATGAATTCACTATTTATGTCTCCCGGTGCCATGCCGGTTTTGCTGTAAAACTTTGACGAACCATAACTTCTTCGTTATAACTCGGATTTCGACGCTCTTTATATGTACGTAAACCTTGTAACATATACTAAAACTTGGTTGAGATTATTTATTCTTAATAATCTTTTGTCGAAAAGTCATTTTCGACCCCTATTGCCTCTAAATTGACTATCCTGGATCTACGGGCGTTACAGCTATAAGCCTGAAATCTAACAGGATATTAATCAGAAATCTTATGCCTTCTGTGCCATTTGGGCCGAAGTTTTATTGATGTATATCAAGTTTGGAAATTGTTATGTCTCATTGATTGTATACCTTTGAATCAAGTTATTGTTTGATATGGAAAGCTTAACACATGATTCACATATGCCTTTGTTGCTCCTTGATTCTCTTTGCTTCTGCCATATTGAAGTATATATATGACATAACATTATATTGTATCTATTATTGAACTCACTAAGCATCACCACTTACCCTATTAATGTTTAACAATTGCAGGTGATAAGTAACCAGTATAATCATATATTGTTGAAAGAATTATAATAGTTTGTAATAATACTTTTGTACTTTAGTTTATGTTTGTATAAATTACAATATCCTGGGTAGTTATGTAATATATAACACTTTGTAATAGTTAGTTTGTATCCAATAGTTTGTAACCTCTTTATCAATGTGAAATATTGCTTTTATGAATATGCAAGTAGCATGTTTTGGAGTAATAGTATTGTGAAGTATGAAAGTTTGGGACTTTCAGAAATACGAAAGTTGGGGTCTTTCAATCATGGTATCAGAGTAGTAGTTTAAGTGAACTAAATGCCTCAGATTGGTATTTAGACTTAAACTATTGGAAGTTCGTTATATGAACTGAATCATTATAAGTATATGGATACAAACCATAGGAAAGACTTAAGTGAAGTATTAGGCTTTAATAAATCCTAATATTTTAAAATTCTATATTACTCCTAAATTTCAGAACGATGGTTGAACAAGCAAGTAGCCATACCCCTGAGGTCGGTGGAGGTCCTCAACCCGAGGAAGTGAATACTCCAGTATCTCCTCGTGAGGAGTGAATCTTGGGTAAACTTACTGGTGTTATTTGATAGATTCTTGAAGAACACAAAAAGAATGGTGATAAAGGAAAAGAGAAAGCTACTGGAGAATCTTCAAGCGGAAAGGTGAAGCGTCCCTTGTTCAAAGATTTCAAGAGTAGTGGTGCTACGGAGTTTTCTGGTGTCCTTAATCCCATAGTTGTTCTAACATGGATTCAGAACACCGAGAAAGTATTCCGTGTCTCTCATGTGGATAATGAAGACAAGGCCATCTATGCTTCTGCAATGCTCATCGGAGAAGCCTTGGTCTGGTGGGAAGTAACATATGAAGCTCTCAACGGATATGACCATGAGAATTTATCCTAGGAGTTGTTCAAAACTCGTGTGCTAGAGAAGTATTGTCCTCTAGATATGAGGAGAAGATTGGAGAAGGAATTCCTCGAGCTTAAACAAGGAGGAATGACTGTGAATGAGTATGAAACTCAGTTCAATCAAAAAGCACGGTTTGCTGCAAAGTATATTCCAATTGAAGACGAGAAAATTCAGTTATTCTTAGAAGGACTACGACATGAAATCCATGATTTTGTAGCCAATCGGGATGTTCTGTCATTTGATAAAGTCGTTGAGTATGCTCGAAGGCGTGAGCATGACTTAGAGATACGTGGAGCCAGTCTTAGTGCTCCGCCGCATCCACGTACTGAAAGAACTAATCCTGTTTACACTATTCCACCAGCTCAATCTGTTCGAACTGATCCTAGAAAGCAAGCACAGTCTCAGAGTGCTTTTCGTGGCCGCGGCAGGTCACAATCTTCTTATATTCAATCGCCTTCATGTTGCGTTTGTGGAAGGAATCATCCGGGTCAATGCAAAATAGACAAGGAATCAATTGTCTGTTATGGATGTGGAGAAATTGGTCATATAAAGCCAACTTGCCCAAGGAAGGATGTGACTTGCTATGCATGTGGTATTACTGGCCACAAGAAGTGTTTTTGCCCTACTCTTACCAGCCAAGTGACGCAAAGTCAAGCTTCTGTTCAACAACCGGCAAGAAGTCAAGTCGCTGTCCAACAACCAAAGAATACTCCATCTAAAAAGGAGGAGGTTCCAAAAGCTAAGGGTCATGCATTCCAGATTAGCACAGAGGAAGCACGCGAGGACCCGAATGTTGTGACAGGTACATTTCTTGTCAACTCTAGACCTACTCACATCTTATTTGATTCTGGTGCCACATATTCTTTTGTATCTTATGAATTTGCGCATTCTTTTCAAACTACTTGCTATGCACTCATGCAACCATTTCATGTAGATACTGCGGAAAGTATATCATTACTTGCTGATAAAATCTATAGGGATTGTGTCATAGAAATTAAAGGCTATAATTTTCTTGCTAACCTAATCCCTATCTCCTTGCCCAACTTCGATATTATTCTCGGCATGGATTGGTTGTCAAAAAACCACGCAAAGCTCTTGTATTACAAAAAAATGGTATGCATTCCTATTGAAGGGGATGATCCTATTCATGTCTACGATGAACAAAGGATCTTAAAAATAATTTCTTTCCTCAAAGCTCGTAAATTTATATCGAAGGGTTGCCCTATCTATCTAGCCTATACAGTTGACATCTCAAGAAAGTAGAATAAAACTATAAATGATGTTCCCATTGTTAACGAATATCCTGATGTTTTCCCCGATGATCTGCCCGGACTTCCTCCGGACAGGCAAGTAGAATTCTGAATTGACCTTGTGCCTGGTGCTGATCCAATTGCAAAGACTTCTTAGCGTCTTGCGCTAGCCGAGTTGAAAGAAATGATGATCCAACTGTAGGACTTACTTGAAAAAGGCTTTATTCGACCGAGTACCTCTCCCTGGGGTGCTCCAGTATTGTTTGTCAAGAAGAAGGACGGATCGATGCGAATGTGCATTGATTATCGTGAGATGAATAAGGTGACTATCAAGAACAAGTACCCGCTACCTCGCATCGATGTAAAGATAATGTCTCCATATCTTTAGTGCGAATACTACTGCTGCCAACTCCAAATCGTGAGTGGGTTAGTTCTTTTCATGATCTTTCAGTTGTCTCGATGCATATGCTATCACCTTATCCCTTTGGGTCAGAACACAACCTAACCCAACTCCAGATGCATCGCTATAAACTGCAAAGTCTTTAACTCCATCGGGTAGATAAAGAATCGGTGCTTCACACAACTTCTTCTTTAGCTTCTTGAATGCATCTTCATGTTTCTCACACAAAGTATAAGTAGCTCATTTATGGATTAAAGCTGTGAATGGAGCATCTATGGAATAAAATCCTTGGATAAACCTTTGGTAATATCCGGCTAATCCCAGAAAGCTTCGGATCTCCGTGGGACTCTTTGGTCGTTCCCACTTCCTCACAACTTCAATATTTGCTGGATCAACCATGATCCTTTCTCAGTTAACCAGATAACCCAAGAATTGGACTTCTAGAATCCAAAAATCACATTTGGAGTACTTTGCGTACAACTTCTCTTTTTTCAGAATTTCTAACACTTCTCGCAGGTGCTTTTCATGCTCCTGCTGGCTCTTTGAGTAAACCAGAATGTCATCTATGAACACTATTACGGATTTATCTATGAATGGTTTACAAACCCCGTTCATCAAATCCATGAATGCTGCTGGAGCATTGGTTAGTCCAAACGACATAACCAAGAACTCATAGTGTCCGTACCTCGTTCTGAATGAGGTTTTGTCAATATCCTGCTCTCTCACCTTCAGCTGATGATATCCTGACATAAGACTTGGAGAAATAGCTCAAACCTTGCAGCTGATCGAACAGGTCATCAATCCTTGGAAATGGGTACTTGTTTTTCACTGTTGCCTTGTTCAGCTCTCTGTAATCTATACACATTCTCATGCTTCCATCTTTCTTCTTTACGAATAACACCGGAGCTCCCCAGGGTGATGAACTTTGTCTAATGAAACCATTGTCCAATAACTCCTGAAGTTGCATCATAAGCTCCTTCATCTTCATCGGTGCTAATCGGTATGGTACTTTTGCTATTGGGTTTGTTCCTGGTAACAAGTCTATTTAGAACTCCACTTGTCTATCAGGGGGAAATCCAGGAAGATCTTTAGAAAAGACTTCCGAATAGTCTCACACCACTAGTATACTTCGCATTTCTTTTTTCTCCTTCTTAGCATCGATCAAAAATGCCAAGTATGATGTGCATCCCTTAGACAAACATTTTCAGGCTTTCATCAGGGAAATGATTCTAGAATTCACTCTACGTTTGTGCCTATACACCACAAATGACTCTTTTCCAGGCGGGTTTATCCTCACTATCTTCTTCTTGCACAGTTTCTATGCATCATTGGCGTCAAGCCAATCCATTCCCAGTACGATGTCGAAACCATTCAACTCAATAGGTAACAACTCCTCATGGAATTCATTTCCGTTCAAGTCGGTGACAATATTCCTAATGCAATCGCTAACATGTATGAATTTGCCACTGGAAACTTCTACAACTAGAGCATTATCAAGCTTTTCTATAGGCAATTCTAGTCTTCCACCAAATTGATGTGATATAAAGGAGTAATTTGCTCCATAGTCAAACAATATATTGGCAGGGCATTCATTTACAAGAAAGGTACCTGAAGCGACGTCCGCTGCATCCTTCGCGACTTCGAGTGTCATCTGGAAAGCTCTGGCTTTTGGCTTCGGTGGGACATTAGGCTTGCTATCTCCTTCTTCTTCGGATAGTCCCTCAAGATGCTCCCTTCATCATTACACCCATAACAAACTTTCTTGATGAAGATGCACTCATTGGCGTAGTGCGCAGGCCTTTCACATTTAAAACAAGTGACCTTCCCGTCACATTTCCCATGGTGCTTCTTTTTGCACTTTTTACACCATTTCGCTTCGCCACCTACTCCTCTCGAACCAGACTTTGAAGATTTACTTTTCTTGTTCGATCTCAAAGATCCTTCGAACTTCCTCTTCTTACACACCTCCGTTCTCTCCAGACCCCTTTCTTTTAATTGGCTCTCAACATTCTTGGCTGCTCTAACAGCTTCCTTTAACGTGCTTTCCATTTTGAATTTTGGGCCAAAGTCTGATGGCAATCCGTTCGCAAATTTCTCTATCTTGGCGAGTTCATTCGGCACCAAGTAAGGAAATAACTTCATCTTCTTGGTAAATGCAGTAACATTGTCATCAATGCTCATTTTCCCCTTCTTCAAGTTCTAGAACTCATTGTTTAGATCGATCATATCTATCTTAGAGCAATATTGCATCTTCAACTGCTTCATAAACTCTTCCCAAGACATCTCCAAAGCTTCTCCTCGTGGCATCGTACCCGCCAACAATTTCCACCAGCTCAAGACTCCGGTCTTAAGTTGTCGAACCACAAAGGCAGTTTTCTGCTTATCGCTACAATTGCAACTTTCAAATACCATCTTCATTTCGGAAATCCAATCCATAATCTCCACAGGCTTTGGGTTTCTAGAAAGACTCGGTGGTTTGGCACCCAAAAAGTTCTTATACATACGTACATCCTTGTAGATTTCCATCTCTGGATCATTCCTTCTCACCACTGGGGGTTCCACCTGACTGACAGTGCGACTGCAATTCCCTTCTTCTGACTGTCCGTCATTCAGTTCTTGTTGTTCAACATGCATCGAAGGTTCATCCTTGTTGTTCAGCAACAGTTGTCTCATTTCCTCCCTCTGTTCAGTCATCATAGCTTGAATAATGGCTTGAACTCTAGCCATTGTGATTGGCTCGGGTGCAACTTCTACTATTGGCACCTACTCAATCACTGTGGGACAAGGCTGTTGATTCCTATTTTCATTCGCGTTTCCAGCTCCGCTTCGGGTTATTTCCATTTCGATCTATACACCAAAATAGGTGAATTTAGATCTTTATTCATGATAGACGTTTAAATTCTCCTTATCACTTTGAAACGTTACATGCTAGTTCTAATATCGTAATTGAACACTTAGAATCTTGAACACATAAGGTTTCCATATCCGATTGGCAACAGACCATAAATCCGAACAAATAATAGCATACAAGTAAACATAAAGTGTTTAGCACATAAAACATTTTAGGCATCTTTCCTAAAATAAACCAGTGCTTGTGTCTAGAATATGGAAGAAACTCATCTCACGATCATTGCTTAGCATTTTAAGTTGAAGTCTATAAATCCTACAAATTCCTAGTGCGCCTAAACTAATGCTCTCATACCAGCTATGACATCCCCATTTTTATAGCAAGAAAAGGCCAATTTCATTTATGCTTTTATAATAAAATCATAGTAGTTTTTCAAAGAAAAGTGTTGCAGAATTTGTTCCCAAAACAAAATATGATAAAATTTTAACAAAGCATTTCCTAAAGAAATGTATTTTCATTACATTACAAAACTCGGGATGTCATCGTCAATACAGATCAAAAGAATAAACAAATCATCATAGGTCACAACACAAAATTGGCCACAAAACAATATAGCCCTTACAAAATTATGTTTATTTTATACTGGCCTATAAATCCATAATCTCTCGTCAGATCATCCACCTATGCTTTTTCCACTACCTGTAATACAAGAAACTGAGTGGGTCAGGCTGAGGAGCCTGGTGAGCATATAGGGTTTTCAATCCACAATAAATAAGTTTATTATTTTCAACAATCATTCAACCCGATTACTCGTTCCTGTTATCCTTACTTTACGTCCCTAAAGCATCTATTATAAGGGACCTATCCTAAGGAATTTCATCGGGAAGGACACTACTGCTAAGGGGATTCCTCGGCCATAAGGGCCCGTAAGGCAACCATGGGGGGTGGAGGACACCGATGAACATATCATTCACAAACACCTACAGGTTACGAGCCTGCTAGCATTCTATTGGACTTCCTAGAAAACTCCATGGTCGTCATCCATACTCCGCTAGATGACTGGATCAACTTCAACATCGAGGCCTCTCATCATTTTATTTCACCACAAACCACCTATTTCATCTACCCGTGTTTTATCCAACATATTTCTAGATATAAAATACATATATAGTCTAGATCTGAAAAACAAAGTTCAAATCATTCATGCAACATAGTTCTTCACATTAAAAGTACATATACAGTTCATATTTAAAGAAAAAGGGCTAGATCTGACAAAAAAAAATACATATACAGTTCAGATCTAGAGAAAAATTCTTAGATCTGAAGAAAAGTTCAGATCTGAAAAGAAAGAGGTTCAGATCTTTCATCCAACATAGATCTCAAGTAAACATATAATAAAGATACATATAGCACATAATTTATATAAAATACTTTATATCTATGTGTAAGATGAAAGTGACTATACACTAACTTGATAAGGGGTGATTCGAGCACCACTTCGCTTCTTAAAATAATATTCTTTGATGAAACCTGGAGGTTTGCTTGAAAACCGGGATGCGCGGGTAGAGTTTCAAACTAAGAAACTCTTTTTCTTGGAGCCTTCGGGCGCTTCGGGGCTTTCTTCTAACGCTAGGGAGATTTCCTAGGCTTCGGGGGTGTTTTGGAAGGCCAGAGAGATGTTAGAGAGAGAAAGATAGTTGACAATGTGAGGAAAATGGGGCCGTACCTCGCACCCTTATATAGGCGTGGGGCCTCGCACTACGCTGGGCGTAATTCAGAGTATGTTGCGTGTAGAGGGGGGGGGGGGGGGTCATACAACGTGCGTCAGTCTTTGGATAGAGGGACATGGCTGCTTCTGGACTGAGGAAAGATAGACCGCTGGGCATGCATGGCTCGTACGCGGGGCGTACTTCGTACACTGGGCGTACCCCCTCGCATCCAATTAACACACTTCGATTTCAAAATTCATAACTTTTGCATACGAGCTCTGTTTTCGACGTTCTTTATATCCACGCATAGGCGGGATCATACTCTACAAGTTTCATTTAGACTCCGTTGGTTAATTTTGAATCTATTTTTAAAGTTATATTTTTAACAGGCCGGGACTAGAAAAGTTTGTTAAAAATTCATAACTCCTTCATCCGACATTTGTTTTCGTCTGTCTTTTTACCGTTGAACTACTAATAACGAGACCTTCGATTCTTGTTTAGGTTGTGTTAGACAAAAATCTTTCGATCGAATATTCGAACTCCGGGCTGCATACTGCTAAGTCGAAACTTAGAAATATCATAACTTCCTCATACGAAGTCAGATTTGGGCGTTCTTTTTATGCACGCTCTCGGATTGACGAACACTATGAATTTCGTTAGATCGATAAGGATAAAAAGTCCTGTATTAAAAATTCACTATTTACGTCTCATAGTGACGTGTTGGTTCTGTTGGGAAACTTCGACAGGTCGTAATTTCTTCGTTATAACTCGGATTTCGGCATTCTTCATATGTCAAAAATCCTTGTCACGACCACTACAACTTCCTTCATAGACATCGAACTTATCTAACATTTTATTTTTGACAATTATTTTATTATATCTTTATAAACAAGTATATAATCACATAAAAGCACAAAATTCACATAATATTCACGTTAATCATCTTTATTACTTTAAAATATGTTAGAATGGTTGACCTAGACTATTACATCATCGCAACAATGCTTAGCCTTGAAACATGGGCGTTATAGTGGAACATCTTGAATATTGATGGCGCATCAGAAACATTGTTGGGTCATCAACAACTTTATGGCTCAACAAGACGTTGATGGATCAACATGAATACTTGGTGGTTTAACTTAAGTCAATGGATCAACATGATCACATTGATGACTCAACAAGATTGCACATGGCACATAATACACAATGATTGAACGCCCAAATACTCAATGGAACATGAATTTCGTTCATGGTCCATCATGACCACGTGGTTGTACACATCAAGTTCAAGACACATTGTAACATTCAAGAAACAACTCCACTTGATCAATAACACTTCTGGAAGTTAATGACATTTTAAAAGACAATGGAGAAACATGATGCTCATATTGCTCATCACATTTTCAATGTTCGTCAAGAAGGCTCTAGAAATATGAAGACTCAAAACTTGGATGGAACCCTAACGGAATACTAATGGAATTGGAATATTTCATCCATTTGTTGTTAAGTAGGGGAAAGGTGTCAGCTGATGACTAAGTCATGATGACATGTCAACACTTGATTGGTTAAGCCGTGTCACGGGCTTTTCCAAAGACTATAAATAGGCTACTTGGGATCCATTATAAAGTTGCTCAATTCTGCTCATTCCCTGTTTATTCTTCTTAATTGTTGTTTAGACTAGTTTTCAGAGAGCCACTTGAGTGATTTAGTGTGTTTTACATTCAAACACTTGTAACTGAATCTTATGAATATGAGACACATTTTAATCATTGATATTGAACATTCAAAAAACGTTTTTAACATTAACTTTGTTGATTCATAACTCTTTACTTTTCGCATTACTTGCTACTTGACGATTCTGAAACTATGTTTCAGTATTTTCAACACTTGGACTCTCCTAGTCTAGGTTTACTGATTTTATCATTTCATCAGTTGGTATCAAAGCTCATGTGATCGGCTTTGAGACTTAGATTTTTTTTCACAAAATAATTTTTAAAAGATTTAAACGAGTATCAGTTGTTCTCAATGGCAAGTGTGAATCTAAACAAAAATGTTCTCTATTCAGTTTCAGTTGCAAAAATTCTTGGAGCAGGGAATCATGCACCTATCCTTGTTCCTAGTGAATATACTTCATGGGCACATCACATCAAGTACTACCTGGAAGGTCATGACTCTGACATCTGGACCTTTATTTCCACTAGGAAACATACTACAAAATTTTTGAAGGATATCAAAGTTCCTTGAGTTGATGTCTCTCCCAAAACCTCCAAAGATATTTTTGGATATGTATCTACTGTTGCTCAGCTTCGTAAGAGGAAAATCAAGAAAATGGAGGATAAGGCAATGCAATAGCTCTTATTTAGAATTCCTCATGACATCTATGACCAACTTCCTGATAAAGATAAGAGTTCACCCTTCAACATCTGGAATGCACGCACGAGACAATTCGAAGGAATTGAGAAGATTCTTGCAAACAGGAAGAAATCTGCATTGATAGATATGGACAACTTCAAAATGTTACCTCATGAAAATCTCTTTGATGCATATTACAGGTACAACATTGTTGTTAACTGGGTGTAGAAGCTCAAAGGTGAAAAATCGTAAGAGGATTTCAATATGAAACTCTTGAACAATCTATCTCCTAAATGGGATATAGCGCACATGATTATACTGCAAACTACAACGAATTTAGATAGCATGTATTTGTTTGATATGTATGTTGAAATGCAACAACATGAGCCAAAAGTCAACAAGCTAGCTCAAGTAACTCTCATTAATAATTAAAGACTTGCTTTTGGAAATTCAACACCTATGGCAAATCATTCTCAAAACTTGATTACACATCATAATCCAATCCCAAACCACTTTGCTGGCCAGTTTGCCAACCAAGGATATAGAGTGTATCCTCATCAAAGTTCGAGTATGGCTCAACACTACAATCAGCATCCTTATATGCCAACTCAACAACCTATTTAAATAGCAAATAGGTACATGTCAAATCATCAAGATTTCATTAAGACCACATTCGAATCTCCTCAAATCAATGAGGAAAATGAGTATGAAGAATACTTGGCACTCCTAACCAAGTTCAATCCAAACTTCATGAAGTTTGTGAACAAGCCAACTAGAAACTTCAGAGCATAAAGTTATCAGCAACCCCAACACTATCATCAGAACTCTAGAAACTTCCAATCAGGAAACAACAATCAACAAAGCTTCAACTCTCAGAATTCAAATTCAAAAAGTTACAACTTACAAAGGATGAACACAAGGGTTCAAGATAACAAGTTGAGGCCCTATGATAATAATGAAGTAATCAGGTGCCAAAACTATCAAGGTGAAAATCATTTTGCCAAGGATTGCAAAATAAAGACCAAGAAGGTCAAAGTTGTAGCATACTACCTTCAAAAAGCGGAGCAGATCAAGAAGTAGTCAAAAGACATAACTTTCATGGTCATGGAAACTCCAAATGTGGAAGTATAGGAAACAGATGATGAAGTGGATCAAGCAGAAGAAATAGAAGCCTACATAAACTACTTCTACTTCATGGCTGATGATGACAAACAGTCTTCTCCTCTCCATCAACAAGTTACTGAGAAGGTACACTGCATGCTTCGTGATAATCATTTGAACTATTGATCCTTTTCTAGATAACATTGCCTACATTTATGAAATAATCAAAGAATATGTTGCTAATGCCGAATATCGTGTCAGTTACTACAAAGACGGACTGACCGCCACTCAGTTCAGATTTGAAGAATTGAGATGTGATATGGCTAAGTTAGAGAATGACCTTGCAATTAAAAACGAGGCACATATTACGTCAGTTGAACAATATGAAATTGTACTGAATCAACATGACACTATTACAAAATACAATCGTGAGATGTACGCCCAAATCAACACAAAAATAAATAGTTATAACGCATCCAAAACCCTTCTTGAACAGAACTCACATGCCATTATCAATGGACCAAAACCATCATGGATCAAATATGGTCTTGGTTATGATGAAATGAATGAGCAAATCATGGGTCCTAATACTCAACCAGAGTTGTTTCCATGTGATCCAAGTCTCTTCATTGGAGACAATGAAGATCAAGAAGAGGTGGTAACTTGCAGTCTTGATGTAATTACCACTTTATCCTCAAGCATCCCATTAGAAGTTGTATCAACCCATGATCTTCCTGATTTGGACACTAAGTCTAACTCTCCAGTTGAATTTTCTATTGAATTTCCCACCATGGAAAGTTTCAATTTAGAAGATGCCACTTCTAAAAAATCAAATATCTCTAGCTCAAAATCTAGTGATAAACAACCCAAATCATATGAGTCGGTAGGATATTCCAAGACTAAACCCATTGAATTCCTCAGTCAAGAAACATTTCCATCTCTTAATACTTCAATATATGGAACAAAGGACTTAGGATGTAAATATTCTAAGAAACAATAGACTTGGAAGTCTCCAATTCAAGTCAGCAAGGACGAAACCTTGAAGACTATGAGTAATGAGAAAACATTTGTTGAAATACTCAAGCAACCTTTCATTCCAATAAAAATCACTTCACCCAGTCCTAAACAGCAAGAGACAATTATAAAGCCAACTATGTCTAAATATAAAGGAAAAGTCTCTAAAGAATAAGGTCCAACTGTAGTCCATCTTTCAAAACCCAAAGTGGTTAAAATTGCAAATAATGACAAGAAAAGAAAGACCAAGAGATTACCAAAGGATAAGTCTATCCAAAGAAAGACTAGACATACCATTCCTCCTAAAAATTCAAAGAATTAAATAACCTCTCCTTAAAATCATGGTTTCTAAAAATTCTGGGTTTCCAAACTGAACTGGAATTCACTATCAGAATAGTTTCAGACCTAACAATCTTCTTGATTTGTCTGAAATGATGAGACCAAGACCTCTTCAAACCAACCCATTCATGTATAAGAATACTAATTACCCTATGAATTCTAACATTGTTCTATATTCTGGTTTTACTCCATCCATACGAGGGAACAACATGTTTGGGGGAACCTCTAGGTTTCCAATGATCAATCAGTTCGGGGAATATACCCAGTTTCCATGTTTGATCAATTTGGAATGCTTGTGAACCATGTATTTCCTTCTCTAGGAATTCCTACCCAGTTCACCAACTCACCATCTCTCCCATAGACCAAACCTCAAAAGAATATCACTAAGAAAGCCAAAAACAAGGTCTCTGAAAAACAAGAAAAACCCAAAAAGGTTAATGATAAACAAGGAAAGACTGTCCCAAGTCCAACAAGTCTAAAGAAAGCTAACACTTAAGGACCCAAACAAACATGGGAACCTAAACCATCTCTCTAAATGTAGGCCTTTTGTGTCGGGGTACCACACAGCGATACATCGTACATTGATAGTAAATGCTCCAGGCACATGATCGGGCATAAAGGTTACCTCATAGATTTCAAGATCACAACGCCAGGTCAGTATGTTACTTTCGGGAAAAACATGAAGGGAGAAGTATAGGACATGGAAAAATATCAAACAAGAACTTTACATCTAAATGTGTAGCATATGTAGATGGTCTTAAGCATAACCTTATCAGTGTTGCACAACTATGTGACATTTATCATGAGGTTTTGTTCACCAAAAGCAAGAGTTTGATTATGGATACCAACAAGCGCATCATCGTTTATTCCTCACGAATTGGGAACATGTATCCTCTTGATATTGAACTAATTGAGGGAACCCGGGATATTTATCTCCATTCCAAAGCTACTTCTGATATCAGTTGGTTGTGGTATAGAAGACTCTATCACCTCAACTTTGGTTATATCAACAAACTCATTGGAAAGGATATTGTGAGACGACTACCATTTTTAAAGCTTGACAATGATATACTTTGTGCTACCTATGAACAAGGAAAATTTTCCAAATCTCCTCACAAAATTACAACAGAACACAATGTATCTGAACCTCTTCAGCTTATACATATCGATCTGTGTGATCCCACTACCGTTCGTAGCTTAAGTGGTAAGAAATACATTCTTGTGATTGTTGATGACCACACCAAATTCACTTGGGTGTACTTTCTACGAAACAAATCTGAAACCACCAATGAGCTAATTAACTTCATTCACTACATAGAAGTTAGGGAGGTAAAGAAGGCTGAGAAGTGACAATGGTGACGAATTCAAGAACGCCTTAGATAGCTTTCTTGTATCCAAGGCATCGAGCATAACTTTTCTATAACCTACACTCCACAATAGAATGGTGTAGTTTTTTTAGCAAAAACATGATACTATGTGAAGCTGCTCAATCCATGTTGATCTACACAATCCTACCGCAATACTTATGGGTTGAAGCCACTGCAGCCGCCTGTTTCACTCAAAACAGATCCCTAATCAACAACAAGCTTGAAGTCACTTCTTATGAAACAATGAACAAGAATAAGCCCAACATCAAATTATTTCACATCTTTGGTTGTTGTTTCTACATCAAAAACAATAATGATAAACTTGGAAAATTCGCACCTAAGGTTGATGAAGGTATCTTTCTTGGATATTGCCTTTATGTTGCAAACTATAGAGTTCTGAACAAACGAACCAAGGTGATGGACGAAAGCAGTGATGTCACATTTGATGAAAGTTATGTAAGGGTTTTGGTTCCAAATCACTTTGGTCCTCAAATGGTAGTACCTTTTGATAAAATGAAATAATCATCACCTACTAATACCTCTACTCCAGTCCATGCTATTGAAGTAGATTTTGAATTCCTTTTTCCAACTCAACCCTATGCCCTAGAATAAAAAAAAATCATAAAAATAGTGTATCATGATGTTTCTCAACCACATCAACCATCAAAAGACTCCAGTTCCACCAAATCTCAAGTTGATAGGAGAACCATCTGATTCTATTACTAAAAGTCATTTAGAATCTTCTGAACCAGTGATAACACCAGTTAATGCATCTTTTGAGGGAGAACCACCTTTGGATGGTTCCATTTTTAAAGGTACTTTACAATCCTCTCAATCATCCAGTCAATAATTTTTGGGGGAACCCCACTCGACTGGTTACAGTCCTTCAATTTCCTTCACATCCTCTATATTTGTTGAATTCAATAGTGCAACGGTTGATGGGAAAAATATGTTTTAGGTATTTTTGGACTCTTTCAAGATGATCTTTTTGAGAGAACATTCACTTCTGAATACCCACCTCATCCAAGAGAACAATATGAGATAGTTTGCACTCCTTAAATGCTTAAGGAAACTCGTCTCACAAAATGGACAAAGGATCATCCAACCAAAAAAATCATAGGTGATCTAGATTCGGGAACAGTGACTCATTCAGTAACCAAGAATGAATGCTTATATGCAAGATTTCTATCCATGACAGAACCTAAAGGAATCAAATTGGCTTTACAAGATGCAGATTAGGAAAAAGCAATGCAAGAAGAGTTAGCTGAATTTGAATGCAACAACGTGTGGGATTTAGTGCCAACACCAGAAGGAGTATCAAATGTTGGTTCAAGATGGTTTTACACGAACAAAAGTAATGAAGATGGAGTCATAAACAGGAATAAATCTAGACTGGTTGTCAAAGGCTACTCGCAACAAGAAGGCATAAACTATGATGAAACCTTTGCACCTTTTTCAAGAATAGAAGCCATTAGGATTTTGGCATTTATTGCACATAAGAACTTTAAGGTTTACTGAATGGATGTGCATGGTGCATTCTTAAATGGAAAAATCAATAAGTACGTCTATGTTCAACAACCTCCTGGATTCAAAGATCCAAAGTTCCCTAGCCATTGCTATAAGTTTCAAAAGGTTGTCTATGGATTGAAGCAAGCTCCAAGAGCATGGTATGGAACATTGTCCAAATTCTTGGAAGATTCAAAATTTCAAATAGGTTCTATCAATCCCACTCTATTTAGGAAAATCCATAACAACCATCTGATCATCGTGCAAATCTACATCGATGACATCATATTTAGTTCAACTAGGAAGGTCCTTAGTGATGAGTTTGTTGAGTTGATGAAAAGCAAATTCAAAATTAGTATGTTGGCTAAGCTTAACTAATTCCTAGGTCTAAAAGTTTGTCAATCTCGAAGGGGATCTTTATTGGTCAAGAGAAGTACATCAAAAACCTAGTGAAGAGATACTCCATGGAGAACGCATCAACTGCAAAGACACCAATGTCTACATCATACAAGCTTGATTCAAACCTTGATGGGAAATCTGTAGATCAAAAGCACTATAGAGGAATGATTGAATCATTGTTGTACCTTACACCTAGTCGACCAAACATCATGTTTTCCACATTTTTGTGTGCACATTTCACGCCAATCCAAAGGAATCACACTTCATGGCAGTCAAAAGATTTTCAAATATCTGAAAGGAACTGATTCTTTGGGTCTAGTCTATCCTGCTAAATGCAACTTCTATCTCCAAGCCTTTACTGACTCAGATTATGGAGGATGCAAGCTTGACAGAAAGAAAACTTCTGGTAGCTGTCAATTCTTAGGAGGCAGATTGGTTAGCTAGACTTCAAAGGAACAAACATGTGTTTCAACCTCTACTACTGAAGCTGAATATTTTATTGCTGCCAGTTATTGTTCTCAAATGGTTTGGATGCACACGCAACTGAGATATTATGGATTCAAAATGCAACAGATCCCCATATATTATGACTCTAAGAGTGCAATTGCAGTCTCTCACAATCTAGTCAAACACTCAATGACAAAACACATTGATATCAGGTATCACTTCTTAAAAATATAATATTCAGAAAGGTCATATTGAGCTTCATTTTGTTCCTAAAGATGAAGAGACTGCATATGTGTTCACAAAGCTCTAGATGAATTTAAGTTCTTACACTTTCTAGGACGACTTCGCGTGCTTAATCCAAATTATCTAGGCATTTGAATTTTTTTCATAATGTTTAAAAAAAACTCCAAAAATATTTTATTTTTGCTTTTTTTTCACAAAAGAAAACTCCAAAAAGATTTTACTTTCATTTTTACTTTATACAAGAGAAAACTACAAAAAAAAAAAATTATTTTATGTCTTTTATCGTTACTTTAAAAAAAATACCAAAAATATTTTATCTTTCATTTTTTCCCAAATAATGCAAGTTGTTATTGCAACTATGCAAATGAAGAAGGTTTGTTGCTCCACACTTTAATGAATTTTCAAAATACTAAATTCTATGGTTCTTCAGTTTACTTCAGTACATAACTAATAACTAATATTGGTACCTTAGTGACCATTAACAAGCTTCAATGTTATACTCTACTTAGAGTTATAACATACATCAAGTACTAATGTTATGTGTGATAATTTGAGGTGAACTCTAAGGTTTAGTTAAGCCAATGTGTTATAGTATATTTATGGCTTCCCTATCCTAGTGAACTCATGAGACAAAAACACGAACTTGTGTAGTTTAAGGGAATTTTTTTTGATTTGTGAATATCTATACCCAATAAAAAGCTTCTTCGTTAAAACAAAGCAACTCATGTTCCAAATTTGTCTGTTTAATTTCTGCACTTTGAGTCTAGTTATATATTCAATAAGTTATAGTTCGGGAGTGGACTCAACCCATGACCTTTAGGACTCTGCGAGTATTCCCCCCGGGGATATTTATATCTATCCACCTGATTATAAAAGCTTGGATAGATGGGAAGAAATGTCATTTAAAAGGGTTTCACAGAAAGGCATGGACTCCATTAGTGACCTAAGTGATTCCAAGTACTCCAATGAATTTCTTAGAAAGTCACGAACTAAAGTACAAATAGAAATAAAACTTGGAATTATTTGCTTGTGTACTTTTTCAAAGTTAGACTAATAAGAAAAAAAAATAAAAAAAAATAAAAAAAACAAATAAAAAATCAAAAAAAAAATAAAAAAAAACAAATAAAAAATCAAAAAAATCAAAAACAAATCAAACAAAAAAGAGTTCTACAAAAGTATAAAGAAGTGTAGTTATATTCTTAGGTCAATTATATATATATATATATATATATATATATATATATATATATATATATATATATATATATATATATATATACTATTTTCCTTTAAAATCGCGTCACTTGGAATTTGGCAATACCTTTTGAAATGAAGGGGTAAATAAAATGGTATATGTTGTAGGAATGCCAAAAATGAATATTGTTTAAAATAAGTGAGGAACATTTAGGTGGATTGTCATTATTTAGGGTTTAGGAAGTAACTAGGCCTTAGAAAAAAATATATGCATTGCGATGAGACATAACTGGTGAGTATGAATTGGGTTATTCCGTGTGATGTTAATGAGTTCAAAATTAATAATCAACAAAGGAAATTCTTTAAAATGCGAAGTGAAGGATCATACACAAAGTTTAGTTGCTTGATAAATCTATAAGTGATAGCAACATAATGTACAATGCTTCTAAATCAGTCATCCTTCTAAGTTTTAATGTTTCCTAAATATTATTTTTACCACATGCACACACTTCACTAAATGTTACTATTTCCTAGATTATTTAGTGTTCGTATTTTCATACTTTTTGTTTAAATCATGCCTTAGAATCTATGTAAAGCAGCTACGTTAGATAGAGAATATCACTTACTTAATCATGGAACTTCCTTAGCCAAGTGGAGCATCTTCTGACAAGTGGACCATAATCTTAGAGAAAACCATATGTGCTTGTCATGGTTCATGGATAATTCTCATATATAGTGAAGACGGAGAAGATAAAAAGTTTTAAAGGACATTTGTGAACCATCTTGTACTAACTGGAAGCATCTTGGAGCAACTTCATGCACTTGGACCAACTTGGAACAACTTTAGGTACATGGAACAAATTTGGAGCAACTGCATTCAATTTGGAGCATCTTAGATTCTCTTGGAGTAACTTCATTAAGTTGGACCAACTAGAAGTACTTTGGAGCAACTTCACCAACTTGATCACTTGGACCATCTTCATCCAACTTGGAGCAACTCCATGCTCTTGGATCATCTTGGACCATCTCCACTTCTTTGGACCAACTGGATGAACGAATGAAGCATCTTCATTCATTTTAATCATCTTGAGGCATCTTGGATGATCTTCATCAACTTCTTTCACTTGAATCATCATGAACTATCTATAATACCTTAGATAAATTAGAAGTCACTTGGAACATCTTAGAGCATCTTCAACCACTTGGAGCATGTTCAAGAACTTGGAGCATCTTCTGGGTCCACGAGCTGGCCCATGTAAGCCCCATTACGACCCATTAAGAAGCCATAGAAACCTCAAGCTATAAATACCTTATTTTTTATACTTGTGATCATTTCATTCCTTGGATCAACTTCTAGTTATCATCACCTCTTGGTCCAACATCTCAACCTTGTGGCTCAACATCATCTAGGCTTAAAATCTTGTTGGTCAAACTTCACTCATGTGATCAAGATTATTGGAACATCACATCCTTGCTTAGAGCAACTACAAGACAAAATCCTACTTTGTCCCAACGTCTCCATTTCTTGAACAAGACCTTGGAGCAAGATATTGGTGGAACTTCAATCCCTTCACAAGTATCTTGGTCTAACCCTTGATTTGAAAAGTCTCCTTGGCACATCATCATCTTCTCCCAATCTCTCTATCTTGTGCCAATCTCTTCATATTGTGTCATCCTACCTTGTTCCATACTTAACATGTTCTTATATTCTTAAGCCAACATATTTTTTTGTTCACCCATTTGACACATCATTCCAAATATTTTTAAACAAATTGTGGAACTTTGGTCTTGGCGCACTTCAGTCAAGCCTTAGCGTACTTCAGTCATTGAACAATTTTCTTCATGAGCAACTTAATGGCGCACCTTCTTACTTATTGGTACAGCTTCTCCTCTTGCGCATCCTCGCGGGCATTGGCGCAAAACAACTTCTTCACAAAGTCCTTGGCGCAATTCCTTCCCTAACCCCTTGGCGCTTCTCCCTCCTTGCAAAAGATCTTGGTGCAACAAGCTCTCGGCCTCGCATCCTTCTTGTGCCAAACCTCACTTGTGCCAACATTCTTCTTCTTACACCACAAAACCACTCCTCTTGTGCCATACGCTTCTTGACACACCTACTTGGTGCAACTTCGCACACCGCTTGAGCCCTCAAGAAATTGTTCGAGCAACTTCGCTCTCGTTACCTCCTTGGCGCAACATCCTTCTTAAGCAAAAACCTCTCTTGCAATACTTCTCCTCCTTCTTACACCATCATTACCTTCTTCCTCTTGCACCATTTCTTATCCTTCTTGCGCCAATCCTCCTCTTCTTGCGCCATCTCCTCTTCTTGCACCATCCGAGACTATCCAAACTCTACACCATCATCTCTTCTTTGCACAACTCCCTTCCTCGCCCAACTCCTCTTGTTCGCAACCTCCCTCCTCGTGAGCAGCCCCTCTTTAACTTTCTCATTGGTGTAACTTCCTTCCTTCCCTCTCTCTTCTTCTTGCCCCCAACATTCTTTTACTATTCTTTTTACATTTTTTTCCTTTTTTTTAATAATTTTTTTTGGATTAAACATACAATTTAAAAAAATAAATAAAAAAAATTCTTTTATTATTTTTTTTTTGTTTCAAATTTTAGTATTTATCTATTTTCAAAAGATATCTACAATTTTTTTTTAAAGAAAAACATATTTTTAAAGTATCAGTTTTTTTAATAAAAAAGTTTCTGTCAAATTATTTTTTATATGTTATAGTCTTTTAAGGCCAATACTTAACAACTTTGTTTTATCATAACAATCGTTGATATGATTTAGCAAAATATCCAAGTTTTTATTTATTTATTTATTTATTTATTTTTTCAGTTTGTAGAAAAGGATCAAGTGTTTCATTATTATTCAACACTTGGTTTGTTATTCAAACTTCTGGCCTAAATAAAACACAAAATGAATTTGCAAAATTTTTCATTCCGACACTCATTTTCTTATTTGGACAAAAAGTTAATTCTTGTCTAGATTACGCAAATTCGAACCTTTTTTTTTTTCAAATTGAAATTTGATTAGAAGTTGTACTACAACTTTTCCAACAATCTTTTTTACATTATTAATCAATTCCAAATCTTTTTTTATATATATATTTTTACCAATTGTCATATTGACAGTTACATTATCTTTAACACAATCATTGAAGTTCGAGGATCACATTCTCTCAAATTATTTTCAATCTTTTTTCTATGTGTGCATGCTTCAACAGAAAATTCAATTGAAGCAGAGAGGGAAAATGCTAAATCAATATTTTTGCTTTCACACACACTTTTAATACTCCTTATTTCAGTAACTGCTACATAGGGGTAAATTATTGGAAATATTTTTATGTGATTATCACTTGAAATAAGATTCAACGAGTGTTTGAAGAATAAGATGTTAGAGAACTTGAAGTTGACATGGAGCACTTGTTGACACGGATCACTTGGAGTTAGCATGGAGAACTTGCTGTTGACACGGAGCACTTGTTGAACATGGAACACTTACAGCTTATATGGAGCACCTACTAAAAGCAAGTTGGGCCATCATGATCTCAGATGGCACACTAGATCATATGTGGAGCATCAAGATATTGGTGGATCATCTAGAATATTGATGGCTCATCAAAACATTGTTGGCTCATCCACAACTCTATGGCCCAACAAAACGTTGATGGATCAACATGAATAATTGGTGGTTTAACTTAAGTCAATGGATCAGCATGATCACATTGATGGCTCAACAAGATTACACATGGAACAAAATATAGAATGATTGCACGTCCACATAATATACCATAGACATAACTTGATGATAGATTGTCATGTCCACTGACCTCCAAATTATAAAACTCGTAACCCTTGAAGCAACCCATCTATTGAAAATGAACGAGAAACAAACAAAGATCGAGAATACACTGAAAAAAACCATGTAATAAATTTTCTTTTGAACTAAACCTATAAAGAACTAAGCATACCAACCTTTGAAGTTGATTGACAGGTCAACCACTACTTATCTTAGACTATAGGTAGCAATCTATACATCAAGCTAACAAATTCTTAAACCACCAATACTCGAACCGAGCGACCTAACCACATCTTGATTAGTTCATTGACATCCTCAAAAACTACAACAAACTCCTTGACCAATAGCTTACTGCTGTGAAGACAACTCATATATTTCTAAGCACGTACATCTGACGCCAACTTGCTCTACACGCTCGTCTCGAACCAAAGTCTCGCATACCCGAATCATCGATCCTTGCAACCCATTCTTCTGAAACCATAAAGTCGAACATATCAATGATTCTTCCAAGTAGAATGTTTCGTTCTCCCCCACTTTAAGTTCGAACTATCACCAAATGACGTTGCTAAACACACTACACTTTAAATCGGCTCAACCAGATACATACCATCCCTGACTCTTGGAATGTATAACACAGTGCAAGATGATCTCCCAGATAGAGACCCAGTAAACCCAAAGGAATTCTTAATCTCAGATGGAGACCTCAAAAACTTCCCAATCATAACTGACTCTATCATCAAGAATCGCATGTAGATGCACTGACTATAACTCGGATAGTCCATTTATAACACTGATTCTCTATACAGGAAAAAATGGACTACCACATACTTCGTATCTGAATTTCTAACCATCACTTTGGCGCGAGAATCAGTCATAAAAATTAGAGGCATCATCTACATAGTCGAGATATAACATAGAAAACTAAAGTTGCCGGTCCCGATTCACTTCTCCTGATTACCTGGAACAACGTGCCAGAATGCAGTCTAACTGAACTCAAAGAAATCATACCCCTGGTTCTCATCGTGTATAGTCTCTACTAAAACGACTCTCATTCCACATATGAAATATCTCGATGCAATCAGACCAAAAGAATCCTCTTATACATTTCCACCATTGTCGCAGATACCACAACCATCTAGTTCCACCACTGGGTCTTCATCTAAATTTTGAAATCATACGCTTTCTCTCTCTTCCCCCAACATAGAAAACTAGAAGAACAAAATCCTCGCCATAGAAAATGACATCATAAGCCATCGGCCGGTCACTCAACCTCAAGTAGTAATCCTTAATCCGCTTATCCCAATCGCTCCCTTCTTGAGTCCTGCGACTCAAACTGGCACTACCTCAAGCAAGGCCCCCAATACTTCAAAATAAACTGCTCATCTAGATCTGTGCCATTCAATCCCAAAATGACAGGGCCACTAGGGCCCAATCAATCACCAAACTCGTCTTCATCCCAGACGACCATACCGAAAGGATGGTAAATACCAAAATGCTACAACGGATTTATGGTGCAAAACCTTTTTCCTATCCTCAACCAACTCCTTAGAATTTTCAATACTTTCCTTGAATCAAGTATGAATCCTATGCTTTTAGTAGTACAGACCCAATACTACCTTCCACACCCATCTGTACTTTCCTCAGAATCATCCCGTGTATTATAAGTCACTTCCTCAAAATGATACCTTCCAAAATCTGCTAAACAATGCACCACTCGCATTAAAGCACTTCCTAGACTCTCCTAGGATTCCCACCTCACCTCGCCATCATCTGTTGAAGGACTCCCTTTAATGTCAGCTACCTACTTCATGAATACAATAACATGAAACGAAACCTAAATAATCCTCTGACTAAATGACCCAGCCTTACAACGGTTAGACTTAGACAAGAGTTGTGCAATAGGGTCATATTAATCACTCTGAGATTACTTAACCTTTAAATCATGTAACTTACCATATTCATTCAATAATTAACGTACATCAATATGAGTCATACAAAGCATAAAACACATAGCATTCGAGCATTTAGAATTAAAAGCATTGCATAATCAGGCAGAGTTATATCATAAGCTCCTGAAAATCTCTAATCACTAGCATGCATCACTAGCAGCTCACACAACAGGAATAAGGCATCTCACTTAATCACGCATCCTATCATGCAACACTGAGCAGATACTTAGCCCTAGTCTAGCATATAATTCTCATATACACATATCAAACATCAATCATAAAAGATGTATGGGTATTAGGAAATACTTACTTAAGCTAGGCTGATTGCCATCATCGCACCCCCATGTATCTTAAAAACCTTTTTAGAAAATTGTTTTCTTTTAGAAAATTTTACTAATTCCTCAGTTTGAGCTCAAACACACCTGAGAGTTTGCCTGAATCCCTTAAACCAAGGCTTTGATACCAACTTGTAACGCCCTGAATTTCAACCCAAAATTTTCATTTAAAAATTCAAGTGTTTATTCAATTCACGACTACAAAAATCTTGGATAAAACCATTTAACTCAAAACATTTATCATTGTATCGTCAAATGTTATCATGTGCACAAATCTCCCATGGATGCGATACAATCAAGCCGTGCCCCTCCTTTAATATAAGAAAACCTGAAAAAATTTAAACTGTAAATCATAAGCACATAGCTTAGTGAGTTACCCAAAAAACCACATACAACACAATACACATAACAGATATGGGTTACCAACAACCCTAGAGACTACTCGAAGTCTCAGTGGGAAAACAACATGCCCGATGGGTTATCAGCAACCATGGAGACTACCCAAGGTTTTAGTACATACAATAACACATATCATAGTAACAACAAATAAGACCCACTTGGTTAGCACATATATACTACCACATAGGTAAGTATAGTGAGAAGACTCACCTCGCACAAAAGATTGACAGAACTCACACCCAAACTACAGAAACTAGACACCGCCTATTAATCACACCAAATAACCCTAATTAACAATTAAGGAAATTTTCAATTTTTAACTAGTGCTACGCCAAATCCAATCCATAATTTTGTGAAACAGACCATTTTTCCCTTTCCAAACCCAAAACCCTCACAAATTGACCAAAAGGGTTTCTTGGTAAAAAAGTCAAAAAAGTCAAAGGTCAACACTGTTGACCTTACGTGCGGCATACCAAGGCCCTATGCTGGGTGTAAATGTTGGATAAGGTGTCTAAGTCCATAACTATTTCTGGTATGTACTTGACCCGACCCGGCATGGTCCATTTGGGTTGCATGGCACCATGCAATTGGATAAACTAAATGAGAGAAATAACGCTTGGAGATTATTAATATATTATAAGTTCTAATATGTTAATAATATTATTTGATTAGTTTGATCAAGAATTAATTTAGAATTAATTAAGTGATCAAAAGATAACTAATTAAATATATGGGTTGATTAAGTAAATCATCCATATCTTGTATAGTGGGCTAAAAGGCTCCATGGATCATCAAGTTGGGTTCCACCCATAGGATGCTCCATGGATGCTCCATGGGAGTTACAAACCCATGGGTCATGGAAATGAAGAGTCATGACACATTAGGGTTTAACCCTAGATGTGTCAACACTATATAAGAAACATAATCTCCACCAAAATCGGTTGCAACAAAGAAATAGAGGGCTTGGCCGATTTGAAGAAGTGAGTATACTCTCATAAGTTCTTCCAAGAGAATTTGGTGTTGTGTGAAGCATTTGAGGCATCACCACTTGAGGTGCTAGGCTCAAAAGGTTTCAAGGAACACAAGCAACAACAAGGTAAGTTATTCTATCTATACTTTATGTTAAAATTGTTCCCCATGTATGCTAGATAGGAATATAACCTTGGAATTCAACTTTGCATGACAAATTAGACAAACATAGATCCAAGGTTATTAGGGTTGCATGTACACTTAGGAAGTGTTAGAATGCTCAAAACCCATCAGTGGTATCAGAGCCTAGGCTTGTTTGTTCTTATTTGTTCTTAAAAGTTGAAAACAGAATCGAAAATTTGCTGTCTGCGATCGGACTCGTCGAGTCCATAGGGGGGACTCATCGAGTCCATGAGTATCTTCAACCAACTCGGCGAGTCATGTTCTTGCACTCGGCGAGTAGGGTCGAATGAGTGCAGAATTTCGATTCAGTTGCTGGAAAATGAATTAGAAACATTACCCTAAACTGTTTTAGTAAATATAAACTTGTTTTTGGTGGTGTAATGTTTTGCTAATTCATTTACAACAACTAGTTATCAAAATTACAAAGTTTTATGTAATTTTTGATTATGTTCAAATTCATGTTCTTGTTCTTATGATGTTTTAGATGATCATAGGAATTATTTGTAACCTATTTGGTAGTTTAATTCTTGATCATAATGTGTTTTAATGGAGTCCATAACTTATCCTTAAGTTATGGAAAAACCAAGAGTCACACTTGAGTTAAAACCATTAAGAAAACACAAGAGTTATAAAAATGAAGAGTCTTCATTTTATGACTCTATTAAACTCATAAGTTACAAGAAATGAAAAGTTTTGAAAGTTACAAAACTTGCCCTCAAGTTTTGGAACAAGTAAAGTTAAGTTAAAACTTTAGTTCCAACCCCTAGAATTTTAAAAGTTAAAATTCAACCCTTATACTTATATTATGATGATTTAATAATTATATATATATATGTATAAGAACAAGTCGTCTTACCGCTAGTACGCCTCATTCACGAAGCCGGTCTATAAGGTGGGTATAAGGTTGTTGCCTATAAAATGGTGACTTAATGGGTGAATATTCTCACCCACCGCTTGCTTGACTGGTGGAGGGTCGTTAGCCGAACGGGTAAGACAAGGACTTATAAATTCTCATTCAAAGTATGATGAATATATAAAGTAACTAAATGTTTATTAAATTCCCAATCTTAGTTACTTTAGGAAAAATGTGAATAAGGTGCTAATCCATGAAATTACACTTTACACTTTGTCTGAGTCGTTGGTGGAGCGTGTGTGGTTAACCGGCACACTAACTTGGACTTAACAAGGTAGGTAAAGGGTGACTTAAGGTTTATTATAGTATCGGTGGAGCGTGTGTGGTTTACCGACACATCGATTGAGTGATAAACTTTAAGGGTACCAAGTGATTTGCATGGTTACTTCACACCTCGTTTTGTGATCCTCGGCATCCCAGTCACAAAACCTGGAGGGCACTCCCGAGATTGAAACATGCCTTTGAAAAGTTCATTGGATCTCAAAGAATCTAGGAATTTCTAAAACCAATAAAAACTAAATATTTAATATTTCGGTTTTCGTGGTGGAAATTGGTGAATCGTCATTCACCTACCTTTCAAATATGGTATAGCTTAGATTACGACATACCTCTTCTAAGTTATATTATATTGTGATTGGATCCTAGCCTTAATATTACATTTGGGTGTTTTATTAAGGACTCTCTTAAATCTAAACGAAACTTGTTCTTCTTTTTCAGATGTCTTCAACTAATGCTTCTGGCTCGAATCCTAATGGCTCCTTTACTCTTATGAGTCTATGTGGGAAAGTCACCTTTGATGGATCCAACTTCAATAAGTGGATCAGAAACATCAGGATGATTACCCGCTACGAGGACAAAGAATATGTCCTTGACAAGGAGCTTAAGGAAATTGACGAGTCCACTGCAACTCCACAGGAGATCGCTGACTTTCATACTCATGAAAGAGATGCAACCAAGGTGGCTTGCATCATGTTAGCCACCATGACAGCTGAACTCCAAAAGTCTTACGAAGACTTCTACCCTTATGAAATGCACCAAGATTTGATGGAAAGATACCATCAAAGTGCACGACAAGAGAGGTACGAAGTCATCTGCTCCATGATAACGACCATGATGAAGGACGGAGAGTCCGTCACGAGCCACATGCAGAAAATGCAAAGGTATGTGGATCGGTTGCTGAAGCTCAATGTGAACTTCCCTGAGGAGCTTGCAATAGATATCATTTTGCACTCCTTACCATCATGCTATGATCAATTCCGCATGACATATCACATGAACAAGGAAGAGGTCACCCTCAGCAAACTTCAGGGACTTCTCAAGACCGCAGAAACAGGTCTTAAGGGGAAGTCGGTTGCTATCACTCCTACTCCAGAAACAACTCCGGTCTCGGCAATCGGGCAGAGTCGAGGGAGGAAGAGAAAGAGATATTCAAAGGGTACCAAGGCTCGGACCCTTGATGGCTCTTCTTCAAGTGGAACCAAGAAAGGCTTCATTACTCCTTCTTCTGACCCAAAAGAGGCTGAATGCTTCTATTGCCACGAAAAAGCTCATTGGAAGCGGAACTGCCCAAAGTACCAGCAAGATGTAAAGGATGGGAAAGTCAAACCCAACCATGCAGGTATTTACACTATCATTTCTAATAACTCACCCCATTCGAAATCTTGGGTCCTTGATACAGGTTGCGGAATTCATATTTGTTGTGACTTGCAGGGACTAGGAAGAAGTGAGAATGTGGAGCAAGGAAGAATAAACTTAATCATGGGGAATAGGAAAGTTACACCTGTCACCAAGATTGGAGTTTATACTTTATCGCTAAGTAGTGGGTTAAATTTAGATTTGAATAAATGTTGTTATTCGCCAGAAATGGCAAGAAATATTATTTCCTTTCATGCATTGTACAAACAAGGTTTCACCTTTTCGTTTGATAATGAAGTTGGTTCGATTAATGCTTTCTTTAATAATGTACTTTATTTTAAAGCATTACCTTGTGATGGTGTGTATGAAGCTGTATCTATTGTAGATAACTTAGGAAATAATGTTTTGTGTATTGATTCTACTAATAATAATAACTTGGATAAAGCATCATTATGGCATTGTCGTCTTGGACATATAAGCAAGAAACGCATAGGCCAACTCCAAAAGGATGGAGTCTTGGAGTCGTTTGATCTAAAGTCAAATGATAGTTGCGAATCATGCTTACTTGGAAAAATGACAAAGTCACCCTTCACAGGCTCATGTGAAAGGGGTGAAGGTTTGTTGGACCTTATACACACGGATGTGTGTGGACCATTCAAACATGCCACAAGGGATGCTAATCGTTATTATTTGACTTTTACCGATGATTACAGTAGATATGGATATGTCTACTTAATCAAGCATAAGTCAGAGACTTTCGAGAAGTTTAAGGAATTTAAACAGGAAGTCGAGAATCAATTGGGCAGGAACATTAAGATGCTTCGATCCGATCGAGGTGGTGAGTATCTTAGTTCAGAGTTCCTCGACTATCTAAAGGAATGTGGGATTGTCTCACAATTGACACCTCCCAGGACACCGCAGTTAAATGGTGTGGCTGAGAGGCGTAATCGAACCTTGTTGGACATGGTTCGTTCCATGATGAGTCGAGCTTCGCTACCAATATCATTCTGGGGGTATGCCTTAGAGACTACCGCCCATATCCTTAATCTAGTCCCTACAAAGAAAGTTGCCAAAACTCCTCACGAGATGTGGACTGGTAAAGTACCTAAACTAGACCACATCAAGATTTGGGGCTGCGAGGCTTTCGTGAGACGCGAGACTCATGATAAGCTCGAACCCCGAAGCGAGAGGTGTATTTTCATCGGCTACCCACAACAATCCTTTGGTTACCTCTTCTACAGACCTAGTGACAATGTGGTCTTTGTAGCAAGGAGAGGAGTCTTTCGAGAAAGAGAGTTTATAAGCCAAGGAGACAGTGGGAGGCAAGTTGATCTTGAAGAAATTCAAGAGTCAAGTGGTGAAGGAACTTCAAACTCTAGCCCTCAACTTGAGGAGGAAACTCCTGTTGAGCCAATTGACGAATCTGTACCTCTGAGGCGTTCCACGAGAGTTAGGAGTGCACCTGAGCATTACTATGGATTCCATATTACTGCAGAAGGTGAGACACTTATTAGTGATGAGACACTAGTAAGTCATGATGACCCTAACAGCTACGAGGAAGCCATGGCGGGCCCCGAGTCTGCCAAATGGAAAGAGGCTATGGATAGCGAGATACAATCCATGTATGACAATCAAGTTTGGAACTTGGTTGAGAATGTACCAGGTCGAAAGACTGTAGGGTGCAAATGGGTCTTCAAGAAGAAGACCGACATGGATGGTAAAGTACACACTTATAAGGCTAGACTGGTTGCAAAGGGCTTCTCTCAAATTCCTGGAGTGGACTATGATGAGACCTTTTCTCCGGTAGCCAAGATTAAGTCTATTCGGGTTCTGTTAGCCATAGCCGCATTTCATGACTATGAGATTTGGCAAATGGATGTCAAAACCGCTTTCCTTAATGGAAAGTTGGCTGAAGATGTTTACATGAGTCAGCCAGAGGGTTTTGTCAGTAACGAGTACCCGAATAGAGTGTGTAAGCTTGAGAAATCCATTTATGGATTAAAGCAAGCACCTTGCAGATGGAATCTTTGCTTTGATGAAAAGGTCAAGGAATTTGGCTTTTCTAGGAGTGAAGATGAATCTTGTGTATATGTCAAGGCTAGTGGGAGTATAGTTAGCTTTTTGGTATTGTATGTGGATGACATACTACTCATAGGAAACGACATTCCAACCTTGCAGGAAGTAAAGTCCTGGCTTGGAAAGTGTTTCGCTATGAAGGACCTTGGTGAAGCTGCCTATATTTTGGGGATAAGAATCTTGAGAGATCGGAGTAAAAGACTAATTGGACTTAGTCAAAGTACCTACTTGGAGAAGATTCTGAAGAGATTCAGAATGCAAAACTCCAAGAAAGGAGAGTTGCCCATCCAGAGTAACGCCAAACTGAGTAAGACACAAAGCCCTAGCACTGAGGCTGAGATAGCAGAAATGAGTCGAATACCTTATGCTTCGGCTGTAGGTTCGATCATGTATGCTATGACGTGTATTCGACCTGATGTAGCCTTTGCCTTGAGCATGGTTAGCAGGTTTCAGGGGAACCCTGGCAAGGCACACTGGACTGCGGTAAAGACTATTCTCAAGTACCTACGAAGGACTAAGGACTGGGTCCTTACCCTCGGTGGGAGTAATGACTTGAGAGTTGTAGGGTATAGTGATGCTAGCTTCCAGACTGATAGGGATAACTTCCGCTCTCAGTCGGGCTGGGTCTTTACCCTAAATGGAGGAGCAATTTCTTGGAAGAGTTCCAAGCAAGAGACAGTGGCGGATTCTACTTGTGAATCAGAGTATATTGCAGCTAGCGAAGCGGAAAAGGAGGCGTTATGGCTGAGGAACTTCATTGGAGACCTTGGAGTTGTACCAGCTATTAAAGAGCCGATGGAAATTTTCTGTGATAGTGAAAGTGCTGTTGCCTTAGCCAAGGAACCAAGGGATCACGGGAGATCCAGACACATCGACAGAAAATACCATTTCATCAGACATCGGATCGAAGAAGGACTCCTCGTGGCAAAGAGGGTATCATCAGATGAGAATCCGGCAGATCCCCTCACGAAGGGACTGACTCGGGTTAAGCATCTCCAGCATGCTCGGAGCATAGGGCTGAAGGATGATATTAGATTTAGTAGTTAGATAATCTTGAAATTTGTAAAGTGTAATTGACATTTGATGATGAATAAAAGTGTTTTATTTATGAGTAAAGTGTTGCTATCTCTTGTCGATCGTTTACTATATTTCTTTTGCATGTTTTGACTTCCAGAATAATTTTGTTTGGTATAACATATTATTCAAACCTCCACAGTCGGTCATATGTCGGAAGTAGGTATGAATCAAGACTGTCATGTTTGGTTGTAGAGGTCTGGGACAAGGCTACAACAATCATGAGTGCTCATAAGTTCTGAGCATTGGACTCAACCCACGCTCACTGGAATCACTTCATGGAATTCTATCTCGAGTGATCGTGAGACGGTAATATCATATAAGTCTTTAAACCTAGAGATATGATTTGTTACTTACAAGTTGGTTAGGCATTGATTGTACGAAAAACGCATTGGTAACTCGATGTTATAAAATTGTGCTCTTATGTGTAATTCAATGAGTAGTAGAACAAACATATGAGTCGAAGTTTATCTGTTCCTTCTTGGATTAGAAGCTGATATATGGGCCCCTCGATGATTTTGTTTTGACCTATGTACCGGGCCCGGTCAGAACTAGATTGATGTGTTCAATAAAGTTCTTTGTCAAACAAATCGGAAATCAGGAAACAAATGTTGGACAATAAGTAAGACATTGTTCCATGTATTTGTCCGACTGATATCTAGAACAGAGGATTATATGATCACTTATCTTAAATGGCGTACCATCATCTTCTCAAGTTTCGAGAAACCTTGTAAAGAGCTACGATTGCCGATCGGTTCCTGAAGTCATACTTGCAGTAATAGTTACTAGACTTATCCAAGTGGGAGACTGTTGGATAAGGTGTCTAAGTCCATAACTATTTCTGGTATGTACTTGACCCGACCCGGCATGGTCCATTTGGGTTGCATGGCACCATGCAATTGGATAAACTAAATGAGAGAAATAACGCTTGGAGATTATTAATATATTATAAGTTCTAATATATTAATAATATTATTTGATTAGTTTGATCAAGAATTAATTTAGAATTAATTAAGTGATCAAAAGATAACTAATTAAATATATGGGTTGATTAAGTAAATCATCCATATCTTGTATATTGGGCTAAAAGGCTCCATGGATCATCGAGTTGGGTTCCACCCATAGGATGCTCCATGGATGCTCCATGGGAGTTACAAACCCATGGGTCATGGAAATGAAGAGTCATGACACATTAGGGTTTAACCCTAGATGTGTCAACACTATATAAGAAACATAATCTCCACCAAAATCGGTTGCAACAAAGAAATAGAGGGCTTGGCCGATTTGAAGAAGTGAGTATACTCTCATAAGTTCTTCCAAGAGAATTTGGTGTTGTGTGAAGCATTTGAGGCATCACCACTTGAGGTGCTAGGCTCACAAGGTTTCAAGGAACACAAGCAACAACAAGGTAAGTTATTCTATCTATACTTTATGTTAAAATTGTTCCCCATGTATGCTAGATAGGAATATAACCTTGGAATTCAACTTTGCATGACAAATTAGACAAACATAGATCCAAGGTTATTAGGGTTGCATGTACACTTAGGAAGTGTTAGAATGCTCAAAACCCATCAGTAAAAGCATAGAAACTGGAAATGGGATCTCATCTAGCTACGTTGGGTGTAGCCAGATTTACGCTCCGTATACTCAACCAAAATGTAAGTCTTAATTTTTAAGCTCTTAATCATTAATACACTTCACCCCAACCTCATATCTGACCGTAAAAGGCATTCTAAATCATAAAGTCTCGAACTTTATGCCTCTTCATGGCTAAAGAGAGCTCAATACCAAAATCCCCAATTCTAACATCACCAAAACTCCATAACTGATGCATGAATGAAATGAAAGGGCCAAGCTTGCATTTTTATGACACCATGTACTCAAAAACTTTTGAAAGGGCAGCTCAAATGGTCTATAGTAGATCATACTCACATGGACCAAGGTTTTGGGACAAAAAGATCATAAAACCCAACACTAGCTAGATATAATAAATGAATGATCAAGGTTCAAACTTTAAACCTTCGGGAGTTATGAAAAGCAATGTAGGCTCTAAATCCACATTCTTGAGCTTCAACAATCAACAAGTTTGGACTTTTCTTTCTCTTAAAATGCACCCAAAACACATAAAAAGGCCCAAGATTTGGTATAGGGGGCTAGGGTCTCGATTTGAAGGCTCAAGAGGGTCGAAGTTGATGTTAGGAAGGACCTTAAGCGGTTAGGATCCTTAAATAGGGATCAAAATCTCAAAACTAGGGTTTTAACATTACAAAAGTACGCTTAGTGTACCAAAAGTTATGCCCAACATAACCCCTTAAAAACGCATCCCCTTCAGCTAGTACACCCAACGTACTACCTAGTGTACGCACAACGTGCTACCATACTCCCTTTTCCAGCTTAACTTCAAACAGTCATAAATTTTTCATTTCAACTCTATTTTCGATGATCGTTATATCCCTAGAAAGGTATTGATGAGGTCTAGAATTCTATCTTGATACTTATGACTAAAAACATCTCAAACGAAAATCCTTAATTTATGCCTGTAGCCCAAAACATAACCTTCCCCATTTTACCCCTCAACTTCCATCGAACAATCCAAGGTTTAAATCACTTATCCAACATCATACACCTCTAATAGAATCTAAATTGCATTCTATTGAATCCCAACGCCTTTATATGGTCGCATTACGGTCCCTCGACCCGAAATTAAGAAACGTCCTCAAACAAGATGTTACATATATCATATTCACATAGACAACAAAAAACAAAGAAACTAGAAAAACTATCATATTCGAGCTCTTCACATGTACAAATTGTCAAATTCGATACCGAAGTCAAATTTCAAGCACTTAATCGAAGAAATCTCAATAAATACACAAAGATGAATGAAAAACTTAAAGCTAAAGGAAAAAGACACAAAAATTCAAGTTTCAATCAAATCAAGAGTTGCTTCACAGTCAAACATGGTGGAAGTAAAGAACTGTGTGATATGGTATGTGATGCTCTCAAAAAAGTGAAAACATAGAAGCTCGGGCTTCTACAGAAAGGCTCACTCCTTCGGCGAAAGCTGATTTGACATGATGGGGTCTTTAAGGATGGATCGAGCTTGGATTTTATGGTTTAGTTGAAAAGAAGTGAAATTCTAAAATATGTTACTTTTTGAGCAAGGTAAATTAAGGTATAAAATTTAAATAAAATTTATGGTTGGTTTATTGGTTTACATAAAGGTTCAATATAACATGAGGCGTGAGCTTTGCAGCAAGGTAAAAGTTAAGCTAAGGCAAGCCTTGGCGAGCCATGATTTTTTCAAGGCATGACTATTTTATATACATTTAAAAAGATAAACCATATAATTATTGAATTTTATCATATATATCAACTTTTTAGAAGTGTTATATTAATATTTAATATAAAAAAGGTAACAAAAACTCAATTATTTTAGGCCCGATTAGAAAAAAAAAACCCATGCCTTGAAAAAAAACTCGTGCCATAACGCGATAAGGCACGTCTTGACACGTTATTTGAATGTCACGCTTACCTAACCCGTCTTGGACGTTTTTGTAACGTTTACACCACGCCTTGTGTCATGACATGCCTTGAGGCACGCTTTTTACATCCATTGTTTACATCGTCGAACATCTTCTAACCATGGAAATTTAGGATACATGGAAGGTATTGTAATTGTCGTCTATCTAGTGATTCCATTGGAGCTTCCTCGGTGTAAAATCTGATCGTGTGAAATTTTTTTATAAAGAAAGAGTTATTTATTCTATTTTGTTATGTTTTGTTTTGTTTTTATTTAACAATTTTTTGCTTGCATATTTTGTTTTATGTATGGTGTTCGTGTTTGTTAAGTTTTCCGTTTAGTTAGGTTACCTTCCCGTCATCTTAGCATTCTTCGTTTGATTTTGATGCCTATTATTTCCTTACTCAAGAACTAGTAAGGTTTAAGCTTCAGGAGGTTTGTTAGATGCATTTCATATTTATCTTTAAGCACATTTTTATAAGTATTTTATTATAATTTGCTAACTTTCTCCCTTCTGTTGCCATAAAGTGCATATTTCTCATTATATTCATAGAATCCTCGTACTACTCACTTTTGTTATGATTTTTTCAGGGTAAATTAAAGCGAAATGAGAATACGACACTTTTGAGTATGCATTCGATGAGGCAATGGAGCTTAACTGGAGCAGAAAATTGATGATTGATGTTGAGAAATGATCGAAAACTGCATTAATTAGAGATAATGTTCAGTTTGCACGAAATTAAGAAAACAATATCATGTTTTCTCAAAAAGCACAATTGTGTAACTGCTTCAAGGTTTTATATATATGTTTATTGCAATATGAAGATTTGAGGAAAAACAGGATAATGGAAATCTCAAAAGCACGATCGTGTAAATGCCAAAAAGCATAGAAATAGCAACATACTTCATTAAACTTGCTTTAGATGCATGTTGAAGAAAAATCCAATCGTGGAATTGCGCAATTTCTGATTACATATATAAATATCACATGGTTACCATTCTGACACCCTAACTTGGTTCTAGACAGATTTGTGGTGAATTTTTGATGGTTTCTAGTGAAGAACGAATATTTGAAGAACATGATTTAGTATGTTACTTCTGTTTAGTAAGATTTATAGTTTATTACTTATTTCTATCACTTGTAATCCGTTTTATCCATGTTCGACTAAAATCCCTAGATTTTAGTTTCGCATCAATTCGACTTTTTGTGCAAGTAATCATTAGGCTTTATTTTTGGTTGTGATTTCCGTCTATTTTGGTGAGTTTCATTTTTAAATTAATGTTTGATTTTGATTCAGTTTTTTTTGGTCACTTGAATTGGTATTAAGTCATTCAAGTTAACTAGTTGAACCAAACATTGATGTAGCATGTAAGGTGCATGCATTTATTTTCTGATTTATCAAATCAACTATGGGCAGAAGCAAGTGAATAGATATACATTAACTACAATTGACTTAAAGACTCCTCAATATGTATGCTTAGTAAACCCTATGATTATTTTGGTTTACGTAAATTTGGTTTCCATATTATGTTAATGGTCTTAAACTAAATTTGAGGTCTATGATGTGTATATTTCTAAGATATGCAACTGGAGTGAAAGGGTATCGACCTTGGTGTACAAAAGAAATAAAGACTCCTAAATTTTATAATTAGCAAATATGTTATCTCTAATGAATATGCTATGTGTCATCAGAGATGAAAAAGTACAAGCCTTACATGGAAACATTATTATGGTGCTAGCTACAAAGTGGAGTTTGTAACACAAAACCCAAACATAGTTGTGATAAATGAAAATCATCAAACATACATGGAACAACCTAGATGAGATAAATCACATGAACCACTCATTAAGCAAGAATCTAGAAACATTGGGGACGAGAGAGGAGAAAATAAGGAAAAAAACTATAATAAAAAGAAGGAAAAAAAAGGAACATTTAGAAGATTGTTTGATATGCTAGACGTGTCACTTCTTGTGACATCTGTTCAGTAGCATATGCACTGGAGATTGGAGAAGAATTTTATAGTGATGAGCCTCAGTTTAAAAAAATGTTGTAACGTGTAACGAAACAGTAAACTGGTTAATGGCAACGAATTAAGAAATGTAATCCTTGGGTAAGAATGAAATTTTTGATCTCGTTCCATTGTCGAAAGGAGTAAAATCGATGGGATGCAAATGAGTCTTTAAAAGAAAAAAAAGGAATTCCTAGAGTTTAACATGTAAGGTTTTAGGTATAGTTGGTAACAAATGGTTTCTAATAGAAAGAATGAATCATTATCACGTGGTTTTCTCACTTGTTATGAAGCACAAGGCGATTCGAGTTCTACTAGCCATGGTGAGTGCTCTTGATATGGAGCTTCAACAACTTGATGGGAAAACAACATTTCTTCATGGTTGTCTAAATGATACGATTTATGTGTCCCAACCAAAACGTTTTGTTGATTCAAAGAATGGTCATATATGTTTACTAAAGAAGTTTCTTTATTCTTTGAAGTAGCTTACATGATAATGCTACGCGATATTTAATTATCTTATGACTTTGCACTAGTACATTCGAAACAAGTTTGATAATTTTTGTCTACTTAAAGGAATTTTTTGATGGTTCCTACATATACTTGTTTCTATATGTTGATGAAATTCTCATTGCATCCAAGAATATGTTTGAAATAATGACTTGAAGGTGAAACTAGAAATTGAGTTTAGAAATATAGGATTTGCAAGCTAGATATAAGATAGCGGCGATGGAGATTTGAAGGATAGAAAAGCTATAGTGATAAATTCTTGTAATTGTTCCATATGGATAAATCCAAACTTGTTGGAACTCATTTAGCAGCACACTTTAAACATGATCGAAGCATTATACCGACTACGTATAAGGAAATAGATTACATTAGGAGAGTTCCATATTCGACTGTTGTTTGAAGTCTCGTGTATGTTATGGTACGTAATAGACATGATCTAGCTCATATCGTAACATCCTAAATTTCAAAGAAAAGTTTTTTTTTTTTTTTTTTTTTTAAATCCTAAGCAAAACATCAATTTCCATAAAAGATAGAAATACAAAATTATTTAAAACCACAAAAGCGAGTCATAAAAAATAATGTATCAAAATCATCATAAATATCGAATGTCTAAAAACATAATCATCTATGATTCATGTGCTATATAGTCAAGCTGGAGTCTTCTCACGATCAGAGGAACTAATATTGCCATATTTATATGTATTTTTAGGCAATATTTGTTTACATTTTTATTAATATTTTGGTTATTTGCATAGAATTATGGTACTTAAAAGGTTAAATTGTTATTTGCAGCCAAAGTGAAACATTTTCAAAGAAATCTAGGGACCAAAATGGACAAAGCATGGAACTATGAAGGCTTGAAAGAAGAAAGATAAAAATCCAGCAATAATTCGCACTCACGACATGCGAGTTGAAGGCTTACGACGTGAGTTTGAGTTTTCTAGAAGATTAGTATCGGGTGGAAGAGTCCTTATATAACACCGATAGATGCGTGCTCACGACGTGAGACGTTATTTCTCACGATGTGAGCCTGGAAAAATCAGATTATATATATCCTTTCTATTCACGGAGAAAAAGACTTTTTAGTTGATAAAAGGCAGACCTAGAGATGATTTTGAGAGGATAAGAAGTTCTGGAAAATGTTTTTATCACCTAAGGAGAGGAAAGTACATCAATTTAGTTAGTAAGGAAGTTAGGTTATAAATATTAAAATTAGATGTAACTAATTTCACACATTAGGAACCACCTAAAAAATATTTATTCATCAACTGTAAGTATATAACTTAGCGAGTTATCTAAAATACAACATACTACAATACACATGTAAAGAATAAAAACAAAGGCTCTCAGTTCTAGTGTCGATCCACTTGATCAATCGTAACTAACAGCTCTTGTGCATGTCTAGTCATCAATAATGAGTATTCTAGGCTCACAAATCTAGTGTTATTCCACCATCAACCCCTCACGCATAACATATCAGCATATCATAAAACCAATTAATCAACATAGATTCATACCAAGGCATTTGCTAATATCAACATATCACCTTATAAATGCGTAGTTGTATGCAGTTGAAGACAAAGTAGCCAGTCGGATAGATGTTCCTACACAAGAGCAATATATCAAACAAGAACCATGCGATAAGGCTAGATCAAGAGTCCTCATGCTATCTAATTTAAACTACGCATGAACCCTAGGGCATTCACTAAAATATCTATCAATATTAACAATACCTTGCTAGTCTACTTACATAATCAAAATAGTATAAATTTGACATGGAAAAGTAAAAATCACACAATCGACACGATATATTTGGGTGGTTAAGAGATATATTCGATATGCTCATCAAGTCAATAACACATGCAGTCAATTGAAAATTTAAACACCAATATGCTCATTAAGACATCAAAAATAATCGACTTCAATAATTCTTTTTCAAGCTTCACTAAAAATCACCATATTGAAAAGTCACAATCTTCTTTCGAATGCCCATACGAATTCTCCCCTTTTTATAATCGAAATATGATTATAAAACCTTCAAATGGGCATAATAATAGGCTTGAATAAGATTAGTCAATGCTAAACTTCCCGTCGACAAACGGAATAAGCATTAAGCTTCAAATCCAAAAAATTTGAAAAATATGACACCTTTCAAAAGTTTTACTTTCCAGATGGCCTTGTATTGAATAGGAATCCAACATTTATAGTTCACGAGAAATATTCTTGTGAAAAAATCAAATTTGATCAACTCGATCAAGAACCCTTGAAATATGTGAACATTTATGAAATTGGATCAAAATTCCCATGTTGCTGAATTAGTAAGGACCAAAGATGAAAAATTGTATCATCTTCCCCGTTTGAGCATTGATAAATTGGAACAACAACATCGACAATAACCACTTCAATTTGATGCGAAACTATATAATTCGTTGAAATGGTGGTTAACTGTTCGCATGGTTCTCATTGGGATGATTCCAAAAGTTTTTGATGAAAAAAGTGAAGACTGCTTTTGTGACTCAACACAAAGGAGGAGATTATTAGGTCTCACATAATGAATAGATTGTATAAAGTTTGTATGTGAATTGTATCACAAGTCTTGTAAGCTTTAGTCTTTGATTTTCGTTTGCGAACTAAATGTTTCTATCTCGCATGTTTATATTTCTCGTTATTACTTTGGTTTGTAGTCTTTTAGTTAAGTGATACACTGTTGACTTAGGTGTCCTAACCTTATTGGTCAGTTCCTTACTGAATCTCTTCTCACGTAGTATATATAGGAGAGTTAGTTAGATATAGAGAGTATCTTTTGCATATGCATTCTTTCTTCATTGTATCAAACTTATCTTTACTTTCTAATGAAGTTGAAGATCTTATTTACTTTGTTGTGTTTATCTGATTTGGTCTTATCTTCTATGACATTATTTGATTAGAATCTATCCATTCCTATTATTCAAAAATAGTAGATCTACATCCTATCATGCAAATTATATATACTGTAAAATACAATATAATGAGATAATACACATGAACTAAAAGTTAAAGAATCACAGCTACACATGCATACTCCTAGGAATCGGTCTCACAAACCACCTAGATACCGATTAGAGGTCAAAGATCAGTCTATAGTTTATTCCTCAATGTTTGACAAAAAGTCAAACTTGGTAACAAAAAGTCAACGATTAAAGTCAACAGATGTGTGTCATGACCAATACCAGGCGTAACGTGGCCATTACGCGGTAAAATGGCGACAAAATCCTTTAGGAGATGTGCCACGACCCTTAACCAAGCACACAATGCTTATTAGATTAACAACCTTCCTTATTGAAACCTTAATCCCTTAAGTCAAAAACTCATAACCTGATATTTGATTCTCCTATGAGACTTAATGGATAAAGTTTCCAACTTCATCCATTTTTATGGATTAATCTTCTCAAAATTCTAAACCTAGTTCCAAAAGGACCAAAGCTCATGCATATCACAAAGTAAATGCATGAAATCATATTTTTCCAACACCAACCAAGTCCAGAAGTCAATAAAGTCACTCATAAGGTTTTGGAGTTCTCCAAACTCCAACAACACCAAGAGAAGAGACCAAAAGCAGCCAAAATGACATAAACTAGATCTAAAGAATTAGATGTCAAGATAGTCGTTGTGCTCACAGTTATTCATCAATATGATGAAGAAGATGGATTTAAACTGGAACAAATCTTCTTTGCTCCACAGGGGGTCTCCTTTACCTTTAAGTTTAGCAAAATGGTACAACACACTTAAAACTTACAATGGAGGCCAGGTTTGTAGGTAAAGGGATGTTTCTGGGAATGGAGGCTACCAAATGAGGCAACCCTAAGTGTTAGTGACTTTAAGTAGGACCTAAAGGCCAAGAAATAAGGTTTCACTTAACAGTTAGGGCGCGTCGCATATGTTCAATATCGCTCCTTGTCTTTCATTTATCCAGCGTGTCACGACCAACCAAATTCGCGCTGTGATTCAGGACAATTCTTAAAACTTTAAAGATTTAAATGAGATACATACCGAGAATCGGGAATTGGCTGTTACACATCACTGAAAAATTAGAGGCAGTCAAGTGGATTATGCGATACTTGAAGAGAACGACTAATATTTTTCTGGTGTATAGTGCTAACATACGAAATAATGACATAGTTACATATGCATAATTAGACCATGATGGTGATCTGGTGAAAAGAAGATCACTGGTGTATTATGTCTTCATTTTATTCATAAGTTTAATAAGTTGGAAGTTAAAATTTGCATTGTCTACAACGGAAGCAAAGTACATGTCAAGACTGGAGGAATATTAGAGTGCATATGGCCACATGGTCTTATTTAGAGTCTTAGTTTGAAGGTGGAAAAACTTATCTTGTTTTGTGACAATCAAAGTGTTTTGTGTCTTGTAAAGTATTTAGTCTATCACAAAGAGACAAAATCTATTAATTTAAGCCTACATTTCATCAAGGATGTTTTGGAAGAATAAATGTTTTCTATTAAGAAGATAAATACCAGGGATAACCTAACCGATAAGTTGACAAAATCGTTGCCTACGGAGCAGTTCAAGTTTTGCTTGGAGTTATTAGATGTTCGGAGAAGTTAAGGTCTTATGGGGGGAAATTGGCAAGATGGACAGGAAGTTCTTGATTTCTATAGCTTGGAGTAATACCTAAGTCAACATAAAGATTATTAAATATGACTTGAGAATTAAAGACTGAGTAACTTGCTGAACTAATAGATGTCTTAATAGTTCAATAAGGTTGTAAATCAATTGATGGAATGGAGGTCTATTTCGGGTTTAGGTGGGGATATTGTACTTTGTCTATAAATAAATGCTAATAGGGTTTCAATTGTATCAAATTGTACTGTAATGTAATAGTGTTCAAATATTAAATATATGAATAAAAATATTTTCTATTTTTTGTGGACGTAGTCGATATTTACCGAATCACATAAATTTTATGTGTTTACGTGTGTAATTATTCTCGTTTTCTGCTAACAAGATAGATTCATTTCGTAGTGATCGATAGAGTCGCAATCAGTGCATGGTGATCAATATATGATGTGCCCTTTTAAGCTTCGCAGTAGGGCTCGGGCCCATCATTGTTAGTGCTGTCCATGAAAATAGTGGTTATTCACGGATTAACACTTTCTAAAATGCTTAAAAAATATTAATATTTTTGACCTTTTCACATAAATTTTTCATAATTATCTTATATGGCTGTACACGTTTTACCCAACAAACAGTGGCTACCACTCCAACCAGTGTATTAAAGTTATAGAATATGATTTCTTTTCTGACATTTTATACCAACTGCTCACGAGGCAACATAAAACGCCTTATTTATTTGTAAACAAATATATAAATACATAAAAGTCCATACACAGCTTTTTATTTATATTTATATTTAGTATTTGCTTCTACCAACAAGTAAGACTGACAAAAGCACCAGTTCTTGTTCACCAAATTTGTTTCCTTTTCAAAGGATGCATTCCATTCTGTTCTTTGTCTTCTTCATACTTTGCTTCGATGGATCAACAATGGTGGATTCCCAGGACACCTTCCAACTTCCTTCTCCTTTACCCAAATGGCCTCCAGGTACCTCTCTCTCTCTCTCTCTCTCTCTCTCTCTCTCTCTCTCTCACACACACACACACACACACACACACACACACACATGATAGATCATACTTAGAATGAGCGATGTTTTGTTCGATAAATTCTAGGCGGAGGGTTTGCCACTGGAAACATAGATCTTGGAGGATTACAAGTGAGTCAGGTAACAAAACTCAACAAAATATGGGCAACAAATGAAGGAGGACCCGACAATCTCGGTGCCACATTTTACGATCCAGTTGAGATCCCACAAGGCTTTTCAAGTTTAGGCTCGTATGCACAACCAAACAACCTCCCATTTTCCGGTCAAATTCTCGCCGGAAAAGATGTATCAAACGACTCCTCAAAACCCACTCTCAAATCACCAACGGATTACACACTTGTTTGGACCAGTGAGTCTTTAGATATCAAGAAAGATGGTGAAGCTTACATTTGGCTCCCAAATGCTCCCGATGGCTACAAAGCCGTCGGGTACGTCATCGGCAACTTGTCGGTGAAACCACCGGTGGATAAAGTCCAATGTGTCCGTACAGACTTAACCGACACCACAAACACAACGGACCTGGTAAACGATAACGTTCTTTATCTTGATGGGTTAAGTGTACGTGGTTCCATGAATGGTTTCGTGGTTCGAAATGGAAGTGTAGCGAGTTTGAAGGGGAATTTATCCAATTCAATGCCGAATGTAAACCAAATCAAAGCATTGATCGAAGCTTACTCTCCGGTGATCTACCTCCATCCCGATGAACCTTACCTCCCATCTTCAGTCGACTGGTTTTTCCAAAACGGCGCTTTGCTATACCAACGAGGGGTGGAATCCAAGCCGAACCCAGTTCAGAAAAACGGCTCGAACCTTCCACAAGGTGGCTCGAACGATGAGGCATATTGGTTAGATCTTCCACATGATGGTTCGAGCCAAGATCGAGTCAAGAAAGGATCTTTACAAGATGCTTCTGCTTATTTCCATGTTAAACCTATTTCCGGAGGGCTATTTACCGACATTGCCATATGGGTTTTCTACCCTTTCAACGGTGGAGCAAGGGCAAAAGTGGAATTTGTCAACCTCTCTTTAGGAAAGTTTGGTGAACATGTAGGTGATTGGGAACATGTCACCTTAAGAGTTAGTAACTTTAAAGGCGAGTTACACAGTGTCTTCTTTTCGCAACATGGTTGGGGTCAATGGGTGAGTGCATCGGATCTTGAGTACCACTCCGGGAACAAACCGGCGGTTTATGCATCGTTGCATGGCCATGCATCGTATCCAAAACCAGGGTGTGTTTTGTTGGGTTCTGGTGGGGTGGATATTGGTGTCCGAGATGACACTGCTAAGAGTGATAAGGTGATGGATACTGGAGTGAGGGCGGTGGTGATTGCGGCGGAGTATATGGGGACGACGGTGGTGGAACCACCGTGGTTAAATTATGAAAGGAAATGGGGCCCAAAGATTGATTATGACGTCGATAAAGAGATGAATAAAGTGAAGAGGATGATGATAGGGAAGTTAAAGAAGGCTTTTGAGAGATTGGTGGAGAGTCTACCAAGGGAGATGTTGGGTGAAGATGGGCCAACGGGGCCAAAAGTGAAGAATAGTTGGAGTGGGGATGAAACTCTTTGATTAATAAATTAGGAACTAGGAAGTGGTTGATCAAATATTCATTCTCAAGAATGTATGGTTTCTTATAATTTTAGTGGAATCATAATTTAAATATTACTCCATTTTTTATTACATAATGAGAGGAAAATTCTGATATAATGACAAAAGTTAAGATCTATTAAGAAAACATTTAATTTTTTAGTTACTAAATTTGAACGATATTCATTTAAAACATATAATCTTTCAAGTCATAATCATTTAAGTCATGTAAATAAATTGTTTGGTTAACTAAAATGTTTGTCAATATAAAATATTATTTCATGTTTGGTTATTTTGAATAAAATAAAAAGATGAATGATAAAAAAATGTTAGGAAAACTCTAGATGAATCTGATAATTAAAGTTTTGAAAGCCTAAAATTTATTAAAGTGATTTTCTCAATTTTAAGTAGAAAGGTTACCCGAGAAGAAGTTTTATATATTGTTTATGAATTGATAAATATGACAGACGTAAAAAGTACGATGATGAAAAGCCCAAGTTTTGCCCCGGATCGTTTTTTTCATGTTTTTTATGAAAAAATGTAAAAGTTTTGACTGCAATGATCAGAAGTGTCAAAATGGCTAAAGAATTAAAGGGGTTGGATTAGCAAGTTTTTAGAAAAAGGATCAAAGTTGTCAAACCATTAAAGTTTTGTGGTCAAACTTTAAATATTAAAAGGTTCCTAAAAAGTGTAAAAATATTGATTGCAAGGACAAAAGGTATCAAAATGGCTAAAGAATGAGAAGCAAAGTTGACAAAAAAACATCAAAATTTACTATTTCTAACTTTGAAGCCCAACAATAGTACATGGACAATTCTACCAAAAATATCGTAACTTCACTATTCCTAAGATTCATATATCTTTAATTAATATATATATATATATATATATATATATATATATATATATATATATATATTATGATTAAATTTTCTTAATTATATTTTCTTTATATTTCAGTAAATTATTAGGAAAATTGGGTAATCTAACATTTTTTTTAAAAAATAACCTTTTGGTCCGGAATGAGTCATTTCGAACCCGAAAACCGATCCAAACCCAATATTATAGCCCATTGATAGATCTAGAATACGCGTTCCAGAATTAGCATATCCGAAGTGCAATCTAACTGCATGTCAGACCAAATTTTCAGCATGAATTCGTCAAACCAAGTAAGTTCTACACTTTAAGTGATTTTACATTTGATTTTCTGAAATGATTTACGTATTCCAGAATGGTCCGGAACACAAGGAACAACTCTGGAATATTTGAATTATCCATTTTTTATTTTTTTCTCGTTGTACGTGTATGAATGTTATGTAAGTACTTTGTAATGTATTTCTGATCGGTTGTTTTAGTCTAGTATTACGTATTGTAGGGGTTCTAGAATGGTAATGTACGTTCGGAATACGATGAACGTAGTCCGGAACCTGATGATCTATTCCGGAATGATGATCCAGAATACATATAATACACAATTTTTTTTTCTAAGTATTGTTTAATAACCCATGTTAGTCCAAAGACGAGTTAACGTGGATGTTGTTAAAAAAATAGTGGGTTTTACGTACGACGAAGTTGTATTCCATTTACAGGAGGTTTTAGAATTGCACCCAATAAAGGTAAAATCGAAAAACAATAATTTTATAATTCTAATTTATTTTTACGGTAATGTATTTTTTTTCCATTTACAGGAGGTTCCAAAACCCTAGTCCTTGACTTAAGGCAAAAAGGCTCCTTCACCTTTGCCTTATTGGGCCTCCTTCTCTTCAAGGCCCAATTCCACAAAAACGCAAAAAAGCATCCAAGCCCACCATAGGGCCTTTAAGGCCCAATATAGCGCAAGGACCCTAAACATGGCATTAGGCCCAAAAATGACTTGCTACAACCAGGTGGGCCCAAGGTCCAACTTACTCAAATCTAAAGCCCAACATTAATTTAGCCCAAAATCTTCCAAGCCCACAACTAGCGTACGCGCGGCGTAGTTAGCTTGTACGTCCAACGTACGCTAGTGTTGACCAAGGGTCGAGGCGCTGACCTAGTACGCGCAACGTATGTTTGAGTACACATAGTGTACTGGTCTGCCACCCCATTCTTACTTCAATGACTTAATCTATAACATCCCAAAATTCAAGACCAACAATTTCATTTTTGATTCATAAAACATATTATAGAAACCAACATCAAGTTATATTATTTCATAAAAACCATAGATCATATATCTCAAAGGCATGTCATAAGATAGCAATAAAGTCAGAGTACAAATCCCAAAAATCTCATATGCGAAAAATCGTATGTGTGATGCGCTGCTACCGTGCCGACTCCTTTCCCTTCGAAGAAGAAGGACCTAAAGCAAAAACTGAAAACCGTAAACACCAAGCTTAGTGAGTTCCCCCATCATACGACATACCATATAATCATATAATACCTAGCATATCTGGATGTTGGCCTAGTCTCTTTCAACCAGTAACTGCCTAGCATATCTAGGTGTTGGCCTCCCCTTCGCTCTCTTTCAACCGGTAACTCCCTAGCATGTCTGGGTGCTGGCCTCCCCTTCGGTCTCTTTCAACCGGTAACCAATGACTATTTCACCCCTACCACTACCATATAATAACATAGCATACTAGCACAAAAAGCATAACAGATAGTGGTATACCAGACAATTATCACAAAGACAATCATCTCAACTATAATCACCTACTAGTGGGCTGACATTGGTGCCTTAGACCCACTTCTATTGGAAGGTAACTCACCTAAATGTAGCATAGTAATTGAATTGTCCTCGGTGGTGGGATCAACTCCTCTCAAACTCCTACACATAACAAACTCCTTTAATTACCCTTTCATACTTATAACCCCTTTATGGGTTAACTCTGGTCTTTGGTCAAAGTCAAAGTCTATATCCTGGTTGACTTAACTCGCCGAGTTGGTCCATCAACATGTCGAGGTTTTTATTTTTTACAGTTTAGATTTACAGTGTGAATCTACACTGTTCGAGGTTTTTATTTTTTAATCGGTGTTGATGTTTATTAATAGAATACAAAAAATTAATATTTTTGGTATAATTAGTTTTTTTTTTTGATAAAAATAAAGTTAAATATTGAAAAAACTAAGAAATTAAGTGGGTTTTTTTCGGAAAAAAAAAA